>NW_012267265.1:7126832-7189617 GCF_000151885.1 Dipodomys ordii | reverse complement strand
GTGAAGGGTAAACAAAGGAGGAGGCTGCAATGCTTGGTAAGAAATGTATGCATTATCCTGCCCATGTAATTGTAACTCCTCTGTACAGTATGTTCACAAATAAAATAAAATAAAATAAAATTTAAAAAAAAGAAGAGGGAAGGGGTAGACAAAAGAAGAGGAGAAGGGAGGAAATGCAGACAAGAATCCAATGTATATCCTACAAAACTAAGAAGAGGAAGGATGGGTGAGAATGTTGAAAGGAATAACATTGATCAAGATACTTTGCATTCATAAACTGCGTTGTTAAATGGCAACTCCTCTGTTAACTATGGGAAATGTCTACTTAGCTGATAAATAATGGCCTATAAAGATAAATTGGGAGTTTTTTTCATAATGTCTTATCTGTTGATTGGGTTCTTTTTTTTTTTCATTCAAGGTTGCCACTCTACCACTTGCATTACTCTTTTACTTCTGGACTGTTGCTCATAAATTGGTGATAAGATTCTCTGGATCCTCGGATCTCAGCCTCCTGGCTTTGATTAAGTTCTTAATGCAAATACACAAATTACAGTTGGAAGTGGTTAAAACAATGAACACTTAGAGCTGTTTTTCATCAGGTATGAAAAAAGAATTTTATGCTGAAACTGACAGCCTGTAAAGGGGATCGAGAATCTGAGTTCCAATGCCACTTTTCAAATTAATGGGGTTCAACTTGAGATATAAATACAGAAGCAATCTAAAAATAACAAATAGCAGAGTAGAATCTCTCTTTCCCTGTTACTTTGAGTTTATACCACCCAGAAGCTCTTAAAATCATGTGCTTTTCTTTCTCAAAGTACTAAATTGGTACCAAAAAGAAATCATAAGCAAACCAAACAAAATCAACCAGCCAAACAAGCAAATAAAATTTTCCTTTATTTCCGTGCCTGTGGCTATTGCTTTACTCTTAACAAATCAACCAAACTAAAAATACTACAACAAGCTGACTGCATTGTTATGGGACTCTGCTTTCTACCATGTTGACAAATACAATGTTCTGAAAAGGCTACAGTATAAGGCAAGAAACACAGAGTTTGAAGAAGAATACGAGGGATATGGTGAGTGGCAGGATCAAAGCTCAGATGGGGTATCAACTCACACTATACTAACGGGACATGAACCCCACTCATCTTTATGTATGTTGACACCTTGTACCCAATTGATAAATCTTATTTTATTTAGCTTGAAAACAGAGGATGGTTCTCTTCCAACAGCATTTATGGCAAGTTCACTGGGTACCAGGCACCATAGGAGGTATTGCTGGGAGCAGAGCATGGCACCACTCAGAAACCTTTCCTAGAGATGATCATGAAAAGACAACAAGAAAGCCACACCCACAATATAATGAGGGTTGAAGAAGGGTTACAGTATACTTTATCCAATGGGAGATGGGGGGATTTGAATTTTGTTGGTTATTTGATATTTGGAAATGATGCGGGCTGAGAACATCCTTGTTAAGCAGTGACGAACACAATAACACAGGTACACAGGTGTGTGGGGGTGGGGGGATGAGTGGATGAGGAAGATAAATAATAAGGGTAGAGAACTGAACATTCATTCAGGGACCAAAGGAAACCATAGCTTTGGAAATCAGGCTGAGGAACTTATATAGAAGCAACAGGGAGCTGTCAGAAAGTTTTAGGCATCAGAGTAGTTTATAAACTGATTTTCAAGAAGAGTCACCTTCATTTGGAGAAGCAGAGGGAGGGCATTTAGGAAGGAAGAGACCAGTGGGAAAGCTGTCTAGGAAAAAGTGAGTCTTGAAGTTTATTTTGCAGTGTTTACAGAAACAAGGAAATATAACCAAGAGCCATTACACAACTGTAAGCTGCCAGATGTGGCAATAATACAAATATGGAATAAGGGTAGTTCGAATAGGTGTCAGTCAATAGTTTTGAAAGTGTTTAAAAAATCAGTACTGAGTGGACAAGAAAGATAGGAGAAGAAAGAAAAGGGCTTTTGATGACAAAAATGGAATGTTGGAACTAAAAACCTTGGACTCTACTACCTCCTACTAACTCTGGACTCTATGGCTCAGAGAACCATGAGGTATAAGAACTTGAGGGCCTGGACCTGACCACTGTGAGACTTGGGATAATCTAAGTTAAACAGAAGAGTGAACACTGAAGCCACGGAAGATACAAAGATCCTAGAGGACTAGAATGGAGAAAAAGTGCAGGGATACTAAAAAGGAAAATCAGACATGATTATAGAATAATGGTTTCCAGACTGTATCGATTAAAATTTTCATTCTGCTCAATTAGATAAGGTGTGCTCACCTTTGGGACTTGAATGCCTATGAAGTTATCATTCCTGTGTGCATAATTAGTGCAGAAATCATAGGAACACATCATCCAATAAACATATGTAATGTTAAAAAGTAAATAAGAAAGGATGAGGAAGAAAAAAGGTGTAACCAGAAGAGAAAATAATTGGCTGAAGGAACAGCTCATGGAAGGACTGGCAGATAGATGTCATATGTAGAAGACAAGGAAGCTCCACCCTCAAACAAAACAAAAGGAGGAGAGTGGAAAATATAGGCACATAGGAGGAAAAAAGATGAAATGTTTATTTGTTTTGTTTTAGCAGATGATCTCACTGCTCCTAGAAGTCCACAGTGGGCAGGAGCTCAGAGCATCAAAAAGAGAGAAGCAAATCAAATGACTGCCAAGCACGGAAAGTCGAATAAGAAATACAGCAGACAGCGAAGCCAATGACATCATAGTCACAGGTGTGCCCACTGAAGGGACCCTTTGGTTGTCAAGCCCAACTCCGTGGCTTATCAGATGTGAACTGTGGTGAAAGGGTTCAACTCTCTAATCCTAATGTCATACCATTTTTGGATATGGTGCTAATCACAAGACCCAGCCCTCAGAGCTGCAGCCCAGAATAGATAAGATAATGTATATGAAGAGGCTGTACATAGTACTCAATAACTGTTTATTATTATTTACCTATAACCATTAGATATAGAACTGACATTGATGCTGATGATCACAGTTATTGGTAAGTCACTGTCTTCATCTATTATAAGAAAGTCAAAGAGATTTATACCTGCATAAGGAAAGTAGACAAGAATAGCCTTGAGCTTTAGTGCCTGTAACACTGAAGAGGACAGCTCTGTCTAATTCGGCTGTATTCTATTAACACAGACTCACAAAAGCCATCTCTGCAATTCAGTCCTGACACATAGTTTCCTCAAAGACATTAGGAGCCTTGACCTTACTGGGAGCCTTATGGTTGAAGTTTGCAAGGTTTTTCAATCATTATCAAAACTGGGTATGGGATTGTTTAGTAAAAGTCACACGAAGGAGAAAATAACAAGTTGGTTTTTTCTCTCATTTTTTCAAAATTTAGGAAGGTCTCATAAGTATAGAACATATTCACTTTTCTGATAGAAAAGTCTCAAAGAAAAGAAATGCCTTGAAATATTCAATCATCCCTCTGCAGACAGGATGATCTCTTAAATAAAACACAAATCCAGAGCACAAAGAAGAGATAATCATTGAAAATTCCAGAGAGAGATTGGATATACAATTCATAGTTCAAGAACCAGTAGATAGGGTGACATGATGAGAAATAAGAAAAGAAAGTGCATTACAAAAGAAGGAGATAAGGAAAATAAAGAAGCAAGTGTTAAAAAATACTTGGCACAAGAAAATTGAAAAACTATAGAGATAGAAGCCCAGGACCAGATGAAGAGGAAGGTGAAAAAGACAAGATAAGACCAGATATAACTGAATACTCCTTAGCCATTAAAAATGACAATCATGCATTTTTTGTTTTTGTTTTTGTTTATATTTTTCTCCCCCCTCTCCCTAGGCCCCCACCCACCCCCACATCAAAGTTGTAAAGTTCATTTTTTGACATAACATCTCATTGTTGCAATGGGTCCACCTGTATCCCTACTTAAACAATTTGTTTTTCCTTTCCCCTTCACAAATTATACCAACATCAAATACAGTGAAAACAGGTTATACTGTGGGGGAGAGACATACAAAGCAACAAAGAAATCATCTTATAAATATGTTAGAAACAATAGCAAGAAAGAAAAACCATTTGAGTCCTTATCTTGGGGTTCATTTCACCTAACATCAATCATGTGTTTTTTTCCAATATTCCCAACACATAGAAATATCCAAACGAATGGCATATTTAGGTGGATAAAACAAAGAATTATATAGCTGTTGACTACAACTATGAAAATCTGAGTATATATACATTTATGTGGAGGGACATGCATTACTAAAATTTAGTAGGTGTTAATGGTTTCCTTTAAAGTTTCCTTTAAAGGATAAGACATAACAGGAATAGACAGACACATGCCTATCTAAATCAACTTCTTTAGCATCAAAACCAACTAGCAAGTTCTTACAGCTTTTCACAGAAGTGTCTCTCTCAGCCTCTTATCTTTCATACCAATCTTTGTCATTCCAACTAATCAAAACAACAATCTGAGTCTCCCAGTGTGGCATACAACAAATGATTGTGAATTCTGAAATCACATGCTCCAAGTTCAAATCTTGGCTCCATCACTCCCAACTTAGGTCATTTTTCTGAGCCATTTTAAAGGTACTGGCTTTACAAGTAAAATGGGGGTAAGATCAGTCACTACTTTGGAGGATCCATGTGAAAACTACATAGTAAATTCACTCAAAGCAAATGGCACAGTGATTTTTAGGTAATAAGTCCTCAGAACTCTCACCTATTATTATACCCAGGAAAAGAGCCCTGGCAGAAAACCCGAGCCAGACAATGGCAAGTAGTAGGTAATGGGTAGAAGCAATCAGCCCACATGTAGAAGACGACAAGGCAACATAGAAACTTCACAGAAGAAAAAGTAAAAATGTCCAATAGACACATAAAGAAATGCTAAACATCTCTGGCCACAAAGAAAATGTAAATCAAAACAACACCAAGATTCCACCTCACTCCAGTTAGAATGGCCATCAACAATAATACAAACAATAATAGATGCTGGTGCAAATATGGTGTGAAAGTAAACTTGCTCACCCACTCTGGAAAGCAATATGGAGATTCATCAAAAAGCCAAAGCATACAACTACACTATGATCCAGTAATACCACTCTTATCCAAAAGATTACAAACCAGAATACAGTAAAGTCATTTGTAGAACCATGTTCACTGCTACACTATTCAACATAGATAGCCAAGGTATGGAAATATTTCAGATGCCCCTCAAGAGACAAGTGGACCAAGAAAATGTGGGATATATATTCAATGGAATTTTACTCACTTATTTGAAAGAATGATATTATATCACTTGGAGAAATCTATGGACCTGTTAAAAATCATGTTAAGTGAAGCCAGGCCAAAGGAGACAAAAAATGAATTTTTTTTCTCATATGTGGAAGCTAGAACTAATTTAAAAATGTACTAGTAAACACTTCGAGGTTGTATGCAAGTGCACACAAATATATTAGTCGAAGCACGGTATTTTCAGGTGAGAATTCAAACAGTATAATTCCTTAGAAAAAGTTATGGTCAACAGATGCTGGAAGGGATGTGGACAGAAGGGAACCTTACTACATTGTTGGTGGGAGTGTAAACTTGTTCAACCACTTTGGAAAGTAGTATGGAGGTTCTTCAAAAGACTCCACACAGAGCTCCCCTATGACCCAGCAATCCCACTTTTGGGCATTTACCCAAATGTTTACAAACAAGACCACACTACAAGCACGACTATGTTTATTGCAGCATTATTTACCATAGCTAAGATATGGAACCAACCCAGATGCCCCTCAGTAGATGAATGGATCAAGAAAATGTGGTATATATACACAATGGAATTCTATGCCTCCATCAGAAAGAATGACATTGCCCCATTTGTTAGGAAATGGAAAGGCTTGGAAAAAATCATATTAAGTGAAGTAAGCCAGGCCCAAAGAAACATATGCCCCATAGTTTCCCTTATTTGCAATATCTAGTATATATATGAGTCAACCAGAAAAGGTCAGATACGGTGATGTTAGGAAAATGAACCCTAAGATATGTATTTAAATGTTTTTTTTCTTTCACGCATTTGTTTCTAAAGCATTTATAAGATTATTTCTTTGTTGCTTTGTATGTCCCTCTCCCACAGTATAACCCCTGCTTTCACTGTATTTGATGTCGGTATAATTTGTGGAGGGGAAGGGGAAAAACAAGTCGTTTAAATAAGGATACAGATGGACCTGTTGCAACAATGAGAAATACAAGTTGTCATGTCGAAAACGAACTTTACAACTTTGGGGGGGGGGGAAGGGATTAGGGGGGGGAGCTGGGGGAGGCTGGGAAGGGATGGGAAGGGTAAACAAAGGAGGAGGCTACAATGCTTGATAAGAAATGTACTCATTATCTTGTCCATGTAATTGTAACCCCTCTGTACAGTATTTTCACAATAAAAATAAATAAATAAATAAATAAAAAGAAAAAGTTATGGTCCAAGAAAAATAAATACTAGGAAATGGACATTTGAAAGGTGGGAAGTGGGGTCAAGGGAGAGAGAAGAAAGAGAGGAAGGAATGAGGGAATATAGTCACAAAATTTAATGCCTATCTTACAAAATTAAGAAAATGGAGGGGAGGGGTGGGGTCTCAAGGTATGTGGAAGAATGATGAATGAAGTTGATGAAAAAGCATTGTATTCATAAACTGATTTGTTAAATGGTAAATCCTTGGTACAATTATTTATAATAATAATAGGAAGGTGTTAAACTTAACCAAAATTCCTGGACAAATAAATTGGCTTTCATTGCCAAATGTATTTGGCTAAGAATCGTTGTTGCGTGTAAAACCTTGAGTTCAATGAGATATGATAAACAAATGCTTTGAGCAATATTTCTTTCCTGATACTTGTTTTCTTTAGCTTATATTTCCATACAGATTTGTAGAGAAAAGTTCACCAACATTTAAAAATTATTACACAATGGGGCTGGGAAGGTGGCTCAGTGGTAGAGCGCTTGCCTTGCATGCCTGAGGCCCTGGGTTCGATTCCCAGCACCACATAAGCAAAAAGAAAAAAAGCCGGAAGTGGCACTGTGGCTCAAGTGGTAGAGCGCTAGCCTTGAGCTGAAGAGCTGAGGGACAGCACCCAGGCCCAGAGTTCAGGCCCCACGACCAGACCCCCCAAAAATTATTACACAACCAGTAACACATTTTTAACCCCTCAGAATTTCATCATTCTAACCATCTAACCAATCAGTCTGGTTCTCTGTGATATTACTCTCAGTATTTTCATCTTTTTATATAAGAACTTAGAAACATAACAAACCTATTAGGCATTCCACAAAGCCCAGGGCATATTTTTTTTAATGCCTCTGCCATTGAACATTTCTGCCTCAGGTTTTTATCTGTTTTCTTTTTAGTTTCAACCTTTTCTTTGAACAAGAAAAAGCTTTTGGATGAGAAAGAAAAGTGAAAAAAGCACCCCAGGCTTTGGAACTTTTGGATAAAGCTGAGCTGTGGGCAAAAATAAAAATACTGTACAGAAAAGCCCCCAACTGTCCATAGCACCTAACCATGTCTGTTAGACTTGTCTGCATTCTTTCCTTTCACCCCACTTCATTGATCTTTATTGGAAGCCTTCGGTCCTGGCCTAAATCTCACTATTTATTTGCTTTGATAGACTTGAAGGGGAAAAAAAATCCTCACCTATGACATCTTCATATGTGTGAACACACTGTGGTTATTGGACCTGTTCCCAGGATGTGTTTACTCTTGTCTGTATGATAGATTAGATGTAATTTTGTTTCTTAAACAGTTAAGGACAATTAAGAGGTCTGTAATGATGGTTTGGGTTATAGTTCACATACAGAATAAATCTAATCACTGTAGAGAGCACTGAAACAAATGTAAGTACACAGACTTCCTCACTGCCTCTTAAACCGACTATTGGCCCTTGGTAAATGGTTGCAACCATGTTTTTAATTTCCAGGAAACCTAGCAATCATCTATGAAGTGCTACCTCCTTTCTCAGATCACTTTCTGTTGCTTCTGTTAAGAGCTGAACCACAAGAAATTGCCATTCTTTGCTCTTTGTTGACCATACAATAGCAGTCAGCCAGTAGTCAACCTAAGGTATCATTTGTTCCTAGGGAAGCCATGACTCCTTCCCTTCATCTCTCAACAGTTTCTTCATTGACACTCTTGATCTCTTGGCTGTATTTCTGCAAAGGTCCTTCTATTCTAGTATCATTTTCTTCGAAGATGTCTTTAGATCTTTCTCTTCACAGAAATTACAACTGTGACACTTCTTGCTTAAAACCCTTGAGAGACTTCTACAGCCTTATGACAAAACTTGCTCTTCTTAAACCAAAAGACTCTGATTCCTTCTACATAATGTCTCACCACTCGTATGCCTAGGGCTACTATTCTATCTAGCCTTTGTGAGTAACTGAGCAACTGAACAGAAATGGGATTTCTGGATTGCTCTACACTTCAAGTTTCCATGTCCCTCTAATTTTCAATCACCTTTCAAAATCATGTCAGTTATGACACGCTCCAGAAAGCTTTCATCCGCTCTCATGTATAACATCTAGTCGGTGGGGGAGGGGTTCTGTGACAAAGACTTATCTCAGATCTTGGGCTGTGCAAAGAATACCATGAAAATACACTAATTACATATCCTCTTCTATAATGAGCTAACCTGTGCCCCTTATAAATTCACATGTTGCAACCCTAATCCTCAAAGTATCATTGTATTTGGGTATAGACAGGGCAAATATAGAGGTAATTGAATTAAAATGACCTAAAGGGTTGATCCTAATCTAAATGGATTGGTGTACTTCTAAGACAGAGAGAATAGAGTGAAGAAGCAACAAGAGGAGGCCATGTGTATACTAAAGAATCCTTAGAGGAAATAAACTATGTCAGCACCTTGAGTTTAGACTTCCAGGCTCCATAACATTATAAAATAAATGCTGGTTATTGAAGTAACCCAGACTCTGGTATTTTGCTAGAGAAGCCCTAGCAAATTAATATAACTTCCTTCACTAATCGAAGTTTTCGAAATACAAGCAACACATCTTATTCATCTTTGTATCACCTGAACTCAGGGCAAAGCCCATGCTAACAAGGCCTATCAGTGTAAGAAACAAAAGTGTGATAGACCAGCAAATGAATGAATGTGTTGCCATGCAACAGAGAAAAGAAAAGTGTTTCAAGAAGTTATATGTTTGGCCCAGAGCACTGAATCATAACTTTAATCCTAGCTACCCAGGAGAGAGAATTAAGAGGATCATGGTTCAAGGTCAGCTCAGGCTGAAACCTTGCAAAATCTCATCTCAACCTACAGTTGGGTATGGTGCTATACACCTGTCATCTCACTTATGTCAGGAAGCATGACTAGGAAGATACTTCCGCCTGATAGACAAGAATCCAAATCCCACCTCAAAAAGAAACCAGAACAAAGAGGACTAGACTCATGGCTCAGTCAAGTGCCCACCTAGCGATTAGAAAGCACTGAGTTCAAAACCTAGTACACCCAAAACAAAAGCAAGAAAAAAATGAATAGAAGGAAACGATGAGATAATAAAAGAAAAAGTAAAGGGAGAAGAGGAAAAGAAAAGAAAAAGAAAGAAAAGAGAAGAGAAGAAAAGAAGAGAAAGGAAAAGAGAAAAAAGAGGAACCCAGAAGAAAAGGAAGAAAAAGAAATGTATATATTTACTGAAAAGGTAAATATACTTCTCTAAAGTTCAACAACTAGAAGTACTAGTCAAACTTCTCTGTAACAAACATTGTCATACCACTCCTTACTTAAAGGATTTCCAGACAGGCGCCAGTGGCTCGGGCCTGTTATCCTAGCTACTCAGGAGGCTGAGATCTGAGGATCACAGTTCAAAGCCAGCCGGGGCAGGAAAGTTCGTGAGACTCTTGTCTCAAATGAATCACCAGAAAACTGGAAGTGGTGCTGTGGCTCAAGTGGTAAAGTGTTCACCTCGAGCTGAAGAGCTCAGGGAAAGCACCCAGGCCCAGACAGCCAACAAAAATGTGTTAAAATAATAATAAAAATAAATGAATGAAGGATTTCCATGCACCAGACAAGGGCTATGTTACTTAATTACTACCTTACTAATTACTTAGTTCAACTAATTCACAGGACAGCCAAAGTTTGTCCTTGCCAGGTTATTTTTTGAGACCTGTTCTACGACTGGGGACTTCTAGAGTCATTTAGTTCAGTCCCATGATTCCATATTCTAATGGTCTTCTATTAGCCTTAAAAAATTAATGTAACTCCTAATCACCTAATTTACTATCAAAGAGTACTCTGGACATTGGAGAGAACAGAGCTCATTAAACATTAAAATTTTCCAATCTCCTATATAAACATTTATTTATAAAATATGTTCCAGCATAAAATTTTAAGAGTCTACACACAGAAAAAATTAGAAATGCAAAAACCATCATGAAGGTATAGATCAGGTACTACTTTCCCTATCTTTGCCCTGAAGCTCATCTCTTCTTGCTCTACCACATTCTTTCACATAACGTACAGATTTCTTGATTTGTACACACTTAATCAAGCTATAGCTTTTTGTAAAACTCTGCTAGCCTTCAAGATCCAGTTCAGCCTTTTGGGCTTGAAACTTCAGTTCTCTACATTCTGATTTCCAATGAAGACTTCCCAGCCATTAAAAAAAAAACCCTAATATGGTTTTAACCACAGTCTTCAACAGTATCATAGTCTTCCCTCAGGCTCAATAACTAATGACCATAGATGCCTCCCACCTATGTTTCACCTCTGGACCTGCCTTCTGGTGGAACCATTCCCAGAAAGTGCACTTGACCTCACTGTGTCTAACTTAAGTGCTTGTTGTTCTAGAAACACTGCAAGTTCCATCTCCAGGATACTTCTCATATCTTGCTACTTCTCTATTCTCATCCCCTCCTGTCTGCGTTACAAAACATAAATTGCTTGTTACTCTTTGCTAACTGTGTCTTCAGTTCATCTTCTTAAGCTGCGTGAAAGATATCTTGTCCCCCACCCCCTTCCACAGGAACTTGGAAACTTGTGCTTAGTGGATTCACAGCAACTATTCACTAATTTGTTTTTTTTGTTTTTTTTTTTTTTTACCATGTGCTATGGCTTGAGTATGATTTAGGTTCTCCATGACCCCATTGTGTTTAAAGGCTTCGTTACCAGGGTGGTGGTACTGAAAAGTGGTAGAAGCTTTGGTGGCCTGGGAGGACACTCTTGGGCTACTAGAGGATGCCTTCGGAGGGTACTGTGGGACCTTACCTTTCCTTTAACTTCATGTTTGGTAATGTACACTCTCATACCTGTAATGCTTCCACTATGGTATGACATAGCTGACAGAGAAACCCTCACCAAAACTAAGCCAATGCCAGTTTTTTCACTCTAGCAAAATTCGGAGCTAAATAAACTTTTTTAATTTTTATAAGTTACCTGCCTCCAATATTTCATGATAGCCAACACGAAGCTGATGAATACATCATACTGAAAACCTTTCATTATCAAGGTAGCTACTCCTGTATATCCTCATGTAAGGGTCAGAGCTAAATGCAAAGAAAGCTATACTTACAAATTATAATAATAGCTACCCCCTGGTGTCACCAGAGTCTCCTTAGGGAGTAGGCAATGATATCTCCCATTTGCTCACTTCCAAGACAGTTCTGAGTCAACCGACAGAACTAACATTAGACTCCCATTCTACCACAGGTAGGGAGGGCTTCTGGTTACTCCTCCTTTATTTCAGGGTTGGGGATACATAATACGGGACATATGCTCTACCATTGAGCTATGTCCCCAGCTCTCTGAAGTCTTGTCTAGGCTCTGAGCTTCTACTTTTGGTTATCTCGAAAATGTTCCTACAGGAGGATGGGAAGGGATGGGAAGGGGAAACAAAGGAGGAGGTTATAATGCTTGATAAGAAATGTACTCATTATCTTGCCCATGTAATTGCAACCCCTCTGTACAGTATTTTCACAATAAAAAAATAAAAATTAAAAAAAATGTTCCTACAGTCTCCATGACTGTGCAATTGAATTCCATTCATTTTTAGCTGTAGTCCTGAACTTGGTATTTTCTTCAGTTTTCTCAGGGCACAGATCTTGACCCCAGTGTCTAGTCTTTAGATCATGTGCAAAAAGAACTGATCACCTTAGACCATGGCAGCACCTGCCATATTTGGAGCACTGGCATTGACTTGTTAGGACCCACTCCCGCTAGACTAGATGAGAGAGATATCTGTGCCATCCCACACTGAAGGTGCCTAACAGACACTGTGATCCAGGCAATCACTTGAATGTCCTTCTTGTCTGAGGACCAGCCCTACAGCCAGGTCATATTTTGCCAGGTCTTACCTTTCTCACCCACACAAATGGGAAATGCCTACAATGCCTCCTACTCAAACCATTCAGAGCTAGGATAATGGCTGCTAGTAGCAAATCTTTGTGAATTTCCTCTACAACTTAAGAGAGAGTGTAAACAAAAAGAGTAACAAACTTTATACTCTGCTCTTTAGAATAAGCTCTGGCAGGATCATTGCTATGCTCATGTTTCCCTTTGTATTTTGAGCCTCTATTACTACGCTAACTACTAGAAACTCAAAACAAGAGTTTTCTATGTTCTTCTCTAAATGGATAGGTGAACACAAATGAGGTATGACACTAATGTTATTGAAATTTCAGAAAGTTTTCTTTACTTTTTCTTTGAGAAGTGAGTTCTAAAATAAAGATGAGAAAAAAAATCCCATTTCTCAAGACAAATGGGCTACTTTTGGATTAATCTCCCTACAATTTTGTGCTGGGCCCATGGCAAAGCTTGTCTTTGGCAAAGGCAAGAGATACTATAAACAAAAGGAAATCGTGTTGGAAGCAAGTTTTGAAATATGTTTTATAACCTTAAGATGAAGTCACTATTGTTGCATATAAAGGTATCACATTCACCCTCTCTTAGTAGGAGACTCTAAGGTATTTTTTTTCAGGATTTGTATGTATTATGATAAAGCCCATTTGAGTTCACAAATATTTACAAAATGCCCAAGGCCAAACATTGAAGTGGATTCCCACACTAGTAAAAAAGACCCCCAAATCCAAGCCCCAAGGACAAATAGAAGAGCCCTCTCAGCCCTTATACAAAGCACCAGGAAGCTTCCTGGAAAGGTTTCACTCACCAGCACAGTACCCCACGAGGTTGAGGAACTGTTCCTCCTTACAGCTGATCTGGCAGCGCCCACTGGAAAGAGTGACATGAGGATGACAGGAGATACAGTCAGAGTCCAATGGCCCATTGCACTGCCTACAGGTTGGATGGCATTCTAGGAAGAAAAACAAATTGGGATTGGAATTAGCAGCTCAGCACATAAATGTATGGACTGTGCAACACAGTCCATCATTTCCAGTTCTAGTCATCTTCTAAAGATTCCTAGCAAGCACCTCCATCCTAGACGGAGAGACCATACTTCTGGGCTCAATCAGAATTCTGTTCACGAATATAACATGGAATCTAGAAGTATAAAGACTTGAGCCAGAGGAAACCAGGGTGGCTGTCCTCACTGGTGTAAATAAGGAGGTTATAAATCAGAGTCACAGAGCAGAATCATAGGTGCTTCGCTTTCTCTACTCCAAAACACTATGATTCAAAGACAGTGGGACATTTTCTTCCCAGGAATTCCTTACAGACAAGGGGAGGGGAGACATAATGAGACTGAGATACCTCACTAAAGTGAATTGCCAGCCCTGCTCTCTCTCGCTCAGGCCCCAACTAGCATTCCTGTTTTATCAGCTATACTTAATTAAAATGAGAAGAACAAAAAAATGTCCTATTTCAGGAGGTTATCATAAGCTGCATCTGAAGTCCAATTCCTTAGACAAAATTATGTTAAAGCTATGCCTGCCCTAGAGGGAAAAACACCAAGTTAACAAGAGGCACAACACTGCAGAAAAAAAAGTGAGTAAGTGAGTTGCTGTCTTAAAGATAAGGGTAGCAAGGAATCAAAGAAGGTCACAGCTGCTGCAGCGAGTGCACGGCAGGAGAGTTAAGAATTTCTCTGCCAAGAATGAACAGGTCTAAGTGTGTCTGATTCCAAGGGGTGAAGGTGAGGCATAGGAGTTGAGGAGAGCTTGCTGGGACTGATGAATGTTCTCCTGGCACATGGGTAAAAAAAAATCAGACACAAATTCCAAGCAAAACCAGCAGCCTCTTCCTTCTGGCAAGAGGCCAGAGAGGAGAGAGGGAGAGAGAGAGAGAGAGAGAGAGAGAGAGAGAGAGAGAGAGAACAAGAGAGGAGACAGAAACAGAGAGAGATAGAGGAAGGGAAAAGGAGAGAGAGGTGAGAGAAAAAGAGAATTAAGTTGCAAAACTTTTAAAAATAAAATAAATTTGGAAAGCAAGCAAGAAAATGAACAGGTACTTGGAAGAAGAGCCCCATTACCCCTTCTGCATTCCTGAGCCTTTCAACTTTGAAACTGCCAGCAAAAGATACGTGTGGATTCTCAATGATTTCCTACCACCCACTTCCTCCTCCCTGACAGAATATTTCTAGTGACCTGGTGCCCTGCAGCTGGTGGTACCATCCATCTGCTGATTTCCCACAGACAGAGAAGAGTTAGAGCTACTCAGAACTTTTCCTCCTCCAGACAATTTTACACAGAGAGACTGCCGGGGCTGGATGAAAGCTCTTAAGGATAAAAACGGCTTTCAAGGGCAGCCCTAATGACAGAGAAACCAGTTCCATTGCCTGCAGAGCTTGAGTACTTAAAGCAACTCACCATGGCCCTAGAGAGATTAAAGGTTATTTGGGAAAAGGGAAAAATTCCAGATTAAAAAAAAATGAGCTTCACTCATCCAAATTTGTACTTACTCTAAATTTCCTCCTTGAAATTTAAGACTTGATGAATTTGAGGAATGTTAACTTATTTTTAAAATATTTTATAAATTTATTACAAGTTTCCTGATTCCAGAGACATATGCGATATAATTTCATTGCAATGAATATCTTCCTTCCTATCAAAGCCCCAAAGATCTGTTTTTGGAACTGAAATAGGACGCAGGATAGAAGGTTTTGTCTTTTTCCCTGTATAGTGCTATAATGAGGTGCTTAAGTTTTTTTTGTTTTTGTTTCTGTTTTTTACTATTTTCTCAATTCAATAAAACTCTATACTAATCTAAATTAGTAATTTTCAGAATTTCTGTTACTAAAGTAGAAGGTGCTCTTAAAAACATATTGGACTGGCATGCCAAAGAAAAGGAAAGATATTTATCTTCCTTCCCTTTTGCTCTATTCTGCTGTAGCCTTGAGAAGTGAAGCTAAGAATTGCAGTTAGCTGTGCCAAATGCCTAGCCCTTTACAAATGCTTTCCTATCTGCAGTAGCTTGTCTCCAAGGCAACCACATCAACATCACACTTTATTGTATGCTATTCCCCCACTGAGAGACACCCCTATCCCTACACAGGGCTGTCCTGCTTTAATCAATAACATGTAGCAGAAGTGAGAAAGTGAGACTTCTGAAGGTGGGTGATAAGAAGTTGTAGCTTCTGTTTTGGTCTCCTAGAATATTCATTCCTGGGGAAGAGGCTGACATTGAAGAGACTGCCATACTGTGAGGAACCTCAATTATCTCTAAGGAGTCTCATAGAATAAGAGATTCTTCATGACCCAGGCGATTATATGTCACCTACAGAAGCCTAAGAGAGCTGTCCATCAAGTCCCACATCTGGAAAAGGCAATGACAAATTACTAGTTTTATGCCAATTAATTTGTGTTGTTCTTAAGATAAATACAACAAAACCTAAGAGATAGAGAGAGAGAGAAAGAGGAAGAAGAAGGAGGAGGAGGTAGAAGAGGAGGAGGAAGATTAAAAGATCACCTTAGAATGCCATAGTATCTCAAGACTCAAATTTCAAATCTTTCCTCCATTTCTACTGCTAAAGCAGTAGAATAGTATCCAACTATGACAGGTAGTGTGTGTTTGTGTGTGTGTGTCTTTGTTTACAGTCTTTATACAACAAAAGTACTTATGACTTAATGTTTGGGAAGAAATAAATATAAAATGCATAGTTTTAACTTGTTCTCAACCATGTAATGGCTTCTCAAAAGGAGAAACCTAAAAGTAACACATTACTGGGTTACAAGTTGTTGCTTTTGAAATATGGGATTATCAGTGACTCTTTCAAACTCCTACTTTTTTTCCTAATATGAACTTTTAAACGTGCTACAATGTACACATATTCCTGTGATGAGAAAAAAATAGTTTTAAACTTTAAAAGAGAGCTGGAGTAACAAACAATTGTGCTGAAGCAAGTTCAAGTTCTTAAAGGACATAAGAATCATTACTTAAGCCGAGCACCAGTGGCTCACTCCTGTAATCCTAGCTACTCAGGAGGCTGAGACCTGAGAGGATCATGGTTCAAAGCCAGCCCAGGTAGGAAAGTCTGTGAGAATTTTATCTCCAATAAACCACTAAAAAACCAGAAGTGACACTATGGCTCAGGCGGTAGAGTGCTCGCCTTGAGCTGAAGAACGTAGGGACAGTGCCCAAGCCCAGAGTTCAAGCCCCACTACCAATCAAAAAAAAAAAAAAAGAATCATTACTTAATCCATAAGGATATTTCTCTTCCTAGAACATGACCTTTCAGCTAAGATAAAACCTAGCTCACAGTTTATTCAAATATTATAGTCTCTAGAGCAAAGCTGATTCTAATTTTTCTCTTCAATCATGCTTCCCTATTGGAAGAGGAAAATTTCACTCATTCTTCTTACTCCTTATTTTTTTCACCTGCCAAACTGAAGACAAGGATTTACAGCCCAACACCAGTTCCTGGTATGACAAGGTTTCTAATTACAGTGTCTCTATACATTGTATAGAGAAAACATAGGTCCAGAGTCTCTGTCCCAGCATGTTACATACTCACCTGTGCAGCTACCATCCTGGTTAAAGTAGCCCTCGGGGCACTGAGAGAGACAGAGCCCATCTAACAGAGCATGAGAAGACTGGCAGACTGTGCAGTTCTGGGAGCTCTTTCCTGAACACAGGAGACAGGACTGGTGGCAAGCTGGGAAAACAACAAAGCAAAGGGAACAATCAATAAAGCCCCACATGCAGCAGATAGCAGCTCTGTCTCTCCTGTTAATATGCCTGGTTGGAATATGATGTTCACTTGGTTTTCCAAACAACAGACCATGAATCTTTCGTAATTTCTTCAAATGAGGGTTTCTTTCAAAGCAAGAACTTGTGGAACCCAGAGGAAGGCTACGAAACACACACAGGCACTTGCAGAGTCATACATTTCTTTCTTCCCTTGTTTCCATTCTCTGAGAAACTGGAATAAAGAACAGGAAGCTGCAAACACAGTTCTATCTCCCTGGGGAGAGCTATCACTAGATGCCCCCTGCTTATCAGGTTGCTCAAGTGAAACCAAAGAGGTGATAGAGCTGTATCTAACAACTCTAAAAGGTTTATGTGCTTTCTACTCTATGATAGAAGCTGGACATTCCCAGATGGTAAGAACTGGTCAGCATTCAGAGCTATTCAAAACTAGTTGCAACAGACAGGCAATAGCTGAAACACAATGAATGTGGGAAACAAATTATCAGAGAATCAGAGTGTTAAGTCATAGCTCTATGTGAACTTGACAGAGTTAGTGATTTCTCCAGGCACCTGCTTACTCATCTATAAAACAGACACAAACAGTACATACTACACACAGTGTTATGGACACTAATTGGGCTGATGTATGTAAAATCTTAGTATAGTGTTGGACACATAGTAAGGCCCTAATAAATCTTACTACTATTTATTAACATAGAGTGCTATGTGAGTACTTACAGGTATAAAGAGAATAAAAACAGCATGGAAGAGAAAAATATCTATGGTTGCCTTCATCAGACCTTTAAGGATAAAGGCGGGCAATTGACTTATTTCCCTTGGATGGTGAATGTGTTCATCCTGCCATTTTATCTACTCTATTTCTAACTGACACAGGGTACAATGTTGGTCCTGGGGAGAATGTCCCTTCCCAGGGCTACATTACTACAGATAGTCAATAATTTGCTTGAGAGTGTTTCATAATGCAATCTAACCAATCAGAGCCCACATCTCTAACACTTCCCTACAAACTCTTACATGCTAAGTCACAGTGCAGCTACTGAATAAGACAAAACCCCGTGACTGTCCCCATACATTTGTTGGCCACATTCTGTCCAATAAACAAATCCACCAAACTGTAGAGCCATTCCTTCTGAGTCTCCTCCTGCTTTCTCTATTAAATACCCAGAGGACTTACAGACCAGTAGACTTAGAAGACCCAGATAAAATTTTATTGTGATCTCTATGTCTATAACTCCTAATAAAGTATAATATACATATACCATCTTTACACACTAGTAGCTAGTATTCAGTTAGGACTTCTGCTCCATCAGCTCTGGTTGATCAATAATCAACTACTTTCACTGATTAGTACAGGGTTATTGTCCCAAGCATTTCTAGTGATAAGTGACAACCCAGGCCCCGCCCCTAGCATCATGACACCATCATTCAACATCTGTAAGTTTAACATCTGTGCCAGAGGCCACAGGGCGTGCTCCTGAGATGAGACCAATGCCTGTGTTCATTGACTTATGCCCTTGCCTTGAAAAGGATTGCTATATAAACTTTTCTGTTAGCACAGGCCACAGGACTAATTTCCTAAGACTTCCTAGAATCTTTATAAAAGAAAATGGAAACAGTAAAGTGAAGTTTAAACAAATACAATGATATACATTAACCCTTTACTTAAGATATATATAATACAAGATGAAAAAGCATGGAAGGGTACCTCTGGTGGCAATATTTCACAAAACAGTTAAATTACAGTCTCAGCACAGTACTTTTCAGGAAAATACAATTTGCTTTAACATGATAGTTCCTATACACCTAAATATATAAATATACACATATATAATACAAATTGGCTCCATTTAGTCCGTTAAACTCCTAGCTTTCTCTGTTACATCTCTTGAATGAGAAATAAAAATGTAACACTATGGAATTCAAAACTTTAGAAAGATAAATTAATGCAATATAAGCACAAACATGTTTTGATTAATTCTATTTGGTCAAGCAGTCAGTATGAATAAAAATTATTGTTTGATTAAAAAGGGAAGCAAAGTAAACAAGCTGGAAGGTTGGTGGGCCCAGATGTCCAAGAGAAAGGCTCTTTGCCACCAACTCAATTTTAGAAAGATCCACAGAACATCACCAAGGCCAATGTCAGAACTGCCTTCATTAGCAATGGGCAAGAATCAAATAGATAACAAGCACAAAGGTTTTGGAGATGCTAAAATGAAGATCTCTTCATTTCTTTTTTCTCTGCAACATTCTGTAAATCAAGAGATATGTATTTGCATCTTTAAAACAACTGCATGCAAGTTAGACACTGCACAGAGTTGGGAAATGTCTACAAGATTTCAGTGATTTGTATTAAGCTTCATCATTCCATAGAAGCTTATTTCATAACAGTAGTTCGGTCTTAAGTCTAAGATCCTTCAAGGTAGACTAACTCCATTACGGGGCATCTATGGAAGACATTTGAAAGAAGTTTTATGAATAATTCCTCCTCATAATACAAAATTTTTAGAGACTGTCTTTCCACATGATGGCTGAATATATTTTTGAAAGAGAATAACTGATCTATCTAGGCACTGAAAGTGTCCACATTTAGAGTCCTTAGCTGGTTGTTAAGTCCACTCAACCTGACTCAAGCAAAAATGATGCAATTTCTTGCTCCTTCTTTCCTTTCCATTATAATTTCAAACAATTGATACTATTTCTCTTTTCAATGGTTAAAAAAATGGCACTGTATCCCTACTTTCATATCATATAAAATTTCATGACTTCTTGTATCAAGGGCAATTTTTAAGGTAGACTTTGCTCAAAATAGGATCTAGATATCAAAATCCTCCAGGACATATGATCCTGGGATGAAATGGGATAAAAATTACAGAGTGAAGTGAAACAAATTCAATCTCCCCGTTCTGTCTCCCTTTTCCTTCTCATACCATCCCTCCCCCTTTTAGTGAGCATGTAATAGCTCCTGAATTTTCCTCAACCCAGACTTCAATTAGATTGAGAACTCTTTTAAGAGAGAAACTCACACCTTTTCCACCTCTGTAATTCCCTCAGGGCCTGTGACAGTCCCTGTTACTGGCATGTCAGAAGCCCCATTTGTGACCTTCTACACAGCAAGTGTAGGAAAGGGTCTCTGTCTCTGAAACTTTCTTAAGCCTCTTTCTCAGTCCATATGATACATATTAGAGCCTTCCAAAATTCTACCTTCTGCCCCTCTGCTTCTCACTCTCAGGTAACTCCCTCATTCCTTCAGGCACTCCATGCTGGTGAGTCCCAAGATCATAAGTGCAGCCCTGGCCTTTTCCTTCAATTCCAGTGCTTGAAATCTACTTCCTAGGGAAGATATCTATATGGGTGCCTCAAACTCCTCCTTTCCCAACGCTATTTCTTATCCACTTCTTAGTTCATATCACATCCACTTCACATAAGTCATGACTTCTGCTGGAAACTGTACTAACCTTTCATGCACCTGCTCTCACTTCAAGCTTCTCCAGCCCTGGGGCTCCTTGGTACAGACCTTCAGGACCACTCATGAGGACTGGCGCTGCTGCCCCCTAATCAGTCCCACTTGGTTTTCTCCCCATTTATCTGCCACATAAGCACCAGTGAGATATTTATGAAATGCAAATTAAGCAAATTATCCTCCCTTTTCTAATCTGTTAGTGTTCCATCAATACCAACAGTATAGATGGTGAACTTAGTACATAAAGCACTTCGTGACAGGACCCTTGCTCCTGTCTTCACTATCACACTTCCAGTTCTCATTGATCTTTGTACTATAAAAATGGCAGACACTCTGTACTTCTCTAAACATGATACCCTAGCACTGGCTGTGTATTTGACCTTGAGTGTCCTTCTTCACCCTTTCACTAGTGTATGCCTGGAAAGTCTTTCAGAAGTTCATCAGAACAACCAATCTATCTTCTCTTTCTCTCTTAGAGAGCTGGTCTTTGTGCTGTCTCTCTATCCTTTGTACTTCCTCCTATCCCTTACATATGCAACGAGTTTTCAATGACATATTTAGGATTAAACACTTTCCCTAAGGCATGAACCATATCTTCTTCAAGTTCCTATCCCAAAGCCTGGCACACCCTTGTTTTAAAAGCAAGAAGAGGAAAGTTAACAGGATTGGAAATTACCAAAAGGTACAGATTTCTATAGTTTATGCTAGCACCCTAGGGACCATACCAAAGACTGTTGTTTTATATAAAATCTGTTTCTAATTCAATTACTATATGGGATCCTAACTTCATAAATGGGCCCATATTCTTAAGTTGTACAGCCAGGTTCCTGCCCATTTACTTCTTTAATTAAAACTCTGCCTTGAGGCCTTCAGTGAGTCTTAGCAACAAAGAAATAGATCAAAATGCATGCAGGATACTTTATTTCTCCTTATTCGCCTAAAGCAAATTCATGAATAGACCAAAATTACTGGTAAATTTCTTTTTAAAAATAGTATTAGATCGATATCAATTTTGTGCAATTTTGTCCTATATGGTAAGCCTAATCTTGAGAAAGCAAACTATCTTCAAGAATGAAAAAAAGGCGGCTTCTAAAAATTTGAAATTTCCCTGATGTTTACCGACTGACCAAAGTTCTATCATCTACCCTAAGAAGATTAAAAAAAAAAGCATTCATATGGAGGGATGTGGCCAGAATGTTTATGATCCTGTGTTCTTTCTCAAAACAATATCTCTTCTGAGGTAATACATTAGATTATATGTAAGTAAAACTCATTCTTGTAGTACAAAGTTCATTAAAAAATAAAATGTGTAATTTCTTTACAATTGTATCAGCTCTCATCCTTTTGCTACACTATGTGGAAATTGGAAGAATCCATCATTAATCTGCCATGGAATTGGGGCAATTACGTGGCTAATCTAATCATCCAGACCATGCTACTAGTCAGTTCTGGTCACCACTGCCAAAGTGTTTAATGGCGACAAAGCTGCATCATTAATTGGATGGCCTGGCCCCAAGTTAAATTGCAAGGCTCTAGTGCAGCAAAAAGAATAAGGGATTTACATTTTGAAAAATGGAATAATGTTTTAGAGATGTTACATTAGAATGCATCAGCCACCATCTCTACTTCTGTATTAGGTTCCTACTAAGCCGCTTTTTGATTCAGACTAATTACAGAAGTCAGGAAGAACCGTAGATGAGGACTGATGACCAAGTAAAGGATGTGTTATTGATGTTGTATTGGAGAGTGTGGGTTTCCCTTAATTTATTTGTAGTTGGTTTAATTATGTTGAAGGAGGGTACTGATGGGTGTTTCTTTTCCCTTTCTTCATTCAGAAGCTTAAATCTTCCAGTGCTAGTGAAATCTCAAACAGATGAGATCAAATTGGGATGAAATTACTAAAATCCATCATTTAGCAAATGCTCAATGCTGGTATTTAATAAACTTGCATGATCTTGGTTGATGACCAAAAAAGCCCCCAAATTATTTTTCACAGTTAGAAAAGACCCTGTGGGTACCAGCCATTCTAGCTTCACTTTGGAATACAAGGGGCCATAGGATAAAGAAACATAAGTAAAACTCTATTGTCAGAAGTGACTTGCTCTTTGGAGAATGATGCAAAAAACACGGTACAAATGCATGCAGGTGATGGCTCCTTCTCTGCAGAACGCTTCTCGTTTATAATCTCTCTCAGCCTAGACTCTGTCTCCATCATTGCCTTATCACGGGCTTCTAGAACAGACCACATCCAAGGGATAACCTAGGGATGTGTTGCTATTGTTATTCATTGATTCAATCGTTCAGCCATTCAATCATGTTCCATAACTCAGGAATTTTCATCCAACTCACTGACTAGAACTTCTATTGTGTCTAAAGATAATCTGGCACCCAAGTCATCAATGTCATGAAAGGAATAAGGAATAATACAAAATATAGACAGACAACTTCCAAAAACAGTGTTCTTTTGGGAACTATTTCGTAAATCTATATGCACATATATAAATTTTATATTATATTTATATGTTACATATATAAATTTGTTGTTCAAAGACTAGAATTTTAATATCCTGAATAGTATTGCATCAAAGGTACTAGATACTTCCTAATTTGTGCTATATAGCTCAAAATAAAGACTTTTATGATGGATAACTTCTGATACCCCAGCAGTCTTGGAGTAAATTACTTCTTCAAGTAATGCATCTGCCTTTCACTTTCATTCACTATAGTAATATTCTAATCACTCAGAAGCAACTCCAAGAAAGGGAGAAAGCTCCAGAAAAGTTTTTTATCTCTCTCTCTCTTTTTATAAAATAAAAAAGCACTTGAGATCAACATTTCTATTAAAAAGCAAAATTCTCAAACACACGCACACACACACACACACACACACACACACACACACTCTCTCTCTCTCTCTCTCTCTCTCTCTCCCCTCTGCCTTTCCAGCCTTTCTAACTATACTGCAGACCACGCCAGGGTTTTGGAATTTTTTTGGAAGCTCTGGGAATCAGAGCCCCATATAATCTCACAGGGTCTCTAGGTCTGATTTCATAGAGAACACTTCAGCAGAATTGAAAATGGAACAGATTGTAGGAAGGAGGAGGTTTCCAGAAATACAGGACAAGTGACAGAAAGTACATCAATCAACACCCTCACAACTCAGGTGAGGCTGGAAACAATTGGTAGTCACACTCAGTTTCCCAGTGGAATCTTGGGCAACTCAATTAACCTCTTTCTACCACATTCTCATCACGTACAAATTGAGTAAAACATCCTACCTCGTGCAGATTGTACAGGGATTTGCTAATAAATGTGAGTAGACAGCTATATGTGTGATACCTAATAATATTATGCTAACGAGCATAAAATCACAGGGCTAAAAGGGACTCAAGAGGTCAATCCCATCTTCCCACATCTGACCACAATTAGGCCATTCCTGAGGGATTAGATTTTAATCCATCTGAAAAGATGCCTACACAAAGAAACCTTCAAAAAAAAAACTCCCTTTTACCAAAGGTGCCTTCTTGAATTTAAGAAGCCCCAACTCTGCAGCATTAGTATGCCATCCTCCTCTACCCCACATGAAGGAGACTGACAGCTGCACTGCTTCTACTAGGCGGCTGTGACCTTCACAGTGTCATGCAGTGACATTCATAACCTGATAGCAAAGATATTTAACTTGGGCCACCTTGTATTCCCAGGGGCTTCTGGGACCACACAGTCTAAGCAATATATGCATATATGAATATCAGAATGGTGACCCATCCAAGCCCCATATAACCCCCTAGTTTCTACCTCCCTGAGAGCAGGTGATCACCCCCATAAGAGCAGAGCCTATGGACTGAAATTCACACATTTTAGGCATGGGGAACTTTCATTTACCAGCCACTTTTATATACCCACTATCTTTGATCCTGGCCAAAAATACAACACCCCTTTGTGGAAAGTTATGATATATTCCAACCTGATTATGAAGACTCAGTGAGGTTAAGTGAGCGGCCTAGATCTGTTTTCTAATTTCTCATAAATTCTAACTACATCATGTTACACTCTGTGTCTGGTATCTTTTAAACTGACTAAAATCTAACATTTTTGTGTGGCAGTGTGCTCTAATTTGAAACAGAAGCCTCAGTAATTACTAGGCTTTTACGATACAAAATTGCATCTGTAGCGTGCTTATAGTTGTGTCACAAAAAATAGGCACTCAAATCTATGAAAAAGGAAAAAATTACTCATATTACAGGAAACTGCTGAAGGCAATCAGGGTTAGATGGTAGGTAAATTGTCCCTCTACTTTTCCTTACATTCAAATTTTCATTTAGTGAATATATATTGTATTGGCAATGAAATATATATATATATATATGTATATATATATCATTACTTTTTTCTCCTGATAATTGAAGGGTTAAATCATTTCTATACAAGGAAGGCAGCTCCTGGCTAGTACAGAAGAGACCTCCACTGCCTCCCAGAAACTATGTCTTTCCCTCATCTCCTGAACTTCCTCTAGATGGCCTGGAAACTGAGTCAAATCTTCTAGAATGTTATCAACTTTCCATGGATGATACAGCAAGTCAATGGCAGGAATACTGTTAAATGTTGACATTAGTCCAGATTTTGTCCTGAAGGGAGCAAATCCTATTCAGAGTAGCAATTTTAAAAAAAAAGATAAAAAGCAGAATCTTTAATGAGCTCTGGATCTTCCTTAGATACTTTATATGGTCTCTGAAAAAAATTTCTCTCTGGATCTTCTGAGCACATGACTATGAATGGTTAAAAGGGTAGAAAGACACTAGGGGAGCCTCTGTTTGCATGTTGGACCCTTACATCATTCACAAGCATCCTGGAACCTTCTGAAGTGAAAGCAAACATCCTGTAGGGCTTAATCAATCAAGAAGAATGATATTACATCATATGCAAAGAAGTAGATAAATGAAACAAGTCAGGCCCTGGGACACAAAAGATACATGTATTCTCTCATATGTAGAAGTTATATATAATTTATAAGTACATATGTAAACATATACAGTCGCGTGCACACAAATGTATTGACTAAAGTATGGTATATGTAGGGTGAATTCCAATGGTTGTAACTCCTTTGAACAACTTACAGAGTAACAAAATAAGCACCAGGAAGGTGGCACTTAGGTGATGAAGGGAAAAGAAAGGGTGTGGTCAAGGGCAGGGGGTAGAGGAAGGCAGATAGGGTGGGAGAATGCAGTCACAACAATCAATGCACATTTGTAAGAATGGAACTAGTGAAATTGAGGGGATAAGAGGGATTGGGAGAGGTGAGGGAGAATGATGTAAAGGTGACATTCATCAAGATGTATTATACTCATAAACTGACATGTTGCACTGAAACCCTTTGTACCACTAAAGATAACAAAATAATAATAATAATAATAACAATAATAAAAGATTTTTCCCAAAAGCTACTAGCACCTTCTCAGGAATACTTACATTCACACAGCCCAGTGCTCTCTAGGTAGAACTGGGCTTTACAATGGGATAGACAATGGCCAGAGGGCATGTCTGCCCCAGAACGCTGCTCCACCTGCAGTGCTGCCTCTGGCTTCCTACACGTGGTACAGTGGGAGGGCTCCGGACCCACACAAGTCTGGCAGGAGGCATGACAAGCTGAAGGATAAAATACAGAAAGCAATCCAAAGCTCAAATAGATGTTGAAACCAACAGGAGATATGTTTAAGTCAAAACCACTTAGAAAAGTTTGCCAGATGTATCCTGTCAGAGTGATTTTTCTATTTTTCTCTAAAATGCACTGGGTTCCGGTCATGTTTGTGAGTGGAAAAGTGACGGTGAGGCAGTGAATCTGTCCTATGAGAGCAATCAGGTTGGATCACAACCAAACCCAACAAACTGGACACTACTGACTCAGCTCTCCAGAGAAGTACCTTCACTGAACAATGATCTGACATAATGCCCTTGGTTTTTATGGGGGATTTTCAGAAATACTTGTATGAAGGCCATTAGGGTATCTCTTGAGAAACTGGCTGTTGTATTACTGTTCATTGTGTTCATCCACCACACTATGGAGACATCCAGGAAACAAATCCTCTTAGAATTTGTTTGGGGGAAAGACTGCCTTCCCAGGTAAGAAAGAGTCCTCTTTTTATGGGTCCCCCCACCCCCTGGCAACACCCCTATAACTCAGTAGCTAAGCAGTTTTCCTGAGTGCTTCTGAGTCTCATTTTCTTTTGATGACTAATTGGAGATAAGAATCTTATGGACTTCTCTGCCCAGCCTGGCTTTGAATTGCAACCCTCAGATGTCAGTCTCCCTAGTAGCTTGGATTACAGGCGTGAGCTGTAAGTGCTGGGCTAGAAGAGTCTTCTTTTGAGTAGCAATGAATATTTCACAGTCTATTATAGTACATTGTTTTCCATAATGACTGATGAAAATCAAAGCCAAATACTGTCCTCAAACCAGCCCAAGTCCACATTTTGATACAATTAATTAGCCTTTTTAAAAAAAAGATCTTCTAAATTTACTTTACAAAATATTTATTCCAGGACTAGAAGCATGGCTCAAGTGGTAGAACACTTTTTGATAAGCACAAAGCCCTTAGTTCAACCCTCAGTATCATAGAGAGAGGGGGGGAGGAAGGAAGGAAGAAAGGAAAGGAGCGAGGAAGGGAGGGAGAAAGAAAGGGAAAGAAAGAAGGGAAGCAGAGAAGGAAGAGAAGGAAAGAAGGAAGGAGGGAAGTAACAAACTTCATTGAGTCTCTAATACTTTAAACAATTTTCTTGTAACTACACTCAAAGACTTTTTTGGTGTCCTATGTACAAAGAAGTTGCAGTTAATTTCACTTAATTAAAGTATTAAAGTTTTTGCCCCTGATGTTCTACTTTGAAAAAACTCAAACACTACGGTCCCCATCCCCCTCCCAAGGAGCACAGAGACTTTGGCAAACAACAATTTAAGATTTTCCACTTTACTCAGCTCAGACATAATACTAGTAACTGCCAGTTTGCTTTCAGCATCATTAACAAAAAGACGTTCTTCAGGGAAAATCAAACTGAAGTCTAGGAAAACATTAACAGTGGTTGGGAAGTAGAGAAGGTTGAAAATAAGAGTCTTGTTTTAATCTCAGGAAAAGAAATAATATTCCCCATACAGATGGCCAGAAAAAACCCTGAACCTTTGAGTGTCTTTGCAAGTTTTCATGCAAGATGATTTAGTTTTCAGATTATTCATTCAAAAAAAACGAATGCAACAAAAAAGTATGTACAGTCATCCCTGGGCATTTGGAGGACTGATTGTAGATAAATCAGGTCTCTTCTATAAGATGCATAAAATCTGCATACAACCCACATATTTAAATCATCTCTAGAACATCTTATCTAATGCAACACCCATGTTAACACTTCATATGCCTGGATGCAGCATAGTACTTAGCATGTAGTCTATTCAGGTTTTGCTTTTTTGAAAATTTCTGCTGTACTTTATATTCTCCCCCTCTGCCATCCTCTGGTACTGAGATTTGAACTCCTGACTTTGTGCTTGCCAAGAAGGAACTCTTCTTCTTGAGTCATACGTCCTTTCTATTTTTGCTCTGGTTATTTCTAAGATCTTGCTTCTCTCCTCTCCACTTCTCCTACCCACTACCAGCCTAGACATAATCCTCCTATTTCTATTTCCTTCTACACTGGGATAATTGGCCTGTGCTACCATACTCAGCTTCTAATAAGATGAGGTCTTGTTAACTTTATTTTTGCTCAGGCTGTCCTCAAACTGGGATCCTCTTGACATCAGTGTTCTGAGTAGCTAAGATTACATGTATGAGCCATTGGCACCTGGAGTTTTAGAAATATTTTTGATCTGGGGTTAGTTGAATCCATAGATGTAGAACCCAAAGATACAAACACAGATTCACACATACAGGGCGAATTGTCACGTGTACATAGGCATAAAAAATAAATACACTAGAAGAAAAACTGCACTGAGAAAGAAGCAATATCATTGTCAACATGTCCATCTTTGTCCTTATGATGGGACAGTCCCTCAAGAATGACAATGAAAGCAACATTACCTTTGCAGACTCCATGGAGAGGATAGAAACCTTCTCCACAGCTGGGCAGACAGTACCCTTCGTGCAGAACCTGGGGATGGGTGCAGGCTGTACAGTGGGAGACTGCAGGTCCAGAGCAGCTGGCACATGAACCGTGACAAACTGAGAAGAGAGTGAGAGGGAAAATACGATGGGAAGATGTAACCACAGAGCCTACTTCCTGCCTGGCTCCTCCTGCACTGGAAAGCTCCCAAAGAAGAGACAAGTCATGAGGCAGTTATGCTACCATCATTTCCCTTATCACCTCTCACCTACTTCTTATCCACGTTTTACTACCAGGACAACTTTGCAAAAAATAGTGAGCAACTAGATGAATCATAACTTAGGATACTTCTGTCCCTGACATTCTAGGGTTCTAAGAATTATATAGTTGTAGAAAGGAATCTGACTATGCCACAAGTCAATGTCAGGGATGTATATCCCCTGCATTGTGCACACTGGGATCTCAATCTAAGGGACAAGCAGTGGAAGGAGGGCTTGGGTTGAGTCTTTCACAAGTCTCAGGACAGTAGTCAGATAAAGGGAGAAGGCTCTAGAGGTTAGTGGTCAGATGCTGTGGAACAAAGGAGATATAGAATGAGAACTGGGAGGAATAGGGAGTTTGGAATAGGAATTTGGAGTGAGAAAAGATGTTGACAGATAAAGATGGTTGGTAAGGAGAAATGGGTCCATATATCTTAGACTAACAGCCCCTAGAGAGAATGATGAGCTCTGTTGTGTATGTTTCAGAGAAGGAGTAGCCAAGGTGGTTTTGTCTTCACAGATGTGAAGTTTACAAGTTCAGTGATGGTTTACAAGCACACGTGGGCTGTATGGTAATGTGTTCTTGACATTTCCAATGGACCAAATGATTTCCAATGATTACTGATGAGTGTAAATCCTTCATTTAATCACTTGAGTGACTGAGAAGCCACTCATATAACTCCCACTGTAACTTCCATTCCTCTAACACCAACTCCCAAAGCAAATACACATAGGTTCTGTCATGAAAAACGCTACCTCTTTTAAGGTAGCCCTTTCCTACCACACACACAAATTCCCAAGTGAGAATCATATAGCACAAGTAGCATCCAACATGCTTTTATTCATTTCTGTATTCATCTATTGCCCTTAAATAGTTGTAAAGATGGATTTCATCTTGATCAATGTCACCCCTTTCAGCATTTTCCATCTGTCCTTATCCCATCCATTCACTGAGTTTTGATGATGATGATGATGATGATGCCACATCCCTTACCTTTGCATCTGCCAGTGACACCACCATAGTACCCTCTAGGGCATTCAGAAATGCATTTCCCATCATGCAGCATTGTATTCTCGGAACAGGTGAGACATCTGGAGCTATTGGGGCCACAGCTCTTACAAGACTGGTCACAAGCTAAAGGGGAGGAAAACCCAAAAGAGAAAGACAACAGTGAGCACAGTATTTGTGAATACAATGCTTCACAATGCTCACAGCTGGAACCAATAAAGCAATGTCTGTCTCGGTCTGTCCCACAGAGATTTGATTCCTCCCTTTCCAATTTCAAAGGACTCTGCTTTCTGTTTATACAGAAACAATTGAGAAATTATTCATTGAGCTAAGAATAATGAACACTCAGGCACACCCACTAGTGTGTCCAATTTAATGTTAGATTTAAGATTAAAATAGCCTTACAGGTGATGCTGTCAGATTTATCAAATAAAAGCACTAGCTATTCAATTAAATTTAAATTTCTAATAAATAATGGATAATTTTAGTTAAAGTATGTTCCAATTATACTTTTATTTATCCACTTAAAGAAAAAACTCAGAAATTCAGGGTTTGACTAAGACAATTATACCACTTATAATTTTAGTAAAAACCATTTAATTCCATGTAATATTCCATCTACTTATTGGTTTACCCTCCCTCCAGAGATCTTATTAAGGTCTATATGAGGTATTCTACTAAGTGGTAGAAACACAAAATCAAATTAACTTCATTTCCAAGTTAAGTAGCTTATTAACCCAATAGAAAGAAAAGAAGTATATATTAGAAACGTCAAACTTGTCATTCAGATCAGTCAGTACAAGCATACTAATAAATACATTTGAAATATAACATATATATTTACATAATGTGTGTGTAGTGTGTGTGTGTGTGTGTGTGTGTGTGTGTGTGTGTGTGTGTGTGTGTGTGTTTAGAGTAAAAGGCAAAAAAAAATCAAGCAAGAACTTAGAGAAAGAGCAACTTGCTCAGTGTTTCAAACAATAAGCCCGTCGAGGCCAGGTTGATTGGAATGCTCTCCAAGGTGAAACGCCAATGTAAGCCAAGGCACAGAAACTAGAGAGGCTGGATTATAAGGAAAACAGTTGTTCCCCTGAGTTAGAGTAATGGAAAGAGCTAGGTATGGAAAACCCATAGCATTTATCTGATTTCTAGGTTCTCATCACAGGTATTCTATCTTGAAATTTACCTGAAATTCAAATCAACTGTACGCTATCTAGATTCTCATCCTTTGGAAGGCTCTGCAGTTTAAGTCACACTAGAAACATAGCTGTATTTGTGATATGGATGATCACTTTGACTTCTTCCTGGAGAGCCATTTGCAGGGGTGAGGAAGAAGATCTGAGGGCCCAGCTGGAAGATCATGGCCATGCTCAGGGAACGGGATGATTAGGAGTTGAATCAAGGATATTGAAGAGATGATGTGCTTGAAGAGTGGGGAACAGAAAAGCTTTCTAATGGCTTCCAGGAGTCTCTCGTGGACAACTCATAGAATGAAAGAAGGAGAGTAGCCTGGAGATTCTGATAAGCACAGTTTGGGGTAGGTATGGGCCAATAAGTTAACTGATGAATAGTTCTGGAGTTCAGGAAACAGATCTAAGGATTATCACATATTAATGGTTGTTGAGACAAGAAATTAGCTGATGCATTCAGTGAAAGCGTATAGGATAAGAATAGATAAAGGACAAGATTCAGGGAATAATAATACATCTAATAAAAAACAAGAGAAGAAAAGAAAAGGTTAGTCAGTGATCAAAAAGAAATGATCTAATGGTAGAAGACAAAATATGAGCACAATGGCTGAGAGGCAAGGGAAGGAAGGAGTTTCAAGAAGGGTGTCATTAATTGCAGAGAGGATGAATAACGTTGAAGTTTCCACTACACTTATCCACTACACTTACAGATTGGTTTCTGAGTGAGCTGTGCCACGTATTTCAGCAGCCTCACTGGACACAGAAAAAGAGAAGCTGGTGACTTTCACTGTTCTTTTAATGGATTCTGGCTGGGAATGGAAGGAAGGAGACAGGGGTAGAAATAATGAAAGAAAAAGAGGTCATTTTGTCACTAATACTTTTTTAAAATTCCAGGTAAGTACTGTCCCTGAAAAATATTTTTAAAGAAAATTTTGAGTGGTTATTAAGAGAATACTTAAGTATTGAGTGGTTCATACCAGTGGATCCTGAAAGTCTGACAGTTGGAAAGTCACCATTTGAGGCCAGGCCAGACAAGGCAGAAAAAAAAAAGAACTAGGAGCATGGCTTACTTGCTAGAACACTGGCCTAGCAAATATGAAGCCTTGAATTAAAACCCCAGTACTGCAAACAAAAGAAATCCATAAGTAAAAAGGGGATGTAAATTCAAAATACAGGTGGGTAGACTAGCCTTGGACAGAGCAGAAGGTCTCCACAGGTAACATTGGAAAGAGGAGGTCGGGGAGAGGGCAGTTACAGGCCAGTGTGTGACTGGCTCTAGCTCAACTGCACTGGCTAACTTCCTAAAAGCGAACTACATATGCTAACACTAATGAGATTCAGCATTTCAGGAATAGAGAATTGCTGTGATTTACTTTGTCTGGATGAGGAAGAGAAAGGAAGGTAAAAGAAAGCAAGCACAGGAACAAAGGAAAAGTGATCAAGATGTGTTGTACTTATAAAATGACATTTGAATTAAAATATTTTAAATATTTAAATATTTTAAATGTAATTTTTAAAAATTGGAATAAAGAAAAAGAGAAGAGAGTGGCGGAAAAAGGGAAGGAAATATAGATCAAGTGGAGAGGGAAGATGAGAGAAACAAGAGACGAATGGAGAGAGAGACAGAGAGAAAGACAGAACAAAAGCAGCTAACAGGAAACCTCTAAATTCATTTGTTATGTTAGCTAGTGTCAGAAAAGCCCTTCATAACAGCACAAGCCTTTGAAGAAAGGAGGTTTTCCCCTTGAATTACCTCACCCTTTATACTTAAGGTTTTTAAAATCCAAAACATGTTCTACCCAGGAAAGTGGTTACTGTAAGTTCTTGTTAGGGGAGGGAATGTCACTATTTGCTTGACTGGATTCATCTCAGCATTTGACTTTGAGGTTTCTCCAGATAAGGACTTGTTGGTTATAAATTATTAAACCAACATCAGCCGATCTTTCCCTTGAATAGCACTAATCTGAATTAGATTATCAGCAGCTGACATCGTAAGTAACATTCTGATACCAATCACTGTTGTTGTAGAAAACATTTATAGGAATATTTCTAAAGTCATTTGATTAGAGAAATTGGACGGTATTATGAAAGGTGTAAGCTCCCATTTTCTTTTCTAGAAGGTTCTATGGTCAATGCCACTGAGAGCAAAGCACATGACAAGAGTGTAATAACCACCTGTTGATGTATGCTGACTTTAGCTCTATGACGCTTCCTCCTGTCTCGAAGTTTTCCTTCTGATATTTTAATATGCAGACAGATCATATTTCAGATGTACTCTCTCTTCCTCTGAGCCATTTGCTCATTGAGTCTTTTTTTTTTTCAATTTTTCACTCTGCAAGGAGTTCTGGCTTGCTTCATTTAACCGCAGAGCCTCACCATCAACAATTCCCACCCATCATTACCTCTCTCCTTTTAAGTACACCACTTTGCCAAAAGAAGTTTCCTCTTAATCCAGATAAGGGCAAGTAAGCAACAGGTCAGAGTCACCATTCCTCTGTCAGTGGCAATAACTAGCCTCCTTGGGGACATAAAGTAGAAAGACTTTTAGGCCTCTGGCCTAGTACAGACTTGACATCCATTGACCTATGGAGACTGCATCTGGCGTAATTGTGCAGGAAAGCAATACCAACAGAAAGGATGGACATTCTCAGGCTAATGGCAGCCTGACCTTTCCTTATTCTCTCCCAAATCTACACAAGCCATGTATGACTCATTCATACTAGGTGAAATATTTTACATCAGTAGAACTGACAAATCTCTGCATCACTTTAAGCAGTTGTCACAGGCTAGCTCTTTTCCCTGAGTTAAGTGGATTCATCAAATCCCACCAATCATCTCCTTTAAGCTACTGGCTATATCGGTGAAAATGAGAACCATAACTCAAGAAACTTTTCAAGGCTGCACATTCTTATTGATTTTCTGGAATTAGTGATGAAGGAAAGTCATCATGGCCTTTAAGATAGGTATAACCATTACAGACTTTGATTTATGGTCAAGAGGACACTACCTGGTTGCCTAGAAATGTCTACAGGGGTAGTCAATTCAGCTAAAGACCAAAAGGAAGACAAGGAAGAAAAGAAAGAGAAAAGGAGAGTAAGAAGGAAAAGAGAGGAAAAAAAGGCAAAGGTACATAAGGCAGAATCACATCTTCTGATGTGGTAGAATGACTCAGGGAGAGTTACATTTAATACCAGAAGATCTAAGCTTAATCCCTCTCTGGTCTTTATTAGCTCTGTGACCTGAGACAAATTTTTTACCCTCTCACTTCCCACATCTGGAAAGTAACTATATCTTATGGAGTTGTTGTGAAGATTAAACACCAACCATGTTTTAAGTGCTTTGCGTATATCAATCCTCTTAATAGCCTGCAGACTTGGGTGTGTATTAGTTTCCTAGTGGTGCTGTAACAAAGTGCCATGAACCCTGTAGCTTAAAATGACATCAATTAATTCTCTTACAGATCTAGAGATAGGAAGGCTAAAATCAAGTGTCACTGAGCTGCATCCTCTCTGGAAGCTCTAGGATTATATTCCCACCTCAGGAAAATGAACTAATTCATTCCTGTAAAGTACTATTGGCCATCTAAAATAATATACTTGCAGGTTATGGGGATAAAAACAAGGCATCCTTGTGGTCATTATTCTGTGTGATATGGGATGAACATCTTTGGGGTCATTATTTTATGTGCCATGGAGTTGTTATAATTCCCATGTTATAAGTGGGACATTGACATACGGAGGGATTATGTAACTTGCTTGAAGCCATGTTTCCCCCATAGTGGTTACCATGCCTGCCACAAGGAAGAACTATGTTGCATTAACTTTTATTGTTATGGCATGGATGTGAAAGCTAGAATGGAGAGTACTTGCTTCAGCTTGGGGTCATTGGTACCAGAACCAAAGGTCGGTGTGCCCTGCCCTGCTTTACGAGTCTCTGTCCTGCATATCTTAGGAACACAGTCTGGTGTGGATGGGATTTGGGATTTGAGGAAATCCAGGCCTGAGTGAGCGCTCTTCACTCTCCACACAGCTGGTTTTGAACACACAGGGCCTTGTCTTCATCTGTTGGATACGGCTAGAATGAATACACCTTGGCCAAAAGTGTTCCTAATGTAAGTTCAGTGACTAAAGTGAATGTCAGCAGCCAACACATAGTCACGTCCTAAAGAAAACCTGGTTATTGTTATGAGTGAATAAAAAGAATGATGACATTGAATGAAATTGAAAAATATGAAAAGATGCTTTGGCATCCCAACCATGCACTTACCAACACAAGTTCCCTGCCGGTTGTAGAAGCCGTCACCACAGGTGCTCTCACAGCTGCCTTCTCTCAGAACCTGCAGAGGATCTCTGCAGGCCAGGCAGTGCTTCTCCGTGGGACCCCAGCAGCTTGCACAGGACTCATGACAGACTGCAAGCAAATGGCACCATCAGAGCCCAACCTACAGTAGTCAGGACTGCCCATCATTTGCTTTTCAAACGTTTTTGATAAGGAGAGTGTTGGCTAGATCCTTGTTTCCTGCATAGGTAAGCAACCCCTACTGAGAAACAAAACCTGATGGTCTGATAGTACATCAGTACACTTTTGTTAAGAGATGCCGAATAAGGAATACATGGTTTTGAAGGAATGGGGGTCATAGGAAAGGAAATCACACATTTCTAGGCAAAGACGGAATGTCTACGAAATCAGATAGCCCCCATCTGATAGATGAGGTCCATCCTCACTTTTTGTAATATCACACGGTGTGATATTACAAAACCACCATTACAACACCACCATGAGCTGAAGACTAATGCATTTTACTATAGTCTTTGTTTATATTGTTCAAGACTTGGCACTACTCTTTCATGTTCTTCCATTATCCACAACCCTCCTCCTTCTGTTTTCCCCACAGAACTCTTGTCCCACTCTGCTCTCCTACAGCATGTGTTCTACATGTATATTCCAAGGACTCAAAAGGCCTGCTTTTCTCTCAAACTTCCACTTTCTAACTAGAGGTTGCTCCTAGACCAGAGGTGTTCTCTTAAGACTCAAAAAGTGTCTTCTCTCGTCCAGCAATTGGATTTTTTAAATTATTATTCCTACTCAAGTCTTCACCTTAGCACTTCTGCAAAGAGAGGGCTATCCTAAAAGAGTTAAACACTTTCAGATTTGGCTAGCTGTGTGTCTAGCTAACTCAGCTTGTGTTTAATACATTCTAAATTGTAAAGTTTGCTTCACAATGGAGCACAACCTATTTCACAGAAGCATTGATTCTGATCAAAATTGGTAAGGAAAAGAATGCACTTCCTCCTTGCAAGTGATTTGGTAATCATACCTTAGCAATTTAATTAAGTATTTCTTTGGAAACAGAAAGAAGGAAAGAAAAAACACCTACATTGCAAACCTTGAGATACAATCCCTTTCTCTCAGTACTAAATTGCACAAAAATGTCTTAATTTCAGACAATGCTTCTCCCCAGCAAATCTAAAGGTAATTATGCATTGTGTTAAGTGCCAAGAAGACTGTGATAACGTTAAAAGCAGTGCAGTTGGTAGAGCCCACTTTAGATAGAGCTAAAACACGAAAAGCAGCCAGCCATGGGGAGCATCAGAGACCAGCACAGGGAACATTCTTGAAAGGGGAGGGAGTGCTGGTGTTCAGCAAACAGTAGGCTGCCCTTGTGGCTGAAGCTGTTGGGGTCCTGGGGAACACAGTGACACTATTCATGGTTAAAAGCATGGGCAACAACCTGATCCAATTTGACCTTGGAGATTACAGAATGGAATTAAGATTTTTATCCTACTTTCAGTGTGAAGTAATGGGTTTAAACAAGATTGACACATGACTTCAAAACTCTCTCTTGCTGCCATCGAAAGGGGTTTAAAGATACACATGTCAGACCATTGCAAAGTCTACTGAATGGTCTAGGTGAGCAATTTTGACGGCCTGAACTAGGGGATGAAAAGAAGAACAAGAGGAAGGTTTTCTTATTAATATTTCATATTCATTAGTAGAGATTATTTGTTAACTCTACACAAACACATTATCCTGTATTTTACAAATATCTCTTAAGTAATTTCATTTATACTTAGTCCCTTTTATATTTTATAATAGTTCATCTTTAGAATGAGCTTCTAGCATTACATTGTAACTAAAGATGTGGAGGCAAGGGTGATATCAGCAACACATTCTATTCTTAACACATGTGAAATTTCACTCATTAATTCAACTACCCTCGATTCCTCCCTATAGCTGTCACTTGAAATGTCTGTCCCTGATATTCAACTATGAGTTGATCAAAAGTCCCTACTTCATTAACCAGGCCCAGTCACACTTCTAAGAGGATAATTCAGGTGGATCTATAAACCTTCAACAGAAGCAGCTACTATAAGCCAGTGCATATAGCCTGTAGGGCTTTCCTACCTAAGCATAGGTAAGTTAAGTCATGTTACCTGAGGTCTGATACAGGATCACATGGCACCTCATCCCATCACCTGATCACACTAGAATACTGTATAAATCATACTAGGGAGTAAGTGCCTAAGAAAATGATGAATGCAATATCAGGCTAAAAAGACCCCAGAGACTAGATCCCCCAAGGTCAAGTAGCCAAGTGGACCTCAATCCACGGAAAGATTTTAAGTAGGACACTGGAATAAATCACTTTCACATTTTTAGACAGTTCATTCTGGCAGTGGGGAGAAAACAGAGTGATTAACTCAAAATGTCTTTAGAGGATGAAGTCATCTGTCCAAGGGATGCAGTGAAAAACAAGAAAGGCTGGTACTCTTCAGTGACTGGCTAGAAAGCTATGCAGACACTGGGTCATCCCATGTTGTAGCATGCTAACAATCTGACACAGAAAACTTCTAACTTATCTGAATCTGTGCCATGCTACTTGTTAAATGGGGTTAATATCAAACTTGGCATTGGGAATCATATCAAGGATCAAAAGATGAGTAGGACAGTCTCCAGCTCCAAATGTAAGGATGGCATTCAGAACCATCACAAATTGCTCTCTCTGTAACTTTCTAGCTCTGTCTCCCATCTCCTGCTACAAAACCTGTGTATATGAATTCTATGGAACTGAGTTCCCTATGCATGCCAGGTGCTGGTCATTGGCTCTGATTGCCCCACACAGGATTTGAACCTGGTAACAAAATACTTCTGCTTCTGTCCTTCACCTTCACAATCCTGCCTGCACTTCAGTGGCCTCTAAGTTTTCCCTACCTCTATGACAGTTTGCTGAGCTGTATAAGCATAACCAGTTACTCCTTTCTCCATGATCTCACAGCATTTTGTGCATGCCTCTCATACGGTGTTTATTCCATTTTAGTAACTACTGCATTATAGGTCCATCCCTTCATTCCTTCTCCAATGGGGACAATGCTTTACTTGTCTTTAGTCCCAACTATCCACATTGATATTAGTGAGTAATCAGTGCTCAAAAAATGAACAGCATTTTGTTTTTTACCCTTCCCCTCCAGGTTGACCCATTGTCAAAACACTATGTTGAAAATGAACTTTACAACTTTGTGGGGGTAGGGGACGGTAGTTGTGGAGGTGGGAGGGAAGGATGGTAGGGGAAAACAAAGGAGGAGGCAACAATGCTCAACAGGAAATGTACTCATTACCTTGCTCCTGTAACCACTCTGTACAGCATTTTTGCAATAAAAAAAGTACAAAAAATGAACAGCAAATTTTATTGGCTATGGGAAATTCACCCTATCATTTCCCTTCTACGTGGAAACTAACCATTAGGTCACAGAATGTGTGCCTATAAAAGTTACTTTAAGCTAGGTACCAGTGGTTCACACCTGTAATCCTATTTACTTTGGAGGTAAGATCAGGAAGATAAAAGTTTGAAGCCAGCCCAGGGAGAAAAGTCTGTAAGACTTCACCTCAATGAAAGAAGATAGGCATGACAGCATGTACCAGTGAGCTCAGCTATTGTACAAAGTAAAAAAATAGGAGGATCATGGTCCAGGTACAGGCCAAGGCAGAATGTTAAGAGCTTATTTCAAAAGTAACAAGTGCAAAAAAGACTTGGTGATGTGACAGAATGCTTGTTTTGCAAGTGTGAGACCTTGAATTCAAACCCCAGGATGCCAAAGAAACGAAGGGGAAAAAAAGAACTTACTTTAAAAATGCTTTAGTCCAGACTGCATGAGATTATATTTACACACTCAGCTGGTGCTCCACTTGCCCTTCTCTTTGTTACATACTGGACAAAAGGCAATGTTTCATAGCCAGACACCAGGGCAAAAGGAATTTGGTTTCAACAGATTATTCTGAGCTGTCATTCCTGAGCATGGCATACTCCCACCGTGTTCAGCAACAGATTTCTAATTTCTACACAGAACATATGCTACTGCAGATTATCTCTTCTTGAAGGCTTATTTTACACGTGGCTTTTATTCCATTTGGGTTTTATGAGGAATAAAAAGGTCACTCTCTGACAATTCACCATAATGTCTCTTAGTGATACATTTCGAATCACTCAGCATTTGAACTGTGTATTGTAAAAACTGTGGCAATAAATTTGTAAAAGGTTGAACGCGGGAAAGCTGTCTTCTTATCTTCTTGTGGTAGACAATTTATTTGGTAAGGCTTTGGACTCTTCTTGAGCACAAGGCATGTGTTGACTTGTCAGGCAATTCATTTCAAAAATGAAAAAGAACAGATTACTTTTCTCTTGTCAGCTCTATATCAAAACCTGACTCTACAAATAAGAAACTTTGTCTGTACTTGTTAATTTAGAAAGAGAAGGGTGTTTAATTTGTTTTGTTTTATTTTTAACCTATACTTCTAAAACAAAATACAATCCTTCTTTATAGAACTATTAAAATCACATCCTAAAGGCAACTCCTTACTTTCCAGGAAACCTTTCCAGACTCCAATAAGGGGTCAGATGCTCATGTTCTCAGGTCTTAGATTAAACTATCCACTGAGGAGAGCAAAGGGGCTCCGATGGCCTTTTCCATGGCCTCCTGAAGTAAGTGTCAGGGAATTTGGACATGTCATCAATAGGTAAGCTCAGATGCATCAGTGAAAGCTCCAGTCAGACACAAACTGCCACCAGGCTTAAACTAGCAACTACACAACACCAGCCCAAACAGAAGGCAAAAAAAACCCAGTGTATTACACATCCAGCAAGCACCTTCATTCTGTTACCATCCATTGGTGTGAATGTCAGCTTTTAGTCTCCTCTCTCTCTCTTTCTCTCTCTTTCTCTCTCTCTCTCCCTCTCTCTCTGTCTCTCTCTGCCTCTCTCTCTGTCTCTCTGTCTCTCTCTGTCTCTCTCTCTCTCACACACACACACCCCTCAGAAGTTCTCACTAAGGTTTAAAGCATCATCAGGAGATAGTGGGTACATATCCAATAAGAAGCTGTTGTTGAGTAAAAATGTTTTCTATCTTAAACTCAAATTCATGGCTCTTGGGTTTTCTAACTTGTAAGGTGGGAATAATATTTGTTGTTCCTAATTCACAAGGCAAGGATGAGCTGATACATTTGGAAAAAGAGAAAATTTTGTATGTGATCATATCAGTGGTCAATAGTGAACCCTGGAAAATCTTGTCTCCACCAGTGTCAAAAGCAGAGTCTGTCTGAATGTAGTAATGAAGCACAACATGAGACAGAAGACTGGAAAGACTCGGGAAGGTGGCTCACTTTGTTCACATTGCTGCGGGGGCACCAATGGAGTCCTCAGAGATTATGCCAACAGTTAACAAAGAAATCCAGCCTTTCGCAGAGGCTTCTAACTTATTTTCTTGAAATACCTACCAACCAAGCAGAACCCTTTGGAAAGCCATTGCAGATAGTTTGGTGATGTTCTGATGCCTGGAAGACCATTCCACAGCCCCCAAAAGGCCAAGGATGACTCTAAGAAGTTCAAGTGCCACCCTTGATTATTTTACTACACAGCCTTCTATTTCCTAGAAGGCTAGCTTCTGCCTTCTATCCACCTCTCTGTACCAACAGAAGGCTTTACAACCTGAAGTGGGAGTTTCTGTCCTCTATGTACTCTGAAAACCTGTAAGTATATGGCATATAGAAAAGGTACAAACACATGGAAAAAGTCTTTAGTCTCCCAAACAGCTGTTTTTATAAACACAAACAGGTGAACAATACTACAAATAATAGATTAGATGTACATACAGCAACATGTATGTACATGAGACACTGCTTACTGAGAAAATAAACAAAAGGAAATATCCACCTAGCAGTTTTCTGGATATTTACACGTAAACAAAAGAGTAAAAGCACACACATACAAAATTACACAGTAAATTGTATTAGTTTCTTAAGTGGGCAGCTAAGGAACTAGATAAGTGGAAACAGGGCATGAGACCCAGAGCAATAGGCAGATAGACTGACAGTTAAGCCACACAACACCCTGATCCAGCCCAGGCCAGTGATGAAAATTAGCCCTCAACTGACAAGAACGATCCTAAGAAAAATAAGAAAAAGAAAAGGAGTTAAACAAAGTTCCATTTGCACAAGTCACATTCCAAAACTTCAGAACTGTCCTAACTCCTATTGACAAAGCTGCTGGCAAGTGGGCATTCCCAGGACTGCTGAGAAGAGTTACATTAATACAGGTTTTCAGATTTGTATTTGGTGCCTGTAGGAGGCTTGAACTCAGGGCTAGGCAGTCTCCCTGGGCTTCTTTTGCTCAAGGCTAGCACTCTACCACTTGAGCCACGAGTAATTTATTAGAGATAAGAGTCTCACAGACTTTCCTGGTGGGGCTGGCTTTGAACGTTGATTCTGAGATCTCAGACTCCTAAGTTGCTAGGATTACAGTCATAAGACATTAGTGCCTGGCTTACCCAATAGCTTTTAAACAAGATGTGGTAGAAGGATAAGTAGTAAGATGGAAAGCAGGCAATGACAGTCTATACAGTGTGATTTTTACTTTGGAAAATAAATATATGCATGTGTATAGACACACAGTCATGTTTATAAATTATGAAGTCAGACACTAAAATACCAACAGAAGTGATTGGAGAGAGTTTTAGTTAGAGATTTTTAGCTAACATCATATTTCACCTCACATTTTACTGCCTTCATCAAATTATTTCTTGGAATAAATATGAATTCATTTGATCAGAGAAGGGGGGAGGATTTACCAAATGGGAAGAGGCAGTTCTCTTCCCTAAGGCCCCTGCTAGGTAAATAGCTAGTTCATCTATTAACCACACCATGGCTACAGCTGAATGATTTACTGACATTGCAAAATTTGAAATTTTGGCAGTATCTTTGAGTAGACACAGAGCTTGAGGCAAAGGAAGGATTTCCCCCGCATTGATGGAGGCTTTGGCAGGTCCCACAGAGAGATTTCACTAGCAGGCTGGCTTTTCATTGGTTCATCAATCAGACAATAAAGGCAGACATTCAGCTCACCAGGAACATTCTTCAAGTTATCCCTTCTCTCTCTCTCCCTCCACTGACATTCCTAGGTCTACAACCCTGCCCACTCCAGTGGTTGGCAAATACAGCCAAGCTTCTCACCTTCCTTCCATTCACACGAGACCACTGGTGACCCACACTTCTGGGCCTCTCTGGGCTCTTCCCAGCCTCTGTTTACTAAAGACTGGACTTCTTCAGCATTTTCTGTCTTTGAGAAGTGAAAGCCTAAGGAAGGACCCCCCAACCAAAGAGAAGCCTTTGATGAGGACCCTTCTCAGACTTGCTGGCTGTACCTGCCCAGCTGCTCAGATCTCAGATATGTTAACAGGAAGGTGCCATTAGCTCTGTGGGCAGCCTGGGGAGGGAGGATGGGGGGAGTAGAGGCTGAGCTGGAGAAAGGAATTGGGGGGGGTGAGAAAAAGAATGATTCCATACAGTCAAGCTGAAATAACAGAACCCTAGAAACTAGGCAGAAAGCCAGACGACTTGTCACTAGTTTATAATCCATAGCTGAAATATTTGGGGTTCAGATTTGTCAGAAAGAATAGGATCTGTCTGGAAGATAAACTCCCTTGAATTTGTGGCAGGCTTTCTCTACTCGTATGTGATACTTTCGTTCTACCATTTGTCTCTTGGCATATACAACACATGTCTATAAGTAGCCTGGAGAAAAGCCAGACACAGCCAAGTCTCCTGCAAAAGCACAGGTCCGAGGCAAAATATGGCCAGGTGCCTTCTCTTCTTGTCATTTATCTTGCACAGGAATATGCAAAAACAAAGGGGACTGGAAATGCCATTGCTACCTTGCTGGATCTAGTTAATACACAAACCTTCCGTGCTAAATAAAGGAATCTTCCCTCTGACATGGCTTAAAACAGTCTTGAGATGTTACCCAAGTTGCAAAGATAGTTGAAGAGTCATCAATCTAACACTGATAAAGTACTCAACTAACTTAAAGATGAAAGACATCAAGAGAAGTCAAAAGGAGTGGGAAATAGAGATATTCTCTAACTTTCCTGAGGCTAGACCTAGCCAGGACTTGCTGACGTGGGTAAATAACAGAAACGAAATGGAAGACAGGTCACCTGTAAGCCAAAGTCTGGGCATGCCTGTACATTCCTGTCCTCCTCTCCACGCAATGGCACATCCCATTTCTTTAAATGAAAAAGTATCCAAAAATGTCTTGTTTGTGCCTGTATGTATGAAATGCACAAGGATAAGACCCAGGTCTGCCTCAGCCACCAGTCCTAGCCCTCCTGACTTTATTCCCATACAATAACCATCTTGTTAACTCACTGAGGAACTGAGTTACTTAACCAACAGAAGTTGTGTAGCTGGGTTAGTCTGTATCCCTGCTTGTATCCTGGGTACCCAGAAACAAGAGGGTTACACGAAAGATGCTCAACAGATATTTGTTTCAGAAACACAAGGTAGGGAACAGGAATATCCTTTGGATCAATAAATCCCCTTTGACAGAGCAATCAGTAATTAAGCAAGAGATTAAAATGGTTGCAGAATGTCAAAGAAAGTCTGGACAATGAATGATAGTTACACAGCAGAACAAAACGAGTGAGTGGAACATGAGTTATAGAAATATGTCAGGCCTCCGCACACAACATGTGCTCTGGCATTGATATTGGGCCAAACTCTGATTTGGGCACATATTGCAAGAACCATGGGAACTATCAGCTTGTAATGGCTGACCAAGAGCCATCATCAAGAGTTCCTGATTGTTTTTTGTGGGGGAGGGGGTTGGTGGGGGGGAGTTGGTAGTACTGGAAATTGAACTCAGGGCCTCCCTTTTCCTAGTCAGACACAATAGAGAGAGCCATGTTCCTAAGTTCTGTTTGCTTGCTATTTTTTTCAGATAAAGTCTCCTGCTTTCTGTGAGGGGATAGCCTCTTCCAACTTCAGCACTCTTCCAACCTCTCCTGTACAGCTACAAGTACAGAAGTACACTGCCATGCTTGGCCCTAAGAGGTTTATTTGACTTGATGGATGAACATTTGAGGACAGAAGTTCAGAAAGTGCCTTTGCCAACCGGTCTTCCAAGGGAACAGCCAAGCTAGGTGGAGATGAGTGATAAAAATTGTATGCCAAGATCCATGAACTCTTCAGTGATCATAATCAAAAAGAAGCCCAAATTTCACTTCTTCCAATGACTGGCTCTGTAGCCAAAATAGTTTAAGCAAATAATCAACTTTAGAAGTTCCTCTGCTCACACTTCAGCTTCTAAATCTCAACTAAGTTAATCTCTAACATATAATCTCCAACATATAAAGTTCACAGGTTTTATTGTCAGAAATGTTTCCTCTAAATATAGGCTAATACTGGCTAAAATCCAAATAATTGCAGATTCTCATGTAATCTGAATATTGTAAAGAAAAAAGATTTTAGCTTGTTGCAAGGAAGATGGTAAACTCTTCTATATCATATATTTGCTTCTTTATAACATATAAAAGTATATTTCACTTTAAATAGACACTAGGGAACAAAACTGATAACACAAGCCATTTGGTTTTCATTTCCACAAGCTGAAAAATAAAGGAATGATTTCAATAATACCCCCTGCTGCCCTTTAGTGTCCACACATTATGTGCTAAGATAATATCTTCAGTTTTCAAAAATCTCTAAGCCAGATGCTGGTGGCTTACATCTATGATCCTAGCTACTCAGGAGGCTGAAATCTGAGGATTATGGTTCAAAGCCAGCCCAGGCAGAAAAGTCCCCACGAGACTTTTATCTCTAATTAACCACTCAAAAACCACTCGAATACCAGAAGTGGAGCTGTAGTTCAAAGTGGTAGAGCACTAGCCTTGAGCAGAAGAGCTCAGCAACAGAACCCAGGCTCTGGGTTCAAGCTCCATAATAAGCAGAAAACAAAAACAAAAACAAAACTCTAATCTTCAGACTAATATGTGAAGTAGACATTACCCCCATTTAGTAGTTGAACTTCTTGTCTAGAGTCATACATACTACAGCAAGAATATTCAATTCAATACTCTATTTTATAATACTGGAAATTTCCTAACTGTTTGATTCTCTCTCTTTTTTGTTTGTACTGAGGATTAAACTCAGGGCCTCCCTCTTTCTTGGTAAGCACTTGATTTATACTCCTATTCCTTTTTGCTCTAGTTTGTTTTACATGCCCTTAGTTTGTTCCGTGTTTGCCAGAGATGGCCTCAGACTGAGATCTTCCTATTTCCACCTCTCAAGTAGGTGTCTAGGATTATAGGCATGTACCATGATACCTAAACCAACTGCTCAATTCTTTATTGAAAATATAACACTCAAATATAAAATAAACTTCACAGGCATTTACTGGGGGTTTTGTTGTTGTTATTGTTTATATCTCCTTAAAGTACACCTAACCTTTGACTGCCAGCACACAATGGATAAAAACTGAATCTCATTTACCATCATATCCCCAAGACCTAGAACAGTGGTAGAAAAAGCATGATTGGGGATATGGGAGACAGAGAGCAGGGAAAAAAGTAAAAATTATGGGCTGGGAAGGTGGCTCAGTGGTAGGGGGCTTGCCTTACATGCATGAGGCACTGGGTTCGATTCCTCAGCACCACATAAGCAGAAAAAGCCGGAAATGGTGCTATGGTTCAAGTGGTAGAGTGCTAGCCTTGAGCTGAAGAGCTGAGGGACAGTGCCCAGGCCCAAATTCAGGCCCCACAATTGACAAAAACAAAACAATACAAAACAAAAAAAGTGTGAAAATATGAGATCCTGAGCACATAGTGAAAGCCTCCCATGAACCATCTTCTGGTTAAGGTAAGTGAATTCACTTACTTAGTACTCATGATAACCTTTATGGCAGATATTATTGTCTCAGTGTTACCAAGAGGCAAATGAAAGATGTAGTTAAAGCACATGAAGGTGACAGAGTCAAGATTAGAATCAAGGTAGTTTGATTCTAGGTTCTAACCACTGTGCTACATTCCTTCAAACCGTGGACCTGCAGAATGAAGGCAGGGTTTGCCATGGGGTACACATGGCTCCATCCTCTGGACTTCATAAATAATTTAAGAAGGCAGACCAAGATTGATTCACATATTTTTAAAATATAGGCTATGTTCTACCTCTATATTCCAACTCCATAGTCACTTAAGCTACTCATTTAATATTCTTGTATGATGCATGCTGTTGGTTGTTTTAGTTTTTCTTCTTATGGGCTCTTACATCTATCACCAATCAGCACTGTTTAATCACCCCACAAGAATGGAACAGAGATTGATCAAAAAGAGGGACAAAATAGTGGGGAGGAATTTTTTCAGGACTTAGAATTTTTAATCTGAATCAGATTCAGATTTAATACTAGAGTTTCTAAGATAAGGCAGTAGAAACACCATCCTGGCAGAAAGAACAGAAGAAAACCTCAGGACAATGAGTACCCAAGAGCCATGCAGGAAGGTGCCAGGGGGTGAGTGTGCAGTGGACAGGGGAGAATCAAGGAGCATCCATCCATGCATGGACAAAGCTTAATTACCAGGCTGCAGGTAATTAAGAGGTGGGGTTTTCATTCCTATATAAATGAGTCAGAACAGGACAGAGAGAAAAAAAAAAGGCCATATAGGCACCAAAGTAGAAGTGCAGTCTCAGCACCTGTAGCATACGGAGTCATACGAGTCAGACATGGGGGCAAGAAGGCATGTTGAACCTCATGTAGTTGATGGCAAAGGAAGCCTCTTAATCAAGGATCCCAAGAGCCAGGACTGAAACACAAAGCTTGGCACTGACAGGGTGATCATTCTGTGGCCCTATCTTCTGTGGACAAGAGTCAATTAGCATATTGCCTCTCTCCTATTCATGTTGTTACCAAAAATACTAGGAAATGATCAGATCATCACGCTCCAAAACTGGGAAAGGCAGCTGATATGAAGCAGGGATTTGAATGGGCACATACTGTAGTCCATAATTACATTATTTAGCTTAACCAACTTCAAGATGGAGCAATAAGATTGCTGTGTGTGCACAGTTTTATGCACAGGTGTGTATATGTGAACATTGCCAAACTCAAGAGGAAAGGGAAATGATAAGGGTCCCTAAAGATGAGGTATTTGGTAGGACTCAGTATCTTGTTTTGTGAGTGAGTGAGTGTGTGTGTGTGTGTGTGTGTGTGTGTGTGTGTGTGTGCTTGCATGCACACACCAATACTGAGCCTAGAACCCAAGATCTGAGCATTGTCCCTTAGTTTTTTCTCTCAGTGTTGGCACTCTACTACTTCTGGCTTTTGGATTAATGGGAAATAAGAGTCTCATGAACTTTCCTGCCTGAGCTAGCTTTAAACACCCAGATGTCAGCTTCCTGAGCAGCTAGGATTACAGGTGTGAGCCACAAGCACCTCACTTCTCTGTGTCTTCTTTTATCCCTTCTGGCTTACCTGCAAGAATACTTTTGTTCAAGAGCCAAAACTATGCTATTTGATTGTGTCTTATTTTTTATTTTGCCTTATATTCAACAATACTAGTAAGCATGAATATGAAACAGGTGATTTCTCTTAATTAGCTTTCTTGGCATAATGTTCACTTTCTTTGGGTTTTGATGGGTCAATAAAGTAGAGAATTATCCCAGTCATAGCATAAATGACCCTGCCAAAAGAAATCAATCCAGAAAACCTTGTTGTTAACATAAAATGGCAGGCTCCTTTTTGAAAAGTTTAGCACGTATTGGAAGAACATGGGCTGACTGACAGACTTCCAAGGTCAGTAGTGACAAGTAAACAAAACCAGTCCAAACACAAGTAAACAACAAACATTCCAATTCTGAGAAAGCTTATTTGCAAAGATAATTTGGGTAGTCCCAGTGCCAAGATGGTAGATGGAAGTTAATCACATATCTAGCTTTAATTTTTAAGATCACTCTGTCTTTCCCCACCCCCTTTTCTCTCTTTCCTTTTGCTCTGTGTTTTTGCTCCTTATTTTATGCATAAAAATGCAACCAGCCTGAACTAAAGCAAATTGGTTTAATTCCCTAGAGGGAACACGAACAAATTTTCCCAGCAACTTTCTACTAGAAGCGTTTGTGTGGGGGTATGTGAATGGAATGTGAAGCAGGCTGCCACGTAACCCAGTAATCCAATGAAACATTACCCATTGCAAAATCTCCTAAAATAACATTAGCATCACCAATTAAAACACTGGGCATGGGAGAAAGCAAAAGGGCTAAAGAAAAAGGAAAGAAAAAAATGTACATGTGCAAAGAGTGTGTTGTGCGAGGTGGAGATGGGATATAGGAAAGAGGACAATTTAGGAGGAATTAATTCCATGTTAAGGGAAATCTGTCACAGAAGTGCTGGCAGGAGGTCTTTCTGATGGGGTAGAATAAAGGAATACAAAATACGTTCAATAATTTCATCAAATTGAAATTTCAGCAGTTTACCTAAATTGCCCAGCCATTAGACACTTACAGAAGTGTTTATAGTTGTCTGCGTTGAGTCTGTCTCAAAACGATGGGCAAATAGAATACAATACACTGTCAACATTAAGAGTTCTTTTTTTCATCGTTTATGGCTGAGACTTCTTGGAAGCACTGGTGGATCAAGAACTATCCAGGAGAAAAATTTGGAAAAAATTATATTAAGTGAAGTAAGCCAGGCCCAAAGAAACATAGGTCCCATGGTTTCCCTTATTTGCAATAGCTAGTATATGTGTGAGTCAAGAGGAAAAGGTCAGATAATGTGATGTTAAGAGAATGAACCCTTAGATATGTATTTTAATGTTTTTTTCTTTCATACATGTGTTTCTAACACATTTATAAGATTACTTCTTTGTTGCTTTGTATGTCCCTCCCCCACAGTATAACCCCTGCTTTCACTATATTTGATGTCAGTATAACTTGGGGAGGAGATGGGGAAAAACAAGTCGTTTAAGGATACAGGTGGATCTGATGCAACAATGAGAAGTACAAGTTGTCATGTCCAAAACGAGCTTTACAACGTCGGTGTGGGTGGGTAGGGGGTGGGGGGGAGGGGAAGGATTGGGATTGGGATTGGGAGGGGGGAGGCTGGGAAGGGATGTGAAGGGTAAACAAAGGAGGAGGCTGCAATGCTTGGTAAGAAATGTATGCATTATCCTGCCCATGTAATTGTAACCCCTCTGTACAGTATGTTCACAAATAAAATAAAATTAAATTAAAAAAAAGAACTATCCAGGGGTAATGTGTCCATTCATTCATTCAAATAATCCTATACTTGCCCGATAAACATTGAACACTTTGTGCAGACCCTGATACTTGGGAAACAGGCTCAGAGGAAGGCTGATAAACTTCCAAGAAACCTTCTCAAACTAAATTCAGAATCTCTCCCAGCTTCTATATCCTCAACATAACTGGTTTACAGAGGCCCTTCTGTCCTCATGTTTCAGTGGGCATAAACAGTACTTTCAAGACCCTTTCCATAGTCCTAGGGGCTCTGATTCTGTCTGACCTGAAGCAGCTGCCTCTTCCCTGCTCAGGGCCTGGGAGCTCCCTCAGTTCACACAAATGATGAAGGGCAAGCACTCGTCCTCTCGAACTCTCTTCTCCCTAAATGCTTTTCCTAAGAAGCTGACCAAGGTTATGAGAGATGAGTACAACCAACTCCCTATCAGACAGGCTCACCTGCCAGTGCTCCTCACAGATCTGCCTTTCTTGTACTCTGCTATACCATAGTGACTGCAATCCCCCTGGTCCACCTGCTTCTCAGATGGACCTATTACCACACATCTGCCCCTTGGTTCCTGGAACATCTAATTATCCTTCCTCCTAAAGACAAACTTCTTTATCTTCCTTTTGTCTTTTGTTCACGGTACTTCTGCATTTAAAAAAATTCTTTGCACATCTCTTTCTTATGTTCATGATTATTATCATTATTGAAAAATTGGTCAAGCATAAACAAATTAAATTAAACTGCGACCACTCCCACCTCCAGAGGCTGTTAAAATATTAAGAATTTAAGCTAGATGTAAATTAAAACCATAAAATTAAGATATAAACATACATATACAAATCTCTTAAATTATACAGACACTAAAGTAATAAAGTTAGAGAAACATATCATTTCTCTCATGTTCTGTCTTTATTCAGCTGAATCTTTATTCAGCTTCCTCTTGCCTTATTATATAGCCAGTTCTCCTGAGGAAATATTCAAGACTTTTACTTGTTAAGTAAAAAGGTTTATTTGGCCTATGATTCTGTTGGCTTGCCAGATTCCAAGCTGCATAGTACCAGTATACTGGTAAGGAACTCCTAGCTGACCACACCTTGTAAAAGAAGCAGAAAGATAATTGAACCCTTGCATGTGGGGTGGGGCGTTCTTTTGTTGCAGCCTGTTTTTGCAGGACTAATGTAGTCTTGTGAGAGGCAGAACTCCCCAAAAACACCTTAATCCACTCATGACAGTAGAACCCCCGTGACCTAATGATCTTCTACTCAACCCCTCCTCTTTTTAAAAAAAATACGTTTTTTTATTGTAAAAATACTGTGCTGTGCAGAAGAGTTACAGATACATGAGCAAGGTAATGAATACATTTCCCATCAAGCATTGTTACCTCCTCCCTTTTCCCCTACCCTCCCTTCCCTCCCACCTCCACCACTATCCTTCCCTCCTACTCCCCCCTCCCCACCTAAATTGTAAAGTTTGTTTTTCAACATAGTATCTTGTATATCTCATTGTTACAATGGGTCAAGCTGTACCCCTATTTAAGCATTTTGTTTTTTCCCTTCCTCTCCCCAAGCTAGAGAAATGTATATACAAGATGCAGGACACCAACATCAAATACAGTGAAAACAGGGGTTCTACTGTGGGGGAGGAACATACAAAGAAACAAAAAAATCACATGGTGCATTATAAATACGTTAGGAACAATAGCAAGAAAGAAAAAAAACCACTTGTGTCCCTATCTTGGGGTTCATTTCGCTTAACATCATTGTATCTGGTCATATGTACATAGCTTTTGACCTTTTCTGCTTGTCCCAGACATATACTAGTTATTGCAAATAAGGGAAACCATAGGACCTATGTTTCTTTGGGCCTGGCTCACTTCACTTAATATGATTTTTTTCCAAGTCTTTCCATTTCCTAACAAATAGGGCAATGTCATTCTTTCTGATGGAGGCATAGAATTGCCTCGTATACATATACCACATTTTCTTGATCCATTTATCTTCTAAGGGGCATCTGGGTTGGTTCCATATCTTAGCTATGGTGAATAATGCTACAATAAACATAGTTGTGCTGGGAGCTTTAGTATGGTCTTGTTTGTGATCGTTCGGGTAAATGCCCAAAAGTGGGATTGCTGGGTCATGGGGGAGCTCTATGTGGAGTCTTTGGAGGAATCTCCCTACTATTTTCCAAAGTGGTTGAACAAGTTTACACTCCCACCAACTATGCAGTAGGGTTCCCTTCTGGCCACACCCCCTCCAGCATCTGTTGATATTAGACTTTTTGATTATAGCCATTCTAACTGGGGTAAGGTGGTATCTCAATGTTGTTTTGATTTGCATTTCTTTTATGGCTAGGGAGGTTGAGCATTTCTTCATATCTCTATTGGCAATTCTTATTTCCTCTTCAGAGAAGTCTATCTTTTAAGTCTTTAGCCCACTTATCAATCGGGCAGTTGTTTCTTTGAGGATTTGTTGTTGGGGGATTTAATTATTTGAGTTCCAGGTACATTTTAGATATGAGACCCTTGTTGGTTGTATAGCTAGTGAAGATCTTCTCCCAATCCGTGGACTTTCTATTGATCTTGCTAATTATATCCTTTGGCCATGCAGAAGCTCTGCAGCTTCATGCAATCCCATTTGTCCAACCTTTTTTTGATTGGTTGTGTTTCTGGGTCTCCACTGAGAAAATTTCAGCCTGTGCCAAGGAGACCTAGGGTTTCTCCTATTCCTTTCTGCAATGATTTCAGGGTGTCTGCTTTGATTCCGAGGTCTTTGATCCATTTGGAGCTGATTCTGGTGCAGGGTGATATATAAGGATCTAGCTTTAGTTTTCTACAAGTGATTAACCAATTTTGCCAGCACCATTTACTGAAGAGGCTGTCTTTCTTCCATTCTATTTTTTTAGCTCCCTTATCCAAGATTAGGTGGCTATAGGTTTGTGGGTTCATTTCTGGATTTTCAATTCTATTCCATTGGTCCTTAGGTCTATTCTTATGCCAGTAACAAGCTGTTTTGATTACTATGGCTTTGTAGTAGAGTTTAAAATTTTTCAACCATTCCTCTTTAAAGGTTCCATCAACATATAGGGATCCAAGCCTCCAACACATAAACTGTTTAGGGCAAATCACCTCCACCACAAAGCACTGCTACTTAGCAACCTGCTCACAGCTCCCAGTGGCCCCAGATTTCCTGATATGAGAAAGTGAGGGAGCTTCACCTGTGGCCTAGCCAGTGATTACCTGCACACGTGTGGCGATCTTGATAGAAGCTTTCCCCACAGGTGGGCACACACTGCCCGCGCTGTATCAGCAGGGGAGGCTGGCAAGATGAGCACTCCAGGCCGCTGGTGCACGTGGAGCACTCAGGCTGGCAGGCTGGCTCCAGACAAGGATGAAGAAAGAAACAAGGAATCTTTGGTTAGCTCAAAGCCACTACCCCAGTGCCGACCCTCACACAGGCTATCCCAAAGCTTTGGGCTCACAGAGAATAAGAGAGGAAGGAAAATACTGTTAACAGCCATGTGAGTAGTTCACATGAGGCGCTGTTCAAGTGTTTATACAGATGCATGCTTCATTCCCACTACAAGCCTTTTGGGGTAAGTATTATTAGCCTCATTATACCAGACAAGGAACAGGCTTCAGGAGGGAGGTTGAGTAACAAGTTGGTTTAGAAGTCTGTGATCTTTTCTTATTTATAATCCTGAATATTTTGTGTTACTCAATTTTGTTTGCAAGAATGTTCCGAAGTGACTTTCAAAAACATTGAAGATTATAAAACAAGAAAGTAAGAACAAGTAATTAACTACAAAAATAATAACGAAGGCAATCAGCTCCTACAGAGCCTTGTCTACATCCTAGACACTCACCTAGGCATGTAACAAGTACTGACAGACTTAATCCTTACAGAACCCTCTGAAGAAAGTACAGAATTACCTCCAATGAACAGATATGAAAATACAGGGAACAGAAAGGAAAACACTCCTTTTTTCAGCCTTTGTATGGCAATAGTATTTACTGATATAATAATTGGTACAACCCAGAAGGTAAAGAACTCACAGACAGTCATATCCACAGGATGATCCAAGAAAACAGGAACAGTCACTCTTAAACAGAGAATTAACCTCACCTGTCAGAGGTAAGTATGAAAGTAACAAAGATTTGACCTCAAGTACATCAAACTCTGATAGGTAAGGTCTCCTCAGATGGACAAAGATTCTGAAATGTGCCTGAACACATTCTCAATCCTCTGGTCACTCTAAAGAGATAAGCACCATTAATAATTATCTGTGTTGCCAGGTGCCAGTGGCTCACCCTAGCTACTCAGCAGTTGAGATTTGAGGATCACAGATTAAAGCCACATGGGTAGGAAACTCTGTGAGACTCTTCTCTTCAATTAACCACCAAAAAAAGCCAGAAGTGGAGCTCTGGCTCAAGTGGTAGAGCAGTAGCCTTGTGCATAAAAACACAGGAACAATGCCCAAGCCCCGAGTTCAAACCTCAGGACTGGCAAAAATGTAAAATAAAATAATTAATTAATCAGTTAACTAAATTAAATAAAAATCTGTGTGACATGGACCAAGTCTGTTTCCATTTGGTTCCACAGGAAAAACTGGCAAATTTTAGTAAATAATCTTGAAAAGTCTATGTCAGTTTCTAAAAATATAAATTTATATTCTGAATTAACTATGTGTTTTATGACATCAAGCATCCTGATGATATTACTTCCTTGAAAGTCTTCAAAAACTAAATAAAGTCAACTGACACTAACTAGCAACTGTCTAACCTCCACCCCACCTATCTCCAGAGAAGTACCAAAACAACTACAATATTTCAGAAGAAGAAGAGCCCAAGTGACTATGAGTGAAATTATGACTTCTAATGGCTTTTAGATGTTGTGCATGTCCTGCATTTGTGATCCCTTCTTTGACAAATCAAGCCTCAGGTTTGAGAACAGCCTCCTTTGTGGAATGCCTCTAATTACTATACAATCCCATCTCTAAGTTGGGTTGTCCCCAGAACCATACCTAAGCAGAGGCTGCCTGCTTGGTAAAATCCCAGACCACAGCTGTGTACACATCGGCCATTCTGTAGCAGCTTTGTAGGATCCTGGCAGAGATCGCAATGGTCTGGAGAGCGAGAGCAGGTCAAACAGTCTGGGTGGCAATGAACTAAAATCAAGGACAAAAGAAGAGAACACAGTGAAGACCATATGTTTTGGTTATATTCTCCAAAAGAAGAATTGTATGATGTTTAAGCATCATACAGTATCTGAAGCCCAAAAATCCAAATAGAACATAAGTACAATTTCAACACAAGATTCCAAATAACTACTCTGTCTGAAATGCCACTTTGTTTCTCATATCCTCAAATCAAAGCTGTCGAAAGAACAGCCTTGTTAATGGAATAACAACATTCGCCATGTGCTTTAAAACAGAATCAATAATTTATGGTATCTTAGCTTATGTTGCTCTTAAGCTCTGGCATGTATACAGAGAGTTCAGATATAAAACCTACAATACTTACTAGTAGTTGTTATCATCTTTTTAAAAATACAACCTGTTTTCCTCTTTGTCTTCAAAATCTTAATTCTTTTTCCAGTGTTTAGAACTATCACTGACATTAGTGGTAATTGTCAGCAAAGGACCATTTTCAGGTTGTAAAGTTGTCGAAGATTTAATTTTCGATGTATAATACATAATTTGCTAAATATTTGCTTTGGAAAGCCCAGAGAGCCACTTTGGGAAAGGTAACATAATTAAACCATAAAGTTGTTTTGCTTTTTCCCTCAATAAACTTGACAGTGAACCACGGTGATTAGCCAAAATAAGGAAAGTGTAACAAGAACTGCCAACAGAAAAATGTGTAGCCCGTGTATGAAAATAATTAAGAAATATGAATAGAAGAAAAAGCCACTTCTCCAAGAGAGACGAGGCTTACAGGCAAATTACTGCTCATCCAGAGCAACCCCAGTGCTTGCTAGCAATTATTAACTGGAACTAATTCAACCCCAGGTGATTTGAAAGTAGAACTGCAGAAGGCATAGATAAAATTTGCTTTTGCCAGGACTGAATGAGTCTTTAAACTCTAAAATCCCATCTGAGAGAGAACTCCAAAAGGAAGTGTCTGTTTCATAGTTCACTATAAAGAAAAAACAAAAGGCCACAACCATTTTTTTGCAATTATTCTTAGATATCAACAGTGGAAGGTAGATTCACCTTTACAAGTCTTAGAGTGTTATATTTCTGGATTTTCATAATAATTTTGCAAGCTAAAATAAGATCTATTTTATCAGCAAAGATATAGAGAGGGTCAGTGATTTGGCTAAGTTTGCCAGTTGTACAGGCAAAGATTAATTGGACTCATTAATCAGAAGAATTAAGAAACAGGGGCTGGGAAGTTGGCTCAGTGGTAGAGTGCTTGCCTTGCATGCATGAGGCCCTGGATTCGAGTCCTCAGCACCACAGAAGCAGAAAAAAGCCAGAAGTAGTGGTGTGGCTCAAGTGGTAGGGCGCTAGCCTTGAGCTGAAGAGCTGAGGGACAGTGCCCAGGCCCAGAGTTCAGCCCCCATAACTGGCAAAAAAAAAAAAGAAGAATTAAGAAACAATACCCTCCCCATTAAAAAAAGAAAGAAAACAGGATCTCTAAAGGATAAAAAGAAAATCGCTCTGAACTTTCTGACAGTAAGATCAGTAAAAGCTGTGGAATTATGCACCCACCTGCAGTGCACTCTGGACAGCACTGTCCTTTTACCACCAAGGCTAAGGTGGCCACTGGACATGGAGGACAAGAAGGCTGGTAGCACGTGACTTGAGCTCCCTGGCACTCACACACCTGGCAAGGACCATCTTCCCACTCCTCTCCTTCCTGGGTGGAACAGGAAAAAAAAAAAATAGACTGTCATGAGGAGACAAACAGAAGCATCACAGCAGAGGGAGTATCCTACGTTTAAAAGGGCAGAATTCCTCATTTTGTGTTTATAATTGGCCTTTTTTAAGACTTTCATTTTTGCTGGTACCAGAGCTTAAATGGCACCTCCTGCTCACTCAGTTTTCTTCTTCATGACTAGCACTCTACTCCTTGACCATGCCACCAGCATGGCTTTGTGCTGGTTTGTTGGAGATGGAGACTCACAGACTTGAATTGGCTATGAACCAGGTATCAGTCTCCTAAGTAGGTAGAATTATAGGAATGAACCACCAGTGAGTGCCTGGCCAAAACTGGCTGCTTTTACAAGTAAATTATCAGTCGAATGATTTTAAGCATGCTCAGAGATAAACTGTGAAAGTACCCAGGAGGAAGCAGATTATATAAGAAGCCTACAAAATGGATTTCTAAATCTATTTCCCCCTTCCCCAGGCAACAAAATAAATAGAAAGTAAAAACACTGGGGGTGGGGGGAGTACTGTGTAACTAGTGATGAGTAGGAATATTAAATATAACCTCAATAGTAACCTATGGGAAATGGTTAAAATTCTATGTTTTCTTATCACTACTCATCATGATTAGAAAGCGAGTCATTATATTTTTAAAATTAAAGCTTTTGTGGGCTCATTTCTGTAGGCTACAGATGTGTCTCGCACTAATATTCTCAGCCATGCAAATTATGGTAATATACATGAAGAGTTTGACTGAGAAATGCAAAGTGATTCTAAGAGTAATTCCCTCTTGCCCACCATCCTACTTGCCAGAAGGGAAGGGAGATACAGGGTCCCTCCCACAATGTACTGGGAGATGAGGAAGAGAAATTAACAAAAGACTAGCTTTTAAAAGAAAAGTTTCATAAAAAACATACTAAGTTCACTGAAGTTAAAAGTCTTCAGCAACCAACATGATAATGTTTAACAAAATGAATAGGACAAGCTTTAAAAGACAGAGGAATATTATCTTGAAGAAGCAGAGAAGAATTTTTTTCCACTTGGAGGCAACCTAGTTCCTTGTCCCTTACTCTTTAACATCCAAAATTATAAACTTGTTGGAAATAACTGTGCTCAGTTTTCCATATAAGCTGGGTGCCCTGGTTATGCCTGTGATTCTACTCAAGAGGCTGAAATCTGAAAATTGCAGGTCAAAGCCAGCCAGGAGGAAAATGCCATGAGATTATTATCTTCAATTAACCAGAAAAAAAGCCAGAAGAAAAAGTGTGGTAGAGTACCAGTCTTGAACAAAAAAAAGCCAAAGTTCAAAGTTCAAGCCCTAGTGCTGAGTGTGGAGGAGGAGGGGGAAAGGTATACGGATACAGATAATGTTTGGGGGAAGGAACACTTAAGCCCCAGAATCTTCTTTCCTTCACATGCTAATATATAAGAAAGTCCCCTGACAGTCAAACCTAGTTTTCTGGAGAAAGGAAAAGGATACATGTGGAAAATTATAGTTACAGAAATGTAAGATAAAAAAAGATAAGCTAAAGGAAGGAGTCAGAGTCTTAGTACTAAGATTCTTCCTTCCCGATCAGGCATCAACCGTTACTGTGAAAAATACTGAGTCGTTGTTTCCCTACAGTAGTGTATGCAAATCATTACTGAAAATTTTATAATGATCTATGAGCAAGTTAAAAATCTATACTTACTGGAATATGTTTAATTTCAGTTGCATTTGAAGACATCTAGGAACAAAGAAAAATGCATTTATTATACTACTAAAATCACCATTAGGCTGATCTACTTAATTTTTCATCATGAGATATCCATTTCCCCAAGTACCACACAAATTCATTCACTTGTGATGAATAGAGATAAAATCAGTCTGTATCAAAACCAAGAAATGCATACAAAAAGCAGATGAAAAAAACATTTAAGGGAATCGTTTTAAATTAGTCTCACTTTGCTTTTGAGAATATAGTTTCGATTCCCCTCGAGATGAAGGGCGTCACGGTCAAAGGATCAAATTTATAAGTGCAAACTGTTGAATTTTGTATGGCACCAGAGCATAATGGAGATGTATGTATACTTACTGACAACAACTTGTTTCTTTAATTCCAATGGATTTATCTCCAAAAAATGGGTGAAAAAATTATTATTATTGAGAAGATACACAACCAACATTTATAGGAAACCTTTAATTTCCTCAGTTCTGTTTTGCTGTTGTTTTAGTTATTGGCTTTTTATCTGTAGTACTGGGGATTGAACCGGGGAAAGCCACACCCCCAGTGCTTCTGCTTTCATTTTGTTTTTTCAGAGGATCTCTTGCTTTTTGCCCAAGCTATCCTCTGCCACAATCCTCCTACCTCCACCTTTTAAACAGCTGCGATTACAAACCTGTCCCCTAATACCCTAACTCTTGAAATGAGAACGACTAAATCACGAATATACTATGACAAGAACACAATAATTCCAGTGTTTTTAGCTTTCAAAATAAGAAGCAAGCACTGTTCTAAGTGTATTACTCATAGCATTTCAGTAGCCTCACAAGGCAAACATTTTTGTTACCCTTACTTTAGAAGAAGGATCAAGTTATTTGTCCAAGGAGGCAGTTCATATGTAGCAATAGTGCAGGTTTGCACTATTGACCTGGCAAACCCAGAGAACATGAAATCCTCAGAAAACACTGGCAGGCTAGGCATAATTTACCTAAATCATTCATCATTCAAGAGACTTAGTCCTAATGTTCATAAACCTATTCTGTTGGTCAACAAAAGTCGTATCTATGATCAACTGGCATATTTTTAAGAACATAAGTCTGTCAATATTGCAAAGTCCTATATGGAAAAGACAGCCTAACAATGGGGCAAATTTGGAGAGATTATGATAATTTTTTTCCTTTGGTATAATACAGTAAACAAATATAGACACAGGGAGAACTATTTGTGGAAGAGTGGAGTTTCACATCAAATCCAATGAACCAAAATCTTCTTACTTCTATGTACTAAAGAAATCTAGAACGTGGTAGTATTTTACCAGTTCCTTGGTGGACCAAGCCACCTTTTTCAAGACTACTACAAAAATCAAACTGGACCACCTACCTACAGTCTCTTTCCCTTCATTCTTCTGGCCTAAGTAACAAGGTTATCCTTGCCTTCGTCAGAATATGGCTTGCTGAGGAGATACTCCAAGCTCTCCAGCATCTACCATCTTCCTCAGGTTCTAGGCTCTTTACTAAAACTCACCTGCAAGTCCTCTTCTTCCTTTAGTTTGTTCTAGTCATACTCTTATGCTATTTCTTAAATACGCCAAATTTGCTTCATCAATGCTTTTCTATCTCCTGTTACTCTTCCTGGTATGTCTCCCCAAATATATATATATATATATCTGACTCACTCCCTCACTTCCTCCAGATGTTGCTTTGATTTCTCTGCTTTATGTAGTATTTCTCCATTTACCTTACATAAAAGTAAACTGCTGAAGGCCAGTAATCTTAGCTACTCAGCATGCTGAGATCTGAGGATCAAGGTTTGAAACCAGCCACAGTAAACAAATCCAAGAGACTAATCATCAATTAATTTGCAAAAAGCTGGCAGTGGGGCTGGAAAGGTGGCTTGGTGGTAGAGTGCTTGCCTCGCATGCATGAGGCCCACGATTCGATTCCTCAGTACCACATAAGCAGAAAAAGTCAGAAGTGGCGCCGTGGCTCAAGTGGTAGAGTGCTAGCCTTGACCTGAAGAGCTGAGAGACAGTGCCCAGGCCCAGAGTTCAGGCCCCACAACCAACAGGGGGAAAAAAAAAAGCTGGCAGTGGAGGCACAGTCAAATGATAGCGCACGAACAAGAGCACAGGGCTCTGAGTTGAAGCCCCAATACTAGCACAAAACAAAACACAAACAAGAAGAGAAGGGGGAATGGGAAGGAGAAGAAGAAAATAATCTTGCACCCAAGCTAAGTCACTTAAGCTGCTTTGTTCTCTAGGCATACTCATCAGCAGGGATTGGAGGGTTTTTTTGTTTTTTTTGTTTGTTTGTTTTTTGTTTCATGTGTGTGTGTGTGTGTGTGTGTGTGTGTGTGTATGTGTGTGTGTGAGAGACAGACAGACAGACAGATAGACAGACAGACAGACAGAGATTTGTGTCCCCACATTAAGATGTAGAATATATGGTCCATCATGACAGCAAGGCCATGCTTGTGACCTTTACTTCCTTAACTCCAATGCTGGGCACTATTCAGTAGGTACACACACAATAACATCTGTAAAACAAATGAATGGGCAAAAGAAACTAGGAGGTAAAGAAAGTCCCTTATTAAATTAACCTTAATTAGTAATGTTCAATAGTTCTCAGTTATAAGCTGATACTCACAAATGTTGCCTTTTCTTCATAAACACAATAACCATTGCTTGAAATGCATTCAGGACAGCATTTTCCATCTAGATGAATTAGTTCTTCACCCTGCAGACACAGAGTAGCGGTGTAGATATCAAATCAGCACCTCCAATAGCAGTGCTCAAGTGCCAAGAAGCACTAAATGAAGTCTCCTGACTACAATGAGCAACCTCATCTCCCCCTGTGCTGGTTTGCCAGGAAGCTTCCTCATCCTAGCAGGCCTCCAAGTACTTCCCCTTTTCTTCTCACCATATGTGCACTCTGATCCACCACAACTGCCTACCCAAGACCAGGAGCTCATACAAATAACAAAGATAATGCCATGGTCTGGAAAGATGAATCTCAGGAAGGGATCATACTATCATACATACAGAGGGTGAGAACTTGCAACTTTGGTTATTAACACTATGCCATTCAAATCAAAATTCCCCTTAAATACAAAATCAAGTATGCACAGATACACAGATGTACATCTATGCACAAATGTAGTTTCTGGCATAAAGAGTAGAAATCTAATTTGTATCTAGTATTCTGAAATCTTTACAAGTGTTAGGGAATTTGTTGTGTCTATTGAGGACAAAACAACACTTGGAGGGTATATATAGTCTTACCATTCTAACTGTCCAGTATCAATCACTTCAAAAGTGTTATTTTTGTTACAAAATAATAACTGCTTGCTCTTTAAATTTTTAAATAATTATGAATTCCACATCTTAGGCATAGTTTTTCCTTCAATCTTTCCTTCTACAGAATTTGCTATTAAAAACATGAAATGCTTGCAGTTTCTCCTGTGGGTACACTGACATCTACTACTTACAGAATAAAAAGTATTCTCTAAAGAATTTGCCATGTTATCTACTTTCTAAAGAAAGGTAATGTTTCTGTAAGAGCTTAATATTTAATTTGGAGTCTACATTACACTTAAAAGCAAGGACATCACATTAAATGAAAACTGAATGCTGTAAAGTTACATAAAGAGAATAAGCAATGATACTGTATGTTTAAAATCATGGCAATTAAAACCATTAGCTGTGTTCAGGATACTAGGGATGGATTTTTAAAATCCTTTTGTACGTTTCTTGAGTCTCCAATCTCTTGCAGAACAAATGTATACATTCTTAAATAAACTAAATCATAAGCTTCGAAAAGAAACACAGCATTACATAAACGAGTTTAACTTTTTACAGTGCATATAAAGTTATTTCAAAAAGAAAGAAGTTATATGGATTACTGTCCATCAAAATTTCCTGCCTGTCAGCAGCTGACAGAGAGCAGAGGGTGCTATAGAGATCAAACATATTTACATATAAATTGTTTTGTAAAATCTTGAAGAATCAGGTGGTAGAGAAGGCATGGCCTAGAAACCCATTGAAATTTGCTTTCAAGGCATATACAGGGATTTATATGCATGTAACCTAAGTAGCTTAGAACAATATTTTGAAGCAAGACAGAGTATATGTACGTGTATTAAAAAAAAAACAGAATGCGTGAGAGATTCCTGAGTGCTCACCACAGCACACAGACAAGAAAGGGGGCCTCTCACTCACCAATGAGCCTGGGGAACAAGGATTCAGTTTTGGTGAGGTAAGAAGTTCTAAATAGATATGCTATTTATAGATGAAAGCTGGATGCCCCAAACCACCTAAGTTCACTGTGGTGGAAAAGGAAGCCTGTTCCAACTAGCATTCCACTTTTGCTTTGAACAAAATTGTCTCATAAAGCAAATTCATTTGTTTACTTCTCTGTGTCCTCTCTCTCTCTCTCTCTTTCTCTCTCTCCCCCTCTGTCCATCCTCCCTCCCTCCCTCCCTCCCTCCCTTCTTTCCTTCCTTCCTTCCTTCCTTCCTTCCTTCCTTCCTTCCTTCCTTCCTTCCTTCCTTCCTTCCTTCCTTCCTTCCTT
>NW_012267265.1:7063801-7126782 GCF_000151885.1 Dipodomys ordii | reverse complement strand
CCTTCCTTCCTTCCTTCCTTCCTTCCTTCCTTCCTTCCTTCCTGAGGCTGAACTCAAGGCCTGTGCACTGTCCCTTAGCTTTTTCCTTCAGGGCTGGTACAACTTCAGTTCCAGCTTTTGGTGGTTAATTTAAGGTAACAGTGTCACAGACTCTCCTGCCCTGCCTGGCTTCAAACCTCAATCTTCAGATGTATGAGACATGAGCATCTGGCCTATTCATTTCAATTTTTTAAGAAGGTTTTCCTGCATAAGCCACACTGAATCAGTTATCCCTGCCCATCCAATCCTAACAACACCTATCAGACCAGGGAATCTGATATAGGGCTTAACCTACCTATTACAAAAGGAAACCCTCCAAGAAGAAATTTTCCTCAATAGGAAAGAAAAAGGCACTCCACTTTAATGCATGCCAACCCTTTTCCAGGCATTTTGATAAAAATTTCATTTCCTCTACTATATTATATCCCAGCTGTGAATGCTAAGTCCTCTTAAGAGAAAGGAAAGATAATTTAATTTTTTCCATCTGAATTTATGTTCAAAGACATTATAAAATATAGAAAAGTGAAATCTATCATATTGTGCTAATCTACCATTAATTTCCTTATTTTTCAATGTCCATAGAGTTAAATTGGGTATCTGAAAGACAAGGAATGTGCCATTTTCTCCCCTTTTTAACAACAAAAAACGTGTGAATTTAAGTTTTTCAGAATGCTACTGCTAATAACCAAGGTGATGATGGTGATGGTGGTATACCATTTTGTCTCTTTGAGAAGTTTAAAGTTTACTTCTCCACATCTTTAAGACTATGTGCATATACTAATACTTAATGTCCCCTTGGAACCCAAGATTAGTTTCAAATGATCTCGATATTTCAGAAAAGCAAGAAGAAACTGGAGTAAAATTAAATAAAAATAGTAACAGTGCACTTCAGCTACTCTCCTGGCAGACCCAGTCACTTCCCTTAGGCTTCTTATACGTTTAATTCATGGTTCCATAATCCTAGGTACCACCACAGTGTAATTTCTGTTTACACATCTAGCTTCCCCCGAAGCCTGGGAAATCTTAAGGTTATAATTCTAAGAACTGAATCCAGGGCCTCCTGCTCTATCATTTGGGCTATGCTTCTAGCTGAGATAAAGTGTGTGTGTGTGTGTGTGTGTGTGTGTGTGTCTGTCTGTCTGTCTGTCTGTCTGTCTTTTTTGCCCAAGTTGGCCTCTAACTCTCAATCCTCCTGCCTTGTCTACCTGGATGCCTGGAATTCCAGGTATCTACCATATGTGTCTTATTCATATTTTTCACCTCCTTCAACACAAGCTGATGAGAAATTATTACATCCAGGTTTTTAGTAGGCCATTAATCAGAGCTGTTCACATTAGTATGGTATATTTTTTTAAAGACTGAGGTGTATTTTTCATAAGATTAAACTTTGGTTACAATTTCAGTACTGGTAGTGTTTCCAGTTGAGAATCAACTAACTTACAGTTTGGGGAATGAGTCAATAATCTGGAAGGAAGTCATTTAGAAGATTAAAGAGTAACAGGTATGGTTTAGAATTCTCCCATCTATGAAAGAAAAAAATGAGGTGGAATAGAAAGGAATAACAGAGTGGTATAAGGTAATATGGAGTGAGTAAATGGCACTGGGGCACTCTCCTCTTCAGTAATTGTTGCCCATCTCTTCCCAAAAGCGCACATAAAGACATGGATTATCTTAGCAGAGCCAGGTGGCATGACAGACAGTAAACAGACCTGCAAATGCATTAACAATGGGGACCATGAGTTGTTATTACGTGAGGGTGTTTTGCTTAGATTTGACAGAAAGTATGTATTTAAAGGATTCAGCTGCCAGGCACCGGTGGTTCATATCTGTAATTCTCACTCTGGAGACTGATAGATCTAAGGATCAAGGTTCAAAGCTAGCCTAGGAAGGAAAGTCCATAAGACTCTTACCTTCAATTAACCATCAAAAATAAAAAAGACAGAAGTAGACCTGTGGCTCAAGTGATAGAGCACCAGCTTTGAAAAACAAAAAGCTAAAGGACTAGCACAAAGAAAATAACAAAAAACAAAACAACAAAAATCTTTTACCCTACCAGGATCACATCTCCCCATTTTCTATAAATCCTGTCATATTAGACAAATTAAACCTCAGAAAATAACCCAGGATCCTCTGGGCAGACAGAGGAAGCAAGGAAGACCATTTCAGTTTGAAAGGAAAACACCCTAGCAAGGTTCCTCCTGATCTCTGTGCAATCATTATGACTCTTCTAACAAAGAAGAAAGAGACATTTGGGTTGGTTCCATATCTTAGCTATGGTGAATAATACTGTGATAAATATAGTTGTGCTGGTAGCTTTAATATGGCTTTGTTTGTGGTCATTTGGGTAAATGCCCAGAAGTGGGATTTCTGAGTCATAGAGGAGCTCTATGTTTTTAGTCTTTTGAGGATCTTAGCAAATGAGCAGAATAGCTCAATAGCTATGTACATATGACCATATAAGATGATGCTAAGCAAAATGAACTCCAAGACATGGACATAAGAGGTTTTGCTTTGTTGTTGTTGTTTTTAATGTTACTATGTGATTTCTTGGGGTTTTATTGTGTGTGTTCTTTCCACATAGTATATCCCCTATTATCTATGTATTTGATTTTTGGTACCCTGGTATTGTATATACGCTTAACTGAATTAGGGGAGGAAAGGGAACAACAGAATGGTGAGACAAAGGACAAGAGGGGAACCAATGCAACAGCAATATACACAAGACAATATGTTGGCAATGATCTGTACAGCTTGGGGGGAATTAAGGAGGAGGGAAAGTAGGAGATAAATGAGGGAAGGGGTAACAAGTTGGACAAGAAATGTGCTTGTTACCTTCCTTACTTCTGTAATTATAACCCCTCTGTACATCACCTAGACAACAAAAAAGAAAACAAAGAAGACAGAGAGATAGACAGACAGAGACAGAGGGAAAGAGATGAAGAGGCAGGGGAGTTCCAAAAAAAAAGCAAGACTCTCTTTTCCTATGTTTCAGTTCTGCCAAGAATGCCTGGAGAAGGCAAACTGAAAAACACCAGCCTTATTTGGAAGGTTCTTCCTCCTTAAGCTCAGAACTGAGGAGATGAGAAGTTGGGAAGAGAAATGAGAAAGGAAAGAATGTCTTCATGGGCACCATAGGCTTCAGATTTTCTATTTCCCTTCTCTACTGGAGTTCCCATCCCTGAAGGAAGCTGGCGGGGCGGATGGGAGAGGCTGAGGAGCAGGAGGCAACTTTGAAAGCAATTTGTTTTGCCATGGGTCAAGACTGAGTTCAAAGGGAAAAAAAAAAGTAATTTCCCTAAAATATACGTCTATAGTCCAGACAGAGGCTGCTTTGTTAGAAGCTTCTTGAAATTCTGCAGACAACAGAGGTCAGCAGAGTTAATTGTTTATGAGGTCTCTCTGTTCTATCTTAAAAACAGAAACCATTTTCTTTTCTTTCCACAGCAGCAGCCCACAGGTGCTAGATCTCCTTTGAAGTAAGTGTAGCCAATGGGGTATGCAGGCAAAACCAGACCCTGGTGCAATGATATCTAAATAGGCCCCCAGCCCATGTCATGTCCTTCTCTTTTACACCTGTGACTCTGGGGACTTCCAATCTGACCAGATGCACAAATAACCAAAAGCTTCACAGTGCTGTTCCAAGTTGGCCTGTATCAATATTAACATTGACTACAACATTGAATCTTCGTGCTAAAATGCTTCCTGAAACATGAGCGATCAACCTGTTCTCCTTTCCACTGCCAAGAAATGGGGAACAGGAGCAAGTCTATCTCACAGTGAAAGGAGCCCCACAATCCAAATGGAAACACCTTCACTTCTTACCCGGGCACACTCCACCTTGGCACATTCTACAGTCTGGCAGGTCACCTGGCCACGGTCGCACATGCAGAACTCACAGGCTGAGCGCTTCCACATTTCATCCTGGTACCGCACGATCCCACTGGATGAGCAGCTTCCAGCAGGAGACACACATTCCTCACAGCATTGCCCATGACGCCGACCCCGGCTCTGACCCTAAGGAGACACCAATGGTAAGAGAGTGGACATTGAACACATCTCATCTAAACCAAGCACTGATGGCTTACACCTGTAATACAAGTTACTCAGAAGCCTGAGAATTTGTTATATATATATAGATATAGATATACATATATATATAATTATTGTTATTGTAAATGTAATATACAGAGGGGTTACAGTTACATAAGTCAGGTAATGAGTATATTTTGGGGGGCAATGTCACCCCTTCCCTTGCTCTCCCCCAGTTTTTCCCTCCTGTCTCCATCCATAAGTGGTAGATCATTTTCAACTTAGTGTCTAGTGAGTATCACTGCTGAATCTGTTCAGCTTTGTCCCTCCATTTCTGTGCCCCTACTTACCCTCCCAAAGACAGATAAACAAACAAGACAAAAGGAATAGAAAACAAATATAGCAACAAAACAGAAAAAAACTCTCATTTCCATTTCTTGGAGTTCACCTCGGTAAATATTATTTCATATGATCACATGCACAGAGCTATTGGGCCTCTGTGGTCCTCTCCTAAGAATATCCTTCTTTGGTTTTACTCTGTATAAATGCCTAGAGACATATATTGTCAACGTCTAAGGCATTGGGGTCCCTGGGTAAGGGTGACGAAATCACTAGGACACAGGGAATGTGTCCTGGTGATTTAGTGACCCTTTGATTTCATGACCCTTACCCAGGGACCCCAACGCCTTAGACGATGACAATATATAATTTATCATGTCCTAATGTATATACTTTTTTTAACCATGCAGTGTGTTTACTTGTAGATTTATAGGCACATTCGGGTTACCACAAATGAAGGAAACCATGTAACCTAATTTTCTTTGGGTCTGGCTTATTTTGCTTAATATAATTTGTTCCAAGTCTTACCATTTCATTATGAATGGTACAATATCCTTCTTTCTGGTGAAAGCACAGAATTTCAATGTGTATAGATATCACATTTTCTTCATCCATTCATCCACCGAGGGGCACCTGGGTTGATTCCATTATCTTAGCTATGGTAAACAATGTTGCAATGAACACAGTTGTGCTGGTGGCTTTAATGTGGCCTTGTTTGGGATTTATTGGATAAATGCCCAGGAGTGGAACTGCTGAGTTTTAGGGAAGCTCTAGTCTTTTGAGGAATCTCCATATATCTTTCCAGAGTGGTTGAACAAGTTTGCATTCCTACCAACAGTGTAATAAAGTTCCCTTTGGCCACATCCCTGCCAGCCTTTGTTATTGTTAGTTTACTTGGTAATGGTCACTTCTAACTGGGGTGAGGTAGAATCTCAATGTTGTTTTGATGTGTATTTCTTTTATGTTCAGAGATCTCGAATATTTCTTAATGTGTCTATTGGCCATTCTTATTTCTTCTGAGAAGTCTCTCTTTAAGTCTTTAGTCCATTTATTAATTGAGTAGTTTCTTTGAGGGTTTATTTAGGGGGATAGTCTTTTGAGCTCTAAGTATATTTTAGATACGAGGTCGTTGTCTGATGCATCTCTTCTCCCATTCTGTGGAGAAGCCAGAGATTTGAGGATCAAGGCTCAACACCAGTCCAGGCAATAAAGTCCCTGAGATTCTTAGCTCCAATTAACCAGCAAAAAAAAAACTGAAAGTGGAGGTTTGGCTCAAGTGGTAGAATACCAACCTTGAGTGAAAAGGCTAAGCAAGAGTGCAAGGCCCAGAGTCTAAGCCCCAGTCTAGCACAAAAGAAAAAAAGAAACAGAAAATATCCTATCCAAGCTCAACGAGGCAGAAAGCCAAAATACCACTGGTAGCAACACAACCCTGTACATGACTCAAGGGAGGCCGCCTGCCTAGGAAGCAGACCTTTCACATCTTTATACTTTACATAACACACTACATGTTTGTTATGACACTTTTTTGTAGGTCCTGAAAAAGAAGCAAAAAACGAAGCAAACCACAAGCTCCACACGCTCAAGTACCTTTTCACATCTTAGTGGAGGGCAGGTCTGTTTGTGACACCTGACCTCTCCTTGGTCACAAGTACACGTGGTACACACATCTTCAGCCCACTGCTCACCATGCTGAAGAAGAGGGTAAAAGTGATTTATCAAAGTCACACACACGAAATACATAGATACACATTTATTATTGTTTCTTTATATTTGTGTTTGTTTCTTTGAGACAGGGTATCATTATGTAGCCCAGGCTGGCTTCAAACTCATTATCTTCCTACCTAGACCTTCTCCCCTATGCTGGGACTAAAAGCATATAGCACTCTACCTTACTTTTAATATATTTTTTTTCAAATGGTCCATAGTAAATGTTCTCTAAAGAAGTGATACTATTATGGTAGAAATGGCCTCTAAGAAGTCAGTAATATCCAAAGGGTGCTTTAAATTTTCATTTGATTGTATTCATTTTAGATAGGCTAGGTACCCACTCAAGCACATAGAAGCCTTGAGAACCCAGAGATGAATAGAAAAGCCCTCTTAGCTGGACAGTCTTTTGGTCTCACTTGCCAAAAGACCAGATCTCATTACCACACTCTCTGCCTACCTTGCAGCTATTCCACGGACATTGTCCTGAAGCCACCTGAGGGTATATCACAGGAAGTTTGCTCACCTAGGGGCGGTCACGGAAAACACTTTCCTCCTACTCTTTTCTTCCATCAGCCTGTAGCAATGGCTATGTGATGAGCTGCATGGAACTAGGGAAGCCATCTTATGGACATGAGTGAACCAGAACAAGGCAAATACGGTCTAGGCATTATGAGCACAGGCTTATACTCCTCAACAGGCAAAGGCAGGAGACTCAAAAGTTTGAGGCCAGTCTGGACAAAAGGTGGTGAGACTGTCTCAAAAGCAAAATAAAAACAAAAAGAGGGCAGACATGGCTCAAGTAGTACAGCAAGGCCCAGAGGTTCAATACTCTGTTCCTTGGGGGGGTGGGGGGAAGACAAATATTAACATGACGATATCATTGAGTCTTGAATTGAACAACTCTATAGCTGCCCTAACACAGGCTGAGATAATAAATGGTGTAATTTTAGCAAGATAATTAATGGAATAATTTTAGCCACTTTCAGGCATTTGTATCAGCTTTAAGTCCCTTCAAAGAGACGAAGACAGCCCTGGGCCATGAAGATATCACGCAAACTGTATATGTAATGATTGGTCAGATGGTGCATTTCTAACACAGATAAAAATTCTTGTCCAATTAGTCATTTTCATTCATTGCAAATGACTAATTCAGTCGTTGCAAATGACTCATCTAGAATGGATAGGAATCCCATTTTAGACCCTGTAGTGACAGCTATGATACCAATCTGTTTAGTCTTCCCTGGAATGGATGGCAAGTAAGGGAAGAAGTTGGGTTTATGTTTCTATATCCTTTGCTGTAAAATAATGTAACCCTCTTTTGATACAGCCAGGAGCTCTTTAACAGAACATTCATTCAATATGTTAAACTCATCTTTATTTGGTGACTACTATGAGTTAGGCAAAGTTGTTTACACTGTTCCAAAACTACTTCCAAGTTGACAGTTACCACCACCACCAGGCCCTCATCTCCCTCTCTGCCTCACCACCACCTCCATGTTTCCTTCCAGTGTACACGGGGGGAGTATCACTGGAAATCACTGCATGAAATCCAGCCAAAGCACACATGTTCAGAATCCCAAGGCTTAGGTTAAAATGATGGTTACCAATGACAGTCCTCTCTTCACTTTAAGATGTAAGAGCAGTTAGGTTCACCACAGCTTCTGAACATGTGCTACTTGCCTTTATATTTCTAATACCTCCCAACTTCATTTTTTTCCATAAAGTCCAAGAAGAAAAAGGCTGTTTATATACTGTTACCAATTCTGGCAAAAAGTGAGGCATGAGCATGGGAAGTTTCAATGGATGGGAGGCAGAGATGCATGTATGAGAACTTAGGTCAAAACACCTACACAATGGCACATTAAAGGTTACCTTGTACACCCGGCCAGCTGCAGGGCAGGATCGTGCGGAGCACTGGGGACAGCATTTTCCCGGGACACGGACCACAGCTTCATCCTTAACACCATCGAAGGGAGGTATTAATAAAATCTACATCAGTAGGAAAATTTCATTCACAGCCAACTCAACCATGTGCCTCAAGCATCCATAACAACCATTTCCTCTCATAGAGTATTTATTAGTCACCTAGGGCACTTATAAGATTAGAACTTCCAAGGTCAGTGTGACCTTGAGAAGGTGTATACTAATCCTATCCCTTTGTAAGAATAAATAAAAGCATAAACAACAACAGCAATAACAACAGCACATAAATGTTTGCCCACAATGTTCTAAGGCTTTACAAAGCCTTATGAATAGATGTTCTCTTATTTCTGTTTCGAGAAGAATAAGATCAGAGAGATTATACCACTTACTCAGACATACAACTGATATGTTACTGGCAAATAGTTGGAATGCAACTTCAAAGCATGAACCACATCGATACTTAAGAACACACAAGCTCCTTCTGAATCACCTCTAAAGTCAAACATGACCAGGCAGCTCTGGTAGCTCACATCTGTAATCTTAGCTATTTGAGAGGCTGAGATCTGAGGATCACAGTAGAGCACCAGTCTTCAGTGAAAAGGCTAAGGTCTTGAGTACAAGCTCAGTACCAGCACAAACAAAAGGAAGATGAGGAAAAGGAGGAAGAAGAAGAGGAGGAGGAGGAGGAGGAGGAGGAGGAGGAACAGGGGCAGGAAGAGGAGGAACAGGAGCAGGAGGAGGAGGAAGAAGAAGAAGAAGAAGAAGGAGAAGGGAGCAGGAAGAGGAAGAGGAGGAGGAGGAAGGAGAGAGGGAGGGCAGGGGAGGGGGAGGGAGGAAAGAAGGGAAGACAACTTGGAGGGAAGGAGAGTGCCCCAAACGCACAAAACTAGCATGAGAGGGAAATGAAAAGTGTTGCTCTAGCAGAACAAACTGAACATTATAGTTTTGTGTTTCCTGTATTCAGAATGCAAGAGAGCTGGGCACTGGGAATGACAAAAGATTTTATTGCAGTATAAGAGGGCTACACTAAGTGAGATGCTATTTCCTAGCACCTAGCTATAGCTCCAAGAAGGAAATCATTCCAGGAAAGGACACTAACCATTTCAGCTTTCAAACAACAAGTACGAATAGATTTCTCTTGATCAAAAGTAAGTATATAGAAAGAAAGGGCGGGAAGGAGCCCTGAAGGATTAACTGTAAAGAAGGATAAATATCAGATAAATATCATCCATTCTACTTATTTTGGATTCAAAGTGTTATAGAGAGCCAAGCAAGCTCTCTTCAATTAAAGAAAGTTCAACAACAAAAATAATCATGTAGGGGCTGGGAAGCTGGCTCAGTGGTAGAGTGCTTGCCTTGCATGTATGAAGCCCTGGGTTCAATTCCTCAGCACCACATAAGCAGAAAAAAGCCGGAAGTGGCGCTGTGGCTCAAGTGGTAGAGCCACTTCAGCCTTGAGCTGAAGAGCTGAGGGACAGTGCCCAGGTCTAGAGTTCAGGCCCATGACCCCCAAAAAACAAAAACAAACAAACAAACAAAATAATCATGTAAATTAATTTGTTTTACTTGAACCAAGACCCTTGTGTGTGTGTGTGTGTGTGTGTGTGTGTGTGTGTGTGTGTGTGTGTGTGTGTGTGTGTTTACTCCAGGGTCCTAGGCATGCCGAGTATGAGTGCTTTTTCTTCAAGATTTGATGAGGAAATACAACTGGAGAGAGCAAAACAAGGCCCATTTATTTAGATTATTTTCTACATCCTTGTGTCTTCAAGAATAAGGATGCACCTTTTCCCCCATAAAGGGAGAGCACCTGTCACTCAAGTGTCATACAACCTGCTTCAGAGGCAGAAAACCCTTCCTAGGTTTTATGATCCACTTTAGGAACAAAAGTCAAATGATCTTCATGCAACTTGGATTTTCTTAAATTCCTTCAATGTAGAATATTCAATATGCCATAGTGACATATTTTGGGGCAGCACGTCCTGAATCCACTTTAAGGAAAAAGTAATAATGTTCTGAAGATTCACAGAAAGAGAAAACTTCTGAATATCATGTACTATTGACTTTTATTTAAAAGTCATTTGGGGGCTGGGTCTAGCTTATATCTATAATCTCAGCTGCACAGAAGGCAGAGATTGAGATGATCACCAAAGGTAGGAAGTTAGAGAGACGTCATCTTAAACATTAAGGTGGGCATGGTGGTGCTGGTGGGTCATGCTAACTATACAGGAGGTTTAAGAGAATTAAGGTCCAGACCTTGCCTGGACAAAAACTTGAGATTACATTAAAAAATTAACTAAAGCAAAAAGGACTGGGGGTATGGTTTAACTCATAGAGCACCTTTTTGGCTTGCCAAAAATACCATAAAATAAAACCAAGTTCAGTTAGATGCAGGAATATGCATTCTTTATCAAACAGCAATAGGAAGCAATAGAGATACCTTAATAATAGGATGAACCTAAGACAGAAAAATGAAGAGAAAATAATTAAGAGGAAATATTAAGTAAAATTGTCACAAAAATGTGTTTTCTTGGGATGCTAGGTATTGAACGGTGTATTCTAAGCAAGAATTCTAACATCCTTAGCACTGCAAAATATTAAATTTAAATACATACTGAAGGTTGTAGTGACTATAAACTTAAACTCTCCTCATGACTGAAGAATGAGGTTATTAGGAATGAGGGGAGGGGAAAATGGTTGAAGAGAACATGGTTGGCAAAGAAAAGAGCGAGCAACTTCAGATTCATAGCTGTTTCTGGGGAAATAAGTACAATTAGAGCAGAGGTGATTTATTAAGACCAACCTAAGGGGAAAACATTGGAATTGAATTAGATTAAAATGAGACAAAGACACCTATTAAGCACACAAAATATGTTGGTGTGTGATGGTAAAGGTGTTTGTGAGTTTTAGTTGGTTGTTCCAATATTGAATGATGATAGTAAAACAAAAAAATGAGTCTAAATGATATGACAGTGACTTTTTAAAATCATCAGAACAAAAACATACCAGATTGGTTGAGATCAAATTATTTTCTTTTATTATCTTTAAGTGGTTGTACAAAGGGCTTTCATTGCATCAGGTCAATGTATAAGTACAATACATCTTGATCAGCATCATCCCTTTCATTATTCTCCTATTCAATGTATTTTCAAGTCTTCAGAATGCTTGCATATCATTTTAGCTCTAAAGTATGGCAATAAGCTTCATCTTTTTTACCCTTAATTATGTATATGGATGCAAACTACGAGTGAATACTGTACATGAAGCAAGACTTTAGTGTTTTCCAAAATGTGAAATAGTACTTTCCATTACTCAAAGTTTAATATGCAGTGTGAGGTTTAATTTGTGAAGATTTACACCAGATCTCCCTGGGATGTTCCTTGCTTCCCTCCTCCTCACTTCCTTTCTTGTAATGGTGGCAAACTGCATCATTACGTTTCCAATATAAGAGGATTCACCCTACCCAATGTGCTAATCAAAGTTTGCTTCAACATCGCAATGCCCACCTAATGGAAGAGCAGAGAAGCAAGATGTTAGGCAGCTCTCCCAAGAAGCTCATTTGTAATTGTCCACCTAGGACAAGATTGGTGATGAACTGGGAGAGAAGACATGAGTAGTGTGGATAATGCAATCCAGTCTTCCAATTAAATGCATTTTCTCTCTATTTGGCATGTAGCACTTCTTGTCTAATTGCCCTTTATCTGCCGTTAAAAATATTGCCCAATTGTCACAATATGCCATGTTATTGATTTTGCTTTATTTGATACAAAATGTTGCTCTGTATCAACTAAATGTTGGCTTCCAGCTTTTCCTTAGATCAAAAAATGAGCTATTTTTCCCCCCACTGGAGGCAAAATTCCTTTCACAGTTATCTGTCAACAGCCATGAAGCCTTCATAAGAACATCTATCACAGCAAAAAAAAAAAAAGCTATGAAATACCACCTATTCCACATTTATTTGCGATTCTTTTCCATATTTGTATAAGAGCTTCATGTTTAGAAAATCAGATTAGCTTTTAATAAAAAAAAAAAACACGATCCTAGTATCTTAAACATCCCCAGGGAAAATCTTTTGGTAATGTGAATCATTATCCTATCAGGAATAAATTGTGTACATCTGGATAATCATGTTCACAAACATGTCTATGTCTTTAAAAAGCAGACTATATCTATGCACGAAAAAAACAATCAGAAAACTGATCAGATTACCAACTTTCCCAGATGTTTAGTCTGACATTTTTAGAACATCTGCAATTCAGGCTGGAGGCTTCCTTGTGTGTCCCCTCAAGTCTCAATTTCATTATGAAACAATTAGCCTAAATGGCTGGTAATTAGACCTATCCTGTAGCTTCTAAGGGGAAAAGAAACATCTCAGAGGTGGTCTGCAAAAGTGTAAGGAAAGCAAAAGAGCCTGTCTTCTAGTTTCTAATGGGTCCTACGCTCTGTGACAGAATGTTGGAAGAGACTCCAAGCTCTTGCACAGTTAACAGGCTGTGTCAGACACACTTTGAGGTTGTCTTCCTTACCTGGTTACAAAATAAAAGTGGACACTGAACTGTGAAGCACTGGGAGAGCCCATTTCTGCACACACACTTGGCACATTGGCTCAGTCTCCAGTCTTCTCCATCCTGAAATACACGGCCTTCATAGGAACAGGGCTCTGGAAGGTCAAAGGAGTAAAGATTACTACACAAAATGCATTTGCTAATCTCAGGATTGACTGCCTGGGCACACAAGTCAGGACTATAGTGAGTAGAGTGGCTCTGAGTTTACTGCTTTGTAGTCACAACCTTGCAATTTCAACATGCATGTTTTGTAAGTGAAGTCAGGTGGGACTTGAACCTCAGCTCATATGCATTCCCAAATCACACTACCTTCCTGGGATAGGTTCTCAGCTACCTGCATTCACTCCCTGTCTAGGGAACATTCACCTTCCACCTACAGCAGAGACAGGAGGGTGCAAGTGACAGAGTTAGGCTAGAGAGTGTCTCCACTCAGTCCTTGAGTATTCTTAGGCTCAAGGGAGCACATTACATAGCAAATAAAAGCCAGGACAGATTGAAAGAGAGACTAAAAAGACAAAGTAACAACTTTTCCACTTTGAACTTTTTGAACAAGGGACATTGCATTCTCGCAAAATAGGTGGTTGGCTCTACTTAATGTCCCAATCTCTTGAAGCAAAATGCTTCCAATGCATCTTTTTCATGGAGGGAGAGAAAGAATCCCAGTAACTCAGACCACACAGCCCCTTGCCACCTCCCATTCTGTTGTTCATGTCTTTTCACCAGCAGAGTTATTTGGCTCCAAACACCTGACAGAAATGATATCAGGGAGTGGGTGATTTATGAAATGCACAGACAAGCATTCTACTTTTATCATTTCTTCACATACATTTTAATCCCTGGAATGCTTCTCCAAAGCAAAGGATTGCCAGGAATGAAGTTAAGTAGAGATTGGAAATAAACATGAGGGATTTTTTTTAAGGGGAAAAAGTAAGAAAAGAATGTAGCATCCAGGTGCTACTGGATAAAGGATTCTAGTTATCATATGTCAGAGGAAAGCATAATGCAGCAACAACAATAATTCCTGTTAACCATAAATTCCTGTTTATCATACACCAATAGTTATAAAAATGGAAGGGAACACACATCTCTGACATGCTATTATAGAGGTACAGAAGCCAAGCACAGATTCCAAGGAGAGGACTTGGAAGCTTGCCTCTGACTTGCTAATCAAAAGTTGGGTGTCTTAGTTTAAAGTAGAGCTAATATGTTCAATGAGGCTATAATAAAGACAAATGCAAGACCTCCTTCTTGCTGAGTGTGTCTTGGAGAAAGATATTATGTCATCTTAAAGACCTGCCTGCAGAATCAATGCAGAGAACATTCTTAGTCCTTCTCCCCACCAAAGGGAGAGAAAGAACTTTCTCAGCCTTGAGGAATCCTATCAAGGACTGTTTCTCTACTTTCTTTCCCATTCAAAAGCTGTATCTGAACAAGGCAAAACCATTAAATCAGATACCCACATAATCGCAAATTTGGAGTGGAGATTTCAGATATATTCTAATCACACTCTGAAACATCACTTCCTGCCAAGTGCAACAACAGAATGCCTTGTTTCTAAGGGGTGGGATGGGAAACGCTGAGGTACACTAGACAAGGAAGAGACAGAGTGCCACCATGTAACCCCAAAGAAAGAGAAGGTCCCTTTCTCAAAGCTCATACTCACTCCCAGGGCCCACACAGATTGGGCAGCAGCTTCCTTCAGGGATGAATTCCAGCTCCTGATATCCACATGACAATGGGGGGCATGGCTGCTGGGTGCATCTTACTTCTCCATGACTGCAAGAACACATTCCACATGGGAAAGAGGCCCACTCTGTGCCGTGCTGTGCCAAGGGGAAAAATGCAAAAGAGGATTCATTCCAGAATACAGCCCGGCCAAACAAAAACACATCTCCTCCTCTTATACAAATTAAGGATGGAACTCAGGAAAGGTAGAAGACTCTGAGACTGCAATATTGAGTGGAGGGTTTGCAATATTCAAGTCAGAAAAAATTTCTTAATGGACTACCTTTTAACCATCCCTAGGATATTGTATTTGAAAATTTCAGACACACAAAAATTACCTCAATCTCATTATATTTTTAAAAAAAATCTATGAATCACCAAGTAAAATTCACACACATACATTTATTGTGTTTTTATAATTTGTTTCTTTTTGAGATGAAGTCTAGTTTTATTGCCTAGTCTGGACTTGAACTCAGCCTAAGTTGAGACTGTTTACTTGTTGTTGTTTTCCCTCCCTCCCTCCCTCCCTCCCTCCCTTCCTTTTTCTTTCCTTCCTTCTTTTTCTTCCCTCTCTTAATTCCTCTCCCTCTCCCTTTTCCTCTCTCTCTCTCTTTCCTTCTCCCTCTCCCTTTCTGTCTCTTTAGCTCAGGGGTGGGTGTGGGGGTCAAAACGCAGAACTTTGTGAATGCTAACTACAAGCTCTACCACTGAGCTATACCCCCAACACCAAGTCCTATCACTTGCAATAGCTCTATGATCTGCTGCTTTCTTTGACTTTTCTTCCTAATTATATTCCATATACTCCCTTCTTCCATCCCTTTCTCCCTCTAACAAACCACAGAAAGAGCCAGGCTACCCACCACTCATACAGAGTGCTGCTAACCCACTTCACACTAGCAACCACATTCTCAGAACCAGAACTTTGTCAGTGATCTACTAATCCAGGTTTTTGTGCTGAGATTGACTAAACACTCAAAGTTTCTCAATGAGCCACAGTCATGCAGAGTGAACTGGCATGTAAAAAGCCACGAGTATTTTGAATAATTCAGGAAGTAGCTGCCAAAGTTCAGGTTGCCGGTTGTCAAATGAAATCATGCTGGCCTTTCCAAAGACAAAGGCTAAAATTCAACCAATGAATACATTTTTTCTTTACTTTTCCCTCCTGAAAACATTTATTAAATATTGGGACCTATTCCTTTTTGCTTCTATTAAATCTTAGCATACAATGAATATCTGATTCAACAAAATCATACATGGATTTTTATTAAAGCATCCCACAATCTAGGAACAAAATATAATCTGAAGATTTCAAATAGAAGTCATATTGAGAAACACTGAAAATAAATATGGTCTTTCTTCCCCTCAAACTGAGATCTAAAATAGCTTTTGATTTCCCTCAAACACAAAAGAGCCCTGTCTTACCTACACAAGTCAATTGTTGCACTAGTTGTAAGCATACCAAGTCTAATGTAGAATTACTTTAAAAAAAAAAGTCAAGGCTATTGTTGTAACAATATAGTAACAAGTACTCATAGTTAGCTAGTGATTTGGAACCTAGTCTTCACTTTATTATGATATGATACCACTGTCTTATAGATAGACTTACAAGCAGTATAAAAGGGCAATAACAAGCCTGAGAAGTAAGTCAGCCAAAGCAAGATTTCCTAGGACATTTGCACATTTGCAGGTCCCAGTTCAGCTCTTCCTACCTTAGGAACAGGGTAAAATGACTTAATGTTTGTCAACCTCAGCTTCCCTGTCTGTAAAAACTAAATAGTGTAGCAGCTAGGTTGTCCTGGATGCTTACAAGGGTTCAGTGAGATATCCTGTTAGAGAATCAGCAAGGGCTCTGGCATGCAGAATGGGCTCACTTGAGCTAACAGCTGAGACTACCAGGGAATGGAGCAGAGAGAAAATGGGGAGATGCTGGCCAAAATGTACAACTTCTAGACATGAGATGAACCCATGCTGGGATCTAAGGTACAGCTTTGGTAGTGATGTATGTGTTAATTTGATTGTGACATCATTATGCAATGTAGGTGCGTATCAAATCATCACACTGGGCACCTTAAATATATTCAATTTTTACTTGGCAATTAAATATATTAAAACAAAAAATGAAGGCGTGTCATCTTCTTCCCTTTTTCCACTACAAATTCATGGCCTTCTTTCCTCTTTTATGCTTTTGTTCTGATTGTGAGGAATAGAAATGGACACCGATGGGAGAGCCAAGACCTCTGCCATCAATTTTTACTTCTACTATAATTACACATAAAATTTCAAATTCAGTATAGCATATAAATGGGCAAGTCCATAGACTATGGGCTAATAAAAGACAGAAGACCATTGACCTTTACTGCTTAGAAAGGACTAAGCACAGAGCAGAGGACAAACTTATAAAAGAAAAATGCATAAGTTCTGGTAAGTTAAGTTTTTTTTAATCTGTCAAAAAGATATTATAAATAAACTTACAAGGCTTATGAAAAACAAATAAAACTGTGCAAATTTGATACAGGTTGACCCAATGTAACAATGAGATGTACAAGACACTAGGTTGAAAATGAACTTTACAACTCCGGCAGGGGGTGGGGGATTGTAGTTGGAGAGGTGGGGAAGGAAGGGATGGTAGGGGAAAAACAAAGGAGGAGGATAGGAAATGTACTCATTACCTTCCTCATGTAACTGTAAGCCCTCTCTACAGTATTTTTACAATAAAAAATATATTTAAAAAAAGGAAAAATGTGCAACTTTTGTGCTTGTGTGCATATGTGCACACACACACACACACACACACACACACACACACACCAGTCAGTCCTAGGGCTTGAATTCAGGAGCTGGGAGCTGTCCTTGAGCTTTTTGGGTTCAAGGTTTGTGCTCTATCATTTCAGCTACAGCTTCACTTCTGGCTTTCTGATGGTTAACTGGAGATAAGAGTCTCATAGACTTTCTTGCCTAGGATGGCTTCAAACCATAATCCTCAGATCTCATCTTCCTAAGGAGCTAGGATTACAAGCATAAGCCACAGGTGCCCAGCTAAAATATGCAACTTTTATTAATTAGAACTAGAGCACCTATAAGCAATAATAAAAGGCAAACATTCCAACAAAAATAATGGCCATAAGCCTATACGTTCAACTTCATTAATTGCATAGAAATATCCATTTAAAACTGGTTAACATGTCTTCAATATCAGAAATGGGAAGAGTTTAAAATTCACAGTATCCCACATTCACAAAGCTAGAGAAAGGAGATCCCCATAGCCAGAGCTCCTCACCATTGTACCTGGAAGGGCACAGCCAGGTAGAGACTAACCAAGGTAGACACACCTGAAAAGAGATTGCATGCTTATGAGCTTCTCAGTGGCTCCATCACTGGACAAATGCCAATGCAGTATAAGTTTATTTAGGATAGACATCATAGCAACAACAAATCCTTAAATGTGTTGACCTACTAATTTCACCTTTCATAAGCTATCATCTAAATAAAATTACCAAACTGTAACCCCCCCCTGTACAGCATCTTTACAATAAAATTAAATTTAAATATAAGAAAAATCCACCTTGTTTTTTTTATAGTGGAATTGAGAATGTTTTAATAAAAACTGAAAATCTGCCCAAATGCCTATTATTAAAAAATAATGTTCTCCAAGGGTTTGCTAGGGAACTATTCAAAATATAATGCATTAACAAAGGACACAAACTGCATAATTCCAGTTACATTAAAAGACATATCTCTGTGTATCATCTATCTACATACCTATTTCCTCTGTCTTCCTTGCTATCCACATACCCCAAATAACAACGAAAATATCAACAAAATGGTCAGAGTAGGGAGACTACTTGTAGATATTTTTTCTGCTTGCTTATTTTTTCTTTTTTACAAATTTTCATCAGTAAGGTACTTTGTTTTCGTCATCACAAAATAAACTACAATATTAAGAAATTTCATAGAGTGATGAGTAAATGAACAACCTGAAGTAAACTTTTATTTTATAAAAGAAACTACTTCTAAACATCCAAAAATTTAGTTCATTAAAACAAACAAGCACTTGTGGCTTTTTTTAATTAAGTAGTTGTACAAAGAGGTTACAATTCCGTAAGTCAGGTTATGAGTACAATGCTTCTTGATAAAGTCACATCTTCCACCATTCTCTCTCCTCCCTCCCATCCCTTACCCTCAGAGAACTTGTTTTTGCTACTACTAAAAAACACTGTTATTTATAAAACATTAGTAATTGTACCACCTTTCACACAGAGACCACAAAAATCAACTATAATAACAACCTGTCAATCATCAAGGGTTTTTCATCTGCAAAATGAAAGGGCTGTGTCAGGGAAGCGCTTTAGTACTTTCCGGCTCTGTGATCATCCAACTCAAGAGACAGAAAATTAAGCAGTGGATTCTTTCTTCATGATAAGCTTGAGAATTATGGGACTAACATAACATTTAGGAGAGACTCCACAGCTTGATGTAAAGCCACAGAGGCAGCTCCAGATGGTGATGTAAAGGACACCAGGCAAGAGAAGAAAATCACTGCCTCAATTTCTCTCTAGGAAACAAGTCACTTAGTTCCTTCCATTTTCATTTCCTACTCAGGGTGACACACTTGTCACCAGAGTGTTCTGAGGATCAATAATGCATGCAAGGCACCCAGCTGAGAGAGAAAGCGGTTCAGTACCTGCTGAACTGTACTTCTACCTACATAAATGATTTTCATGTTGTTCCCCACATGCATGTACAACAGCATTACTGCTTCTTTTTGTGAAAATACTGGGCTTGAACTCAGGGCCTAGATAGGTTCCTTTAGTTTTTCCACTTGAGTCATACCTCTACTTCTGGCTTTTTGCTCATTAATTGGAGGTAAACATCCAATGGACTTTTCTGCCTGCACTAACCACAATCCTCAGATCTCAGCCTCCTCCTGCAGAGCTAGGATTACAGGCATAAGCCATTGGTGTCCAACTCAAAAGCATTATTTTGAATAAACACTGTGACAGCAAGGAAAGTTCTAGAAAATCAGGGACTAATGGAAGCACGAAGTGGTGCTCCCACAAGACCCAATTTGAGCTGTGCCATCTTCACCTTATTAATATCCTTTAGACAATATATGAGAGTTTGAAACTAGGCAAATGCAAATTCTGCAGACAGCATCTTAAATATATTTCCCTGCATATTCAGCTAACAAGTTAGCTTAAGGGTTGACATGAGTCCAAAAGAAAGATAAGGTCATAAAGCATTTGCCTGGCTTACTTGACAGAATAAAAAAATTTTTTTTGATTCATATAATTTGTTCCTCTTACAAAGTTATACAGCCAGAATACTAAATATCTGGAAATGTTCACTGCGTATTATAATTATATTTGCTACTTTTCAGAGAACAAGGCTGAATTCGATAATCATTTCTTCCATCACACACAAAATTAGTTCTCCTTTTAACCTCATGGATGGGCAGAATGAGTAGTGCTCTCCCGCCTCCCTCTTCTCTTCAGAAGGATTCACATTAAGCCAATCCTGCCTGTCATCCTCTGTTTTCAGAGAATCATCACATACTACCTTCTCAGGCTTCATCTTATCCTGTGCTGGGATTTGAATTAGTGAAGAGAAGAAGAAAAAAGAATTAACAGTGCTTTCCCTTCCCTTTCATGAATTGTTTGGGGAGGGCAGGAAGAAATAGGCAGAAAGCATTGGAACAAACAGATTTGGCCTTGACTCCCTTTCTGGTTGGCAAGGTTGGCCTAGATCCTAACAGCCTCCCCCAATCCTAGCCATCATAAACCCATGCAACAAGCTCCAAAATCTTGGGAGTTATCCAAAAAGCTCATATTTTCCTCACTCTTGGAAAGATATGGAAGTTCACTGTGCCTTGCTGAAATGCCAGTTGGGTTGCTGAAATGCTAGTTGGGTAAGATGCTTCCTTGTGTGGGCACAGAGGCCAGCCTCCATTAAGACCCAGCATTTCACTCAGGGATGGTTTTCTTGGGTAGCCTGGAGGTGCAACCTATCTTTGACTCCCCAAAGCTAGAATCATGACTGCTGGAAACAGTGTTAACTCAGCTATTTTCCTCCCACCACACTCAGGCTATCCTAAAGTCTCTATTAAATCTGTTTCCTAGGGCCAGGCTTTCACTTCAGATAGCCACATCAGAGTTCTTCAATCACCAGGCTCTCACAGTTTCTGGGAGCATCTCCATGACCTGTCCTATGGGATGTAAGCCAGAGGCCAAAGTGATAGGCTTACGCTATTCAGCAGGAAAGGAAAGTGTGCTGGAAACTGCTTTCCAACCAAGATGAAAGAGAAAAACGGAAAAGACTACAGGAAACAGAAGGAGAAGGAGAAAGAGGAGAGGTGGAGGTGGAAGTGGAGGAGGAGGAGGAGAGGGAGGCGAAGGGGGAGGGGGATGGGGAGGGGGAGGAAGGAGAGGAGGAGGAGGAGAAGAAACAATTAGTGATAGAAGTGATAAGACCAGGCTCAGGCCAAACCAAGCAAGTCCTTAACCAGCCAAGAAAGTGAATGCTATCAGGAAGGATTTGGAGAGAACCTAGGGGAAGAGGAAAGGGCAGGAAAGGAAAAACAGGAAGACAATACAGCAAATTCAATTTAAAACTTAACACTAAGATTAGACTCTTCTCAACTGAAAAAAAAATCTCCAGCTATATTTGAAATTTTCCCTAAAACCTACAGTTTTCAGAATTCAGCTGGTTTTTTTTTCACTGTTCAGGTGCCAGAAATACAATTATAACATTTTCAGAGGGAATGAATTTTGAATGCGCTTAAGGGAAAACAATGTATGGGCATGTTCTTAATGTAGTTTAGAGCTTTCTGCATGATGGACTATTGCAGAAGAGTGAGCTGCAAAAGAGGCAGGAAGAAGAACAAGCAAAAGGAGCCCATTGAAGAGCTGTGCTCTGAGAAAAGCTCAATCATGCTTGTAATCCTAGCTACCTTTGGAGGCTGCAACTGGAAGCATCAAGGTTCTATGCCAACCCAGGCTTGCTACACTGGCATACGCCTATCATTCCAGCTATGAGAGAACACCAAAAATAAGTGGATCATGGTACGTTCAGGTGCACTCAGAAGGAAAAATGAGTATCTCACAACCAGTGTGAAAAAGGGCTAGAGGTGTAGTTCAGAAGCAGAGCACTTTTGTAGCAATTGCTAGACCCAAAGCAATAAAAAAGAAAGAAAGAAGGGAAGGGGAAGGGGAAGAGGAAGAGGAAGGAGAAGAAGAAGGGGAAGAAGAAGGGAATAGGGAAGGCACCACACGTTAATGGCCAACACGCCACCAAATGAGCACATGGAGAAAGGATAGAGAAGATTTACTAATTGCCTGAGTTTTTCACTCATTGATGTTTACTGAACACCTATACTGGGGAAAGTTTAGAGCCAGGTTAGCTAAGAGACAAGGAAGATGATTATAAAAATACTAAAAATAGACAGGCGCCGGTGGCTCACGCCTATAATCCTAGCTACTCAGGAGGCTGAGATCTGAGGATCACGGTTCAAAGCCAACCCAGGCAGGAAAGTCTGTGAGACTCTTACCTCCAATAAACCACTCAAAAAATTAGAAGTGGAAGTGGTGCTGTGGCTTAAGTGGTAGAGCACTCACGTTGAGCTGAAGAGGTCAGGGACAGCGCCCAGGCCCAGAGTTCAAGCCCCATCACAGACCAAAAAAAACCTCCACAAAACTAAAAATACTGTCATTGTTCTCAGATACCCTAAATCAAAATAAAATTGTCCCTCTGTACACATATAATACTAAAAAGTAAATGGTTAATGTCATTGGAGTAGTCAGTGGAACTAACCCCACATGTCCTGGAACCAAATTCTTTTGAGATATTTGGGTGTTTTTCCACCTTGAACCATACACCTATTCAAGTCATCATGAACTGGCCTTATTTCTATCACCATGCAGCCCTGTATCACCTTCCAGTTCATCAGAATCCTAAGGACAGTAAAGGTGACACTAGCCTATAGAACCAGACTAATGGAGCAACATATGGTAACTGGTGGGATGAAGACATTCCCAGTGTAGAGCCTGCTTGGGTGTTCTTCAGCAGCACACTGTGCAGAACTGAAAGGGTAGCTTCTTCATGTCATGAGGAGACTGTGGCTCCAGTAAGATGATCTTGTCACATGGGGACATGCGCACTGTAGTCCCTGAGTTTGATACCACACTGAACAGAGGCCTGGAGTGGGCATATCAAATCCAACTAATTTGTGCTCTCTCCTTCCTGAATGGTTGGAAACACTACATTAGGGAAAGTGAGAGATAAAGAATGAATCAAAGAGTAGCTCTCCATTGCATTCTACTTTACCTGGTACCTCAAGGTAACATTTAAGTATGAATTAACCTGAACTATTTTTATATTTTCTACTATACACCTTGCAATGATAGCTTTTAAATCAGCATTTAGTATCTCTGAATTAATCCAAAAGGATGTAGAATGGAAAAAAATTAAAACTTCAGTCTTTAGTATTGTGGTTCTTAAAGGAGGAGCACAAGAGGAAGGTGCATAACATTTTATCACTGGGGAAATCTGGTCATGCCTAAAGATATTTCCAGTTATCATGATTACAGTTGCTACTAGTATCATGAAGGTAGAAGGCCAGGAATGATACTAAATATCCTACAATGCATTGGACAGCCTTAAACAAAGCCTGAAATATTGATTGCAGTGACACTGAGAAACTGAATCCCACTAAAAAGAACCATGAATTATTAGTCAACAGGTCAGGCTTGTAGATGGAAGTTATCTCACTTCTTAGTCACATGACATTTGCAAGTACCTTATGCTCTTTACAATTCAATTGTTACATCTTTAACACGGGAGTAATGTCATCTGCTCTCCTTACCAGCTCAGAGTTGTTTATAACTACCAAATAAAAACTGTCTGTAGAATACAAAAGAAGGTGGTGCATTTATTATTCAACACTACAACTTCTTCAACATCGCCATTCTCAGGCTATCTTTATACAGACACAATTCAATCTATAAATGTTTATGTAGAGCTTGTGGAGTAAGTAGGACAGTTTCTATCTTATTCAGGAAACCTAAATGCTCTCAGAAAGTGAAATGGGCGCCAGGTCCTCTATAGTCCAGGAAAAGACAAGACTTCTCTTGTCTTTTGAGCCTACAGACTCATCCTGTCAACAATCCACAGACACAGGATGAGACTTGGGTCACAGAACACCTACCTCATGTATTTTATCCTCGTGACGGCAAGATCCAGAAGTCCTGGAGACACACTCCGGGCAGCACTGGTTGGCAGCTATCTGAAGCACTTCTCCCTGAGCATATAAAAACAGCTCAGTGTAAAACAGCATCAGAAAACAAAATCTGACATGATTTATCCAGACCACAAGTCTCTTAAATTCACTACGTCACATGGGTTTTCAGCATAATGACAGACAGGATAAAGTGGCAAAAATGATTCTTTGTAAAGAACTACAAAAGCAATTTCTATTTTAAAAAATAATCTACATCTTTTCTGCAAGTGATAAAGTGATGAACTATTTTCAATGGAAATGCTCCACATATGAAAAGCAGTCAGGGTGAGAAAAGAAGTATATTTCCATAAGGGTGTTGTTTCCTTCTGCTGGAAGAAGATTCTGGCATGTCTATGGAGGTGGGGGGGGGGGGGGACGGGGGAGGAGGTGGAGATAGATCCTGAGCTGGCAGGTCTCATCTATCTCAGCAAGGCCTAACACAGAAAGCAAGAGGAGAGCTGAAGTTCTTAGCATTCATCTCCACCAAAGAAGCAGGGTAGCAAGATACACAGGACAGGAATTTGGAGGACGTTTAGATAGGACGTAGCACTGTCTAAAAGTATCACATACATATACTAGAGAAAGCTGGGTAAAAAAATTTTGTAATGGCTGTTATTGATGCTATTGAAAAAATGGGTCACCAATATATGTAGGAAGATCTAGTATGAACTTATGTTAACTAATAATGCATTTGCCACTGTAAACAGTCTTGAGTTATTAAATTTTTAGGGTTTGAGAGTGTAGGTCAGTGGTAGAACAATACCTAGCATGTACAAGGCTCTGAGTGTGATCCTAAGCAGATAGATAGATAGATAGATAGATAGATAGATAGATAGATAGATAGATAGATAGATAGATAGATAGATAGATAGATAGATAGATAGAATATATAGATAGATAGATAGATAGAATATATTATATAGTTATATATTGTATATAGTTTTTTGTGTGTAAAGATAAGCATGCATACAACAATATGCAAAGAGAGAGGATAAGCAGAATGCTCTCTTTGGCCTCTAGTAATTCTCCTGTTAGATCCTCTTACCATATTATAAAATACCTTAGAGTTCCCTCAAGTCTAGAAGTATAGCAGACAAGCAATGAGTGATTCTGATCAAAAATGAGTGCAGACCCTGCATTAACCTGAAAGACAAGATACATCCACAGGATAAAACTCTACAAAAAAAAAAAATCTGAGGGGCTGGGAAGGTGGCTCAGTGGTAGAGCGCTTGCCTTGCATGCTCGAGGCCCTGGGTTCGATTTCTCAGCACCACATAAGCAAAAAGAAAAAAGCCGGAAGTGGCGCTATGGCTCAAGTGGTAGAGTGCTAGCCTTGAGCTGAAGAGCTGAGGGACAGTGCCCAGGCCCAGAGTTCAGGCCCCACGACCGGACCCAAAAAAAAAAAAGTCTGAACAGTAGAATGGGGGAATGGTGTGTGTGTGTGCATGTGAATGTTTCCTTCATTATTTTTGGTTGCTTCCATTAAAAAAAAAAACCAGCATACCTACAAAAGCATTTTGAGCCCACCACCCATTACAGCGGACAGAAAATAGGACTAAAATTGTACTGCTGTTATTCCACTACACAGACCAAAATACCAATACCAGCAATCAGCAAGTTCTAATCTGCTTTGAGAAGGAACATAATTTAAATAAAATAAGATTTTATACATTACCAGGCAATGCAACATTAATGACTCTTCAAAAGAGTGCCCTCTGAACCGAAAGGAAAAAACTACACTTTAATTTCCACCAAGATGGCAATACAAAATACATTAGCATAATTCCCACTAAAAATTTCATGCAGACAGGAAATGAGACAATCGAGTTGTTCACACTCTATCCTGGAAGGCAGAAAGCAAGGAATCGAAGCAGGTAGAATGGAAAACTTCAAGGGATAGTATATACCTCTAACCTACATTTTGGATTTATTATGTAAATTTTCATTTAGTCCTCAGAAAACTCAACTCCGTAATATTTCTTATTTGTGAGTGGCAATGGAGTGAGGGAGAGAATGCTCTCAATTTGGGTCTATCTATTGAACTTGAGTATATGAGGGAGATGAGCTAAAGGAGTAACAAAGGATAGTGCAGGCAGGTCCCTAGAGAATGAGAAGTAGAGAACTCTTGCCACCTAACCACACACGGTTAGCCCGCATGGCTTGGTGAGCTAGGAGTTGCACAGAACACGCAGACTACTATCCCTCCAGGCTTTTCACAGAGCATCGGAAAGTGGGTGCAGACACAAGACCTAGACACTGCACGGGACCTAGTGAGATGGTTTGTGTAGGTTCTAGAAGAACCAACTAGCAATAATAATACGATACTGTGATTCTGGAGCACTCTGAATACTGCAGTAGTGTAGTTATGCCAACAGATAACTGAAAGGGCAGATATATACTATGTTTTTCCCTATATGCCCATACTTATGATAAAATTTCATGTATAAATTAGGCACAGAAGGACATTAACAATATTAGCTAATAAATAAAACAATTATAATAATATGTGGGAACATATATGAGTGATCACTCTATCTCAAAACATCCTACTGTATCAATTTAAGAATCCCAACATTCTTTTTTTCTATATTAAGTCAAAACCTTTCATGTTTTCAGTTAAAGGAAGTACTGTTGGCCTCTTTTTGTTATATCTCAATTTCTAACATCACCACTCTTTTGCTTTAAAGTAACTATCAGGTAAAATAAGGGTAATTGAAACACAAATAGTCAATCTGATAACCAAGATGGCACTAAGTGAGCAATAGGAAGGTAGCATACACAGTGAGGATACACTGCACAGAAAGATAATTCAAGTGCGGAAAGGATGGAGTAAAAGAGTACAAGATTTCATCACACAACTCACAATGCCTCATAATTTAAAACATGAATTATTTATTTAGGCGATTCTCCAGTTAATATTTTCAGACTGTGGTTGACAAAGGAAAACAGTGGATAAGGGGGAACTAAAATATTAAGTATATACTAAAGTGTATGTGTGTTCATGAGTAATATATGTGTGTGTGTTCATAAGTAATAGATATGTATATATCAGTTGTACATATGTAGTTTAATTCTCACAACTGCACTAAGGACTATTTTCCAGTCACTCTCATATTCATCTGGATATTTTGGTTTCTTTCCTACCATGTATTAGGCGTCATTCTGGACAAAGTTAATGTCCACAAAAAGGACCAGTCCTACCTTCTTTCTTGTATATCCTTGACCATGTAAGGCATCCTTACCTTCTCTTCTCTTGACAGCCTGTGGAGCTGGTCACCCTTGGAGTCCACTCATACTCTAAACTGCTGTTGCTGGAAACCTTTACCTCTCTGAACCTGAGCCTCTCAGAGTTTAGTCTAGCTTACTCACTTTACTTCCACCACTTATTTCCTTTGGAGAGATCTGGGAGCCCTTCTTTTGCTGGCAGTGACTCGGCTTCCTGTTGGACACACTTTCTTTTGACATTAGCACTGACACCCATCACTTCCCACATTTCTACTCATTCTCTTCATTAGCACAAGTCCTAGATAGCCAAAAATTCAAGTCCTGGATCTCTGCAACCATTTGTCTTTTCCTCTTTCACACTTGATTGACACAAATGGTTGAGAATACCTCCCACAAATGCTTTGCCTGACCCTGCTCAATCCCTTTCTCCCCTCAGATCTTAACATTCTGCATTCTCATACTCCCAATGACATTTAAAAGTCTTCACAGAGAAGAGTGAGAGAAAAATCTGCACAAGACCATTGGAAGTCCCATATGGTCTATATCACAACTACACAATGATCATTGAAGTGTGAAAACAGCTAGGATAATACTAAACAAACGAGTTTAATAAACTTAATTTATAGATACTGAACAATGATTTGATATAATATTCACAGAATATTCATCTTGGGGTTTTGTCAACCACTTATTGTTGTTCAGTTTGGTTTTTGTTTTGTGGGGGACAGAGTTTTACTATGTAGCCCAGGCTGACCTAGAAATCTTGATCCTCTGGACTGAGCCTCTCAAGTTCTGGGATTGCAGGCATGTACCAGCATGCTTGGCTAAAAACCAATCTTAGTTCAAGGGCCATACAAAAATAAGGTGCAGGCAAGATTTAGTCCGTTGACAGATGGTATAAGTGCATTCCCTTGATGGCTAAAGATGTTGAATATTTATTCAGGTTTTTACTGGCCATTTGTGCTTCTTCATTAAAAAGTTTCTGTTCAGTTCATTTGGATTGTTTGCTATTTTAGTGTGTAAGACTGTAGTTTTTATGTATTATCAATCCCCTGTGAGATGAATAACTGGCAAAGATTTTTCTCCTATTCTATGGAAATGTCAAAATGAAGGCCATTTCTTTGGACAATTAATATATGCTAAATAAAAATAAATAAATAACAACTTTTGATTACTCAATGAAAGCTATAGCTTGTACTGCTTAATTCAGGATTGTTTTGTGATACAAAAAGTTTTCATGTGAAGTGGAGAAGGATTCATGATTCTCACACCACTACTGAGATTCACCAACCAAAGAGGGAATTGGGGGGATATTTATGACAGAATGTCAGCAAACTTTTGTACTCCCACTCCTCTTCTCAGAAATATTACCAGGTTGAAACTTAGGAATTCCCTTTTAAAAATATAGTTTCACTCTAATGTTAAAAAAAATCAGAACTTGATATCATAAAGACTCAAGATTAATTATTTGGGCTAAGGGAAGACATTAGAAAAATAAATGATGCTTGAGAAATTGACAGAATGGTTTTTAAAGAAAAAAATGGGTCTTCTTTAGGGAGTTAAAAAAATATTAACTTCTTTTTCTATGTGTGCCATTCCTGGAGCTCGAAAACAAGGAGTAGGCGCTGTCCCTACGCTTTTGTGCTCAAAAGTTAGTGCTCTTTACCGCTTAAACTACAACTGTACTTCTGACTTTTTGGTTAATTGGAGGTAAGAGTCTCATGGGCTTTCCAGCCCAGGCTGGCTTTGGGCTAAGATCCTCGGATCTCAGGATCCTAGGTGTGAGCCACCAGCACCCCAATAAATTTTTAATTTTTTAAAACTAGATTGGCTTTAAATAGAAAAGCCATCATCTAGGAAACAAATTATTCTAACAGACTAAAAGTATAAAATGTGTTTTCTAACTTTTAAACAAAAGTTAGAAAAAAATAGAACACATTTAACAGAAGGGAAAGGAGAAAGTATCATTCATAGACTTGGTCAATAACAAGGAGACTCTCAAGTCAAACACTCTGCTTTCCCTGCAGAGCCTACTAGCAGCACTGCAACCCCAACCCCAGCAGCAGACTAAAGTGATCATATTCAAGAAGTCAGTGCTGACATTCGTTCCACTCAATGGTGTATAAATGTCATGACTGCTTCAATAGGTTTCGTATTGGTCAGATTCAATGTAAAAATCTCTGAGCAGCATTTATTAAGTATACAATCAAGAATTGTGAATAATTGCTTAAAGTCCCCAACCTCACTGTTTCCACCCGTAAAGTGGGAACAAAGGCACTAACTCTCTATCATGCTATGAGACAAATAATAATAAAAATATGTTACCAAGTCCTGGCTCCAGAATAAGGCTCATTTAAAGAAAACTAAGACTTTCTTAGTTTAAAATAAAATTTTCTATTGTATTTTATGAAGCTCCCAACTAGAGATTTGGATAAATGTTAGAAATAGATCATCAAAAATATCGAAACCCCTGACCTTCCCCTGACCATACCAATGCATTTGGGATACCATACCTTCTCAAAGGTACACTGAGGGTTCCTACAAACAACAGGTTTGCAGATAACCACATCACCATGGCAACGGCAGTTCTGGCATGAATCAGGCTTCCAAGTTGTGGCATCCTGAAAAGAAGCATACGCTCTGCATTAGAAACAATGAGTCAAGGTCTGAGCTCACAAAAGCAGCATCTGCAACAGTCCCATCTCCTGGACAATTAAAAGGCAAAGGAAAGTCACAGGCACACTACACACAGCACTCCCTGGACACAGATAAAACCCCAAGTGGCAACAAAAGCAGTATAATCCATTTCATAACAGTCAACCCACGTAGTCAAAGACAAGGGCATTCAGCAGAGAGCTGTCAATACCCAGAGTAAAACCCATCGATTGGCCTGAAACCTCAGGAGGACACACTACTCCCTGCCTTGAAGTTTCATTTTGCTTTTAACTAGCAGAGACCATCTGAGCAGGTTTAAAGGCAAATCACACTTTAACTAGCACTAACCAGCATCCAAAAGGCAGTCCTTGCCACTAGGTACAAAAAGCATAGCAGATTTGACTCTACAGCTCTCTGCAAGCTACATATCCTAACACAAAGAATGGAGAGAATTAAATAGTGCAGTTTTATAGAAGCTCCACCAACACCTCTGCATCGAGTGGCTCTGGTATGCTCAGCTGCATGCTGGACATACTGAATCCTAATGAAGCTACCATTTCTAAGGAACTGACAAATTATTCTGCATCCTGAACAAAAGGGAATTCAATAAACACAAATTGATAACATCATGTCATCATTCAATAAATTGGAAAGGAAAATAACGCCAAGAACAGAAAAGGGAATCTGGATTTAATTAAAAGGCTTAGAAAATTCTTTCCTATTTCTCACCTTCCATCGTACTACATCCTGATTTCAATAGTGCCCATTTTGAAGTAACTTTGAGCCCAGCTCCTTCACCCACTGAGCTGATCACCATGTCTAGCCATTGAAAGGTTGCTTTGATGACTCTGCATTGAAGTCATAAGGATACTCCAAGCTGCACTGCAATTTCCTAACACATGTTCCTATTCTACTTCTTAGTTTCACAACTGCCACTAATGCTGTTGGGCTGAGGTTTAAGCATTATATCTCTTTAAGAATACTATCTTTGTTATTCTTGGTTTAGAACTAATCTGTGGCTTGTGTTTACCTCAAATTGGGATAACATACAAACCCTCTAACCTGGCCCTCCCGTATTTTTCTAGGCTTGCTGAATCTCATAGTCCTGAGACTTTAATCAATCTACAACAATTTGGTGAAGACACTGGTTGGGCCCTCTGAGCTGGCCCCTCACATCTCATTCTCCTCTTTGAACCTTTATACTGCCCTATGTGGCAAAGCAATATCATCCTCTAAGCTTCCATTTTGCATAATAGTTTCCAACCATTAGTCCCCACTTGGATGTAGCTTCAGTTCTCTGTTACTCCACCATGTCCTGAGTACACTGCCACACCTTACTGTGCTCATTAAGTCCCTGTTATCCTTGCCAAACCAAACTATAAATTCCCTATAGCATGAACTGTCCTTGGCCTGACACATGGTAGAGGCTTACAAGAACAGGCATTAATCTAGCCTAAATTGCTTACTTAAGGCTTTTATCTCCTTCTTAGACTTTTGAATTGTGGTTCTCCATAGTCAACCTACTAAACATGCTACTAAATACTTTAGGGAGAAATATGAGAAGTTTCTAACTCCCAAAAACTCATCAAAACACCAGCACTGACTTGAGCTTGGGTGGGCTGGAAAACATAGATGCTGACAACAGGTGCTTTCACATATGACAGTAATTTCATTTGCCAGCTGGCTAGGCTACAGTACCTCTTTATTTGCTCAAACATTATTCTATACAATTCTTTCAAGGTACAAGCAGTCCTTGCCTTACAATTTTTTGACTTTGTGATGGGACAAAAGACACTTTGTACTTTGAATTTGTGACTCTTATCTAAAATGAGCAATAGGTAATATGGTTAGTAATATGTAATCTGTGTTAGCAAGCACCAGTTTCCAATCTCACACAGAGGTAAACACAAAAGTAAACACCATTGTGCCCACTGTTGCTAGGATGCCCCTTAGGGTAGGTGTATTAAATGCATTTTTGATCTATGATGGATCAGGATATAACTCCACTGAAAATTGAAGAACACCTGCATTTTCTTGATGAGATCGACATGTACCATTAACTGACTTTTAAGTAATGGAGACTACCCTCCATAACATGAATGTGGGTCTCACCCAATCAGGTGATTGCCTCAGTTTAGTTTTCCTAGGAAGGAGAGTTTTGCCTCAAGACTGTAACATGGAAATACTATTTTAAGTTTTCAGTCTGCTGGCCTGCCTTATGAATTTTGAACTTGCCACTTCCAACAGTTGCATGACCTAATTCTTCAAAATCAATCTATCTCTATAGCTCCATGTCTCTCTCTGTGTATATCTATCTCTTCATCTGTCTGTGTCTGTCTCTGTCTCTGTCTCTCTCTTATTGTCTGTCTTATAAGTTCTGTTTCTCTGAAGAGCCAGGCCAACACTGGTACAGATCTATATTAGTATGCACAACATTCTCAAGCAAAAAGTTAAGTCATCCTTCCTCTCGGTCAAGAAAAGAAAAATTCACAGCCTCTTAGGAAATGTGCTTCAAAACAAGAAATTTTCCAAAGTCATTTAAGAAATATAAAATATATCTGAAGTGAGATTACATTTCTACTATCTGACTGACAAATTCTCAATCAAAGCAAATGAGTATGAGAATCTGGAATGGAATAGTTCTGGTTTTCTTTTTATTGTTATAGCTCATTCTTCAAAATTGGCAATATGTGACAAGCACAATCCACACTTAACCTAAAGAGAAATGATATGAAGGAGAGGAAAACCAAATTTCATTTCCGGGCATAATGTAATATGTTTCCTGCTGATTTTAAGAAAACAATTTCAGCTTGAGGATAAAGATTAAATAAAAATGAGAATTTCAGAAAGCCAGTAGCTATCATTTATTGATCATATGTCTTAGCCAATTACTCTTGAAGCAGGAAGTGCTGATCACAGGGTTAGTTTGGGGATAGCAGAAGGGTGTCTTACCCCTGCCTGCCATCATCTGGGAAGCCTGGGAAATTAGCTACATGTCACAATGCTGTACCAAGCATTTGCCTGTTTGACAGCCCCATGAAATCAGCACTATTGTTATTATAAATTTGTTCAATTTGTCCCAATTACTGCTTTTCTTGTAAGTTCTAATAAGTCAGGCTCTGGAGACCTTAGGTACCATAAAAACTGGATATGGGTCCTGCAGTCACCATTTATTAACTGTACATCGGATTTTGAATTGCAGTACCTGTGCCCAGGTTCCTTATCTAGGAAATAAGGAGACTAAGTTAACATGGAAACAGTTAGTGAAAGACTCACACGAGATGTTATATTTAAAGATATATAAACAGTGTCTGGCACATACTATGGGACCATTAAGTATATGTTTCTTAACCTAAGAGGGTGAAGTGCTTACTTAATTGGATCTCTGGCATTCAACATTGCTGCAGAAGGGAGGGATGAGGGGGCTTTTGTTGGTTTTTATTTTTTAATCTATTTTGGTAATTAGAGAAATCTATCTCACTGAGTTGATGGGAGGATGAACCTAAGTCTTCTTGAACTCCACTAGACTTAGCTTACTAAACTCTAAATGAAACCTTCTAAGAACAAAGAAAAATTTTTATTTCCATTCACAAAAGCATAATTTCACTTTATATTCATTTGAAGGTCAATTTTATCTGGTGCTTGGCTGTCTTGTTACTCTGTGCACAGCTGTCTTCCCAGGAGATGATGACTCTTGAGAAAGGGGGTCTCTTTCATTCCTGTTTATAGATCCCTTACCCTAGATGAGTTTCTACTGTCTGTTGGTTGAAAAACTGAATGAACAACCCTTAGTGCCTGCTTACTTCCTGAAAATTCTATCCTTGTGAATTTGCATTCCAATTAAGCTGTGAAAGCCTCCAGAAAAAATCTCTATAATGTCCAATGTTACTACTTCACTGGTGTCTTTTCATCTATGTATTCAACGTATCAAGAAAAATTCCTTATTTCAATGTTCTGAGAGAGATAAATAATTTCTAGTTAATTTTAAATAAAATGACCTTTCCCACAGCCTAGATAGATGTATTTTTGAGGTCTAGCTTTACAAATGAATTTCTATGGCATCATAAAATTGCTTTATGAAAGTAGGAATACTAGATATCCTCAATAGCTAAAACTTTGGATAAAGCTATAAAATCTGAAGAAATAACATTGTAAAGTAAGTTTTACATATTTTCTATGTTACTACTGTAATTCCATTGTTTTATAGTCCTCTTTTAATCTGACATTCTGCAGAAGAAACACCCTTAAAGTATCTTTTCTTGACTACAATTAGAGGATGAGACCATGACAAACCTGCAAAGCAAGGAAAAAATGACCTGTATAAATAGAATGAATTTTTAATAATATATGAATGAAAGCTTCTTGCAGATAGTAGACTGCCCCCTATCCCCAAATACTTAAATTAAAAAGGAGATAGATTTTTTTTTAAACTTGATAACTTAGGTAGCTATTAAACATTGATTAGTGCTATATTTAAGCAATGACTATAACTCTCATCAGGAGTCAACTTTGGGGTTTTTTTTAGAGGGAAGTATACAGTATTCTAAATAGCATTATACTGTCAACAGGAATTTTCTTTCATCTGAATGGTACAATAATCCTACTTAAATTGTTGATTAATTCATCTCATTTTTTAAAAATTCCCTCGGCTTTTTAAAATAAAAAATAAATAAAAAAGGAATAAAGCTCCCTGCAAGCTGTGCTTTCAAGTTATAAAACAGCCTATGTAAAATATAGTGATTGTGTAATTAAAATTATATCTATGTAAGTAGAAACAACGCATGGAATTACATAAACTAGTAAGTGAAGTGTGCTCATTCCAGAGTATACGGTAAATATGCTTTTTTGCTTTTTCCTTATCTATATCTTCTATTTTTCAATAACAAAAATAGGCAACTGTGTGATTTTGCAACATTACTTTTAAAATATAAGATAGGAGAATGGAAAATATGGGTTACTTTTTTTCTGGTTACTGTATACTCAGGTTCATTCCAGCTTTAGAGCTGAACTAGCCTGGGTTGAGGGATTTAAATCAGCCATTTACAAAATACCTAACAACTGGGTACCAGTGGCTTACACCTATAATTCTAGCTTCACAGGAGGCTGAGATCTGCAGATCATGGTTTGAAGCCAGCCCAGGCAGAAAAGTCCAAGTGAGACGCTTATCTCTAACAAACTATTCAAAAAAAGCGAAAGTGGCGCTGTAGCACAAGTGGTAGAGCACTAGACTTAAGTACAAAGAGACTCAGAGACAGAGACTAAGCCCCCAGTTTAAGCCCCAGGATTGGGGGAAAAAACAAACAAAAACAACCCTAACAATGGATGATTTACCTGAACTTCCAGAGCTATCCCAAACCTTCTGTATTCAGTAAAAGTTTAAAAATTAACTGTACTCTCTTCTTGCCCTTCAAAACAATGAAAGAGATGTAATACTCAACTGGGACTCATGTCTTTATTTGTGGAGGTTCATTTTCCTGACAAGTCTGGTTTTCAAGAAAGATAATCCATTAAAAAAAAGGGTTCTTTGACCCAGCTCCAGTTCAGGCACAGAAATAATGGTCCTTGTTTTTCAAGAAACCATAAAGAAACAAATCAATAACTTTCATAAGGTTATTTTAGAGTGCAATTCTTTTCCCAAGTGCCCATACACAGACAGCTTAGACAAACAGTACCTTTTTCATCTGGTCTCATTTTAAAGTTCATAGAAAGCTCCTCATTCAGCCCCAAATAACAAAGAGGAGAAAGCACATGTTGTCAAGAAAAGGTATGAGATTTTGTATTTACTCTCAGAAGAAATAAATACAAGTTAATGCCACCAAGAAAAAGTGAAAATCGCGAGCCACTTCTCGTTTTTGAGAGCTATTTCAAAGGATCGCTCTGTATAATACCTGCTTATGGCGATTCTTGTTTTACACATCAGGGACCAAAGTAGTTTCTCATTTCAGAAACCTGGAATGATTCTCTTGTACCTGATCTCCTCCAGCTGTCTCAAGACAATAAACCTGAAGGTATTCACTGTAAGAATATCAGCTGGGATATAGAAGCAACACCATGATTTACAGATTGAAAGATAGCTGCTAGATATCACCACAAATACCTTTGCTCAAGACATCCTGAAGAACACTGCAAACTAACATCTTGCCATACAGATGTGTTAGAAGAGTGCAACACAAGCATTAAGGAAGGCCAAGGGAAAGAGAAGGAACAAGCTACCTCCAAGAGTTAGCACATCCCTGGAAAGACTTGGAAAAAAATATATTAAGTGAAGTAAGCCAGGCCTAAAGAAACATAGGTCCCATGGTTTCCCTTATTTGCAATAACTAGTATATGTCTGGGATAAGCAGTAAACGTCAAAAAGTTATGTACATATGAACATATAAGATGATGTTAAGCAAAATGAACCCGAAGATAGGAACACAAGTGTTTTTTTTTCTTGCTTGCTATTGTTCCTAATGTATTTATAATGTATCATGTGATTTTTTTTGTTTCTTTGTATGTTCCTCCCATACGGTACAACTCCAGTTTTCACTGTATTTGATGTCGGTGCCCTGCATCTTGTATATACACTTCTCTAATTTGGGGATGGGAAGGGAAAAAACAAAATGCTTAAATAGGGATACAGCCTGACCCATTGTAACAATGAGATGTACAAGACACTATGTTGAAAATGAACTTTACAATTTAGGAGGGGGCTGAGGGGGGGAGAGTGCAGTTGTGGAGGTGGGAGGGAAGGGATGGTAGGGGAAAAACAGAGGAGACAACAATGCTCGACAGGAAATGTACTCATTACCTTGCTCATGTAACTGTAACCCCTCTGTACAGTATTTTTACAATAAAAAAGTGTTTTTTTTTAAGTTAGCCCATCCCAAGTTCTCCACACACTCATGATTCTTCATTACATTCCAAGACCAAGACATTATGATATTCCTTGTGTTTATAAATTAGGAAATACAGAGTGGAACAATTGTGTGAAATGCACAGTGTCTGGCTGGTAATACATGGATCTGAGAGTCAAGTCTATCCCTTTTTAATTTTTTTAAAATTGTATTTTCTTGTAAAGGTGCTGTACAGAGGGGTTACAGTTACATGAGTAAGGTAATGAGTACATTTCTTGTCAAACATTGCTACCCCTCCTTTGCTCCCTTTTTAATTTTTTTTAAAGTTTTTCTCTTGTGCTGTTATGAAACTTCATTAACAATGCGTTAATGGTACAGCAGTCCTGCCATTTTAAATCACTCTTACTTCTAATCTCCAACTTTAAGAGATTAACAACACATGTCCCAGGGCAGGGTTGCCTCCATTTTCAATGGATGCACAGGACTGTTGAGTGGTAAATGAGCTGATGGATGAATGATCCAAGCTCTCTCATCTGACTTCCACATAACTCCAGGTCCCAGACTAAATACCGCTTCCTCAGGAAAGCCTTCTCTGCTTTTCAGCCAAGGCTCCTGCCTCATGTTCCCAAAGCTCCTCCTACATTCCAAAGACAGATGTATTTTCCCAGTTTTGTTGAGCTCAGGAAGTAAATGAGAAGGAAGAGTTCACCTTCTAGGATCCACATTCTTTGGCACTTTATCTTTTGTTTTTCCTTTTAAAACCTCATAGAAAGCCAAGCACTGTGGAACTAAGATGGGGAGAATCCTGGTTCCAAGCTAGCCTGCGTCAAAACTTCATGAGACCCCTGCATCTCAACAACAACAACAAAAAAGGCTGGGCGTGTTATTCCAGCTGTAGTGCAAAGTATAAATAGGAAAATCATGTCCAGATTAGCAGAGCCAAAAGGAGATACACCATCTCAAAAATAACCAGTCGATTAGGGATGGTGGTATAGCTCAGATGGTAGAGTGCCTCACTAGCAAGTACAAAGCCCTGATTCACACTCTAGTTTTGCAAAAATCAATGAATGAATGAGTAAATTAAAAAAAATCCCCTTAGCATAGATTTTTATCTTCCTTCCTTCCTTCCTTCCTTCCTTTCTTCCTTCCTTCCTTCCTTCCTTCCTTCCTTCCTTCCATCCTTTCTTTCTTTCTTTCCTTCTTTTTTTCTTCTTTATGTCGGTCATGGGGCCTGAACTCTGGGCCTGGGCGTTGTCCATCAGCTCTTCAGCTCAAGGCTAGCGCTCTACCACTTGAGCCACAGCACCACTTCTGGATTTTTCTACTTATGAGGTGCCGAGAAATTAAAGTCAGGGCCTCATACATGCAAGGCAAGCACTCTACCACAAGCCACCTTCCCAGCCCTCATCATTTCATTTTTAAAGGTGAGAAAAAATGGTTTGGAGAGCCCAGGTAATATCCCCAAAGCTCATATGTAAAGGTACCTACATTTGAACTAGTTCATTCATTTGACTCTCAAACTTCTATTTCCCACCACATTATCTCTGTACACCCAGTTTTTTTTCTACAAACATGTAATCTAGTCCTAGCTCAAGGAATGTGCTGATATAGTAAACTAGTAACCTGGGGTTCAAATACCAATTCAACTACTTCCCAGCTTTAGGATGCTGGATAAATTAATTCACTTTTCTAGTTGTTGGCTTTTCTAGAGTATCTGTTTCCCAGTGAGTAAACTAAGGTAAGAGAGGGCCAATCAAGGCACTGTCAGGGTGAAATAAACTAATATCTTTAAAACAATGACTCACTTGTCCATAGGAAGCATTTAATCAGCATTAGGTAGGAACTTGGTCAAGTGCTCCAACCTTAACCTGTTGGTCATGGTATTTTCTAGGACAGAAAGATAGTTGTAGCATTCAGAACTACAGCCATTCCCTCCTGGAATCTCCAGTGACCAAGATAGAAATTTAATTTCTCATGTCTTAATTATTTACACAATGTTCTACTATCAAATGTTGTGGAAACTATATTCCTAGAGTTGCAAAATATATGGAGAAAAAAAGGAATTCTTTAAAATACAGAGTAAAATAAAATACCCAAGTAATGTGCTCCTCATTTCATATTCTGAAGCAACTAAAACCCAGACTTAGTTGTATGGTTCTATTTCCTACACCCAGCTTTCCATTTGTTGTATACAATCCTGTTACAGTGAACGCACGACCTAAGAGCACTCCTAAGAGAGACAAAATAACTCTCATAAATTCCTAGAGATGCCAACCACAGAAAATTTCCATTATGAATAAAAAGTCAGCCTCATATTTCCACTTTAAGTAACCCAGATTGTAGGAGATTCTACCATATCTTATGCTTGTAATTACTTTTTTTTCCATTATCAACTTAGCTCCAAAGACTTTATTTTATATTCCTAAGCCACATGAAGGGGGAAAATATTTAAACATTCATAATGTTTGCACATGAAATTAAACTATAGCTATACTATTCTCTCCCATAAAAATTATTTATTTTCTTGTCTTCCTCTTCTACTAGATCATTATCATCCATTTTATAATTAGTTTTTTACTTATCTGTCTCCCATCCCAAGAGAAAGAAAAATCTTCATATTTTTTGGCAGCTTTGTCTTCCTATAAGCACTAAAGCATTAATAAGCAGTTGACATTTGTGAATGTGTTCATGGATCGGTGGATGGGTGGATATTCACAAAAATAAAGAATTGTGAATGATTTTGCAGTATGATTGGCGAAAAGTAGAATACACAAACCACAGCACTTCATTCAACTTGCTGCCCTTTAAAAATCATGCAGCTGAAGTGGCCATATTCAATCTGCGCTAGTTGAGAGCTTGCCTTCTAGACAACATTCCAGTCAAGACCGTGGCTCTAAAGGAGCCTCTCGAATTTCTGATTGAATGTCAAATGTTTCATGAACTTTCGGTCTGTCCTCAGGCCCTAATCTTTCCTCTTTCCAAACCCTTGCAGTAAGTAGTCCTCATTGAACTGACCACATTTACTCTTACATTTGAAATACAGTGGAAATAATTAAGGAACAAAGCAAAAAATATAATAATTGAAGATGGAGCATAGTATAGACAAAGAGCACACAAACAATAGAAAAATCCCAGATTCTAGTGCAGACTCCTCCCTGTGTACCAGGATGCTCCTCCATAAGATTCAGAGATGATACATTTGGTATCATCTAAATCCCTCTAAACAGGGATTTGGACATTAAATAACTCTGAATTCAAGTGTACCTACTAACATCAACAATTCTAGAACCTTCCATGAAATGATAATACTGTCTGAACCTGTTTCCTTTTTTGGAAAAAAAAAAGGTAATATTTTCTCTAAGGGAATACTAGGAGTATCAACTAGATAACAAGCGGAGAGTCCTTATCTTGGGTTCAGCAATCCATTCTCAGTTTTGTGAACTCTGGACAAATCTCTATCACCTATATTCTCAAGGACTACAGTGTACACTTCTGCATGGGCCTGAGAAGCACTTCATCATGCCTAGATTCCTCTTCTGTGTGTATTTCACAACCAGATCCATCAATATGCAACTAATATGCAAACAAGTCAAAAGGCTGACTTTTCAATGTCCTATCCACAGACATGCTGCTTTTTAAACAAATCAAACACAAAACCTCTCAAGCCCTACTTAAAAATTTCATTACACAAGTGATATGTCTACATGTGTCCTATATGTGTGAATATATGTAGACATATGTGTATTATTGGTTTACATATAGTCAACTATAATATATTACATATATTTATATGTGACAAAATATATTTATATGTTACAAAAAAACCTTGTGAAGTAATGACCATCACTTCTGCTTTACAAAATAAGAAAATTAAAATGGTAGAGACTGTTTGGTCAATTATCTCATAAATGGCAAAGCCAAGACAAACTCAGAATTACTTATTTTCAAGGAACACACTCTTTTAATGAACAATGACACTGGTTCCAAAGAGAACAGCTCCCAACAGGTTAGAACCTCACTGATCAATAATCCCCCATCCACCTACACCCCTGCCTTTTTGCAACTGGCAAGAATTTCTGGGAAGGGAGAGAGGAAGCCAGAGATCACCAAGGGCAGCCAGGCCAGCTTCAGCAACCTTCCCCTCTCAGTAGTTTGCATAACTGTTTTTGTCTCAGGGAAACAAATGCAGTTTCTCCTCAGAAAATGTTCAAGGAATCTTTCCACAATAAAATAATAATGGTATAGTAACAAAACTGCATGGTAATAACACTGCATAATAATCACCCTCCTCATCATATCATAATCACTTATAGTTGCTTCCATTTCCATTCCTTGGGTTCACAGTATTGAATGTCTTCGAATTCCCAAGTCAAGGAAGGTGACTACATGTTATCACATATGCCTGCTCTGGAAACAGTTGCCTGAGATGTTGTGTGGAGGAGGATTCTGAAGCTCTGTCCAGGCTGGTGAAGTGGGAAGGATCACTCTTGTTGGTCTGCCAGGGGCTTAGGGTTAATCTAGGAGAGGAAGGTAGTAAAGTACTTGTACCCTGTGTTCCCACAGATTAGCTCAACATCATCTATCCAAAGGTATTATTATTACTGACATTTCATTCATAAGTTTAAGTGGAAATGTAAAGAAGGTACCTGGCTGGGCCAAAGTCAAGATGATCAGCTTCAATGATAAACTAATCATCTACGTTTTTCTTTCCTTATTTTTCCATTAAGCTACTCAACTCTTTCCAACCATGTAAATCTTTTTCAATCATAGCTCGTTTATAAAATGGGCTTCTGTTCTATATCAAGAACACCCTGGCATGGGCTACTACTGGCACATGAGCTTAGCATCTTCACCCCAAGGAACGTGGATTCCAGCCTTGCTCTACACTAAGAGGAAAATAACTGCCAGTTCTGACAGGAATGACATATTGACTAAGTACTCGGACCAACAAACCCACTCCTACAGTCAGCAAAATACACAGTGGTTATTCTCAAGCAACACAAGAATGCATGAGAGGCTTTGCTCCCCTGTGCGTCTGGAGGCCACTGGAGAGAAGCAGGTATCAAATGTCTCAGAGGAAGACTCTCCCAGGATTCCTTGTTAAATCCAGAGGCAAAACCCAGAGCAATTACACTTCTGGTACAATTACCAGCCTCACCCACTTCCCTGCCAAGTGAAGAGATTTGGCAACTGAATAATACAGCTTTCATTTTACATTTCCACTCCAATTAGCCGACAGTACTAGTCAATTGGCTGAATAAAACAAAATGCAGGGATGTTGAAAGGCCTCTGTGTGGTTTGCAGAGCTGTGCCTGGGAGAACAATGATGAGATGAAAGGGACTGAAAAGCAAATTAGGAGACCAACTGCAACAAGAGGGCGCTGCAGGGAACCCACAGGTGGCATGGATAGTTTAAATGGTGCAAGAAAGATATTTAAGCCTCACACTCATCCTGCCTACTGTTTTTGTAATGACAAGAGAATTAAATCATTGCCCTTGAATTTGTTCTACATGAAGTCTAGCTGGGACATATATTAACATCACACAGCATATACATGCAAACACAAACATTCTCCCCAGAACTTCTAGCCTCTCTCCTGTTTCCCTGCAGTCAAATTTTGCAGAGAAGTTGCTATCTGCAAGATACTGAGGGGGGTCCCCCAGCCTTTATTTGCTTTCTGTGTGTGTGTGTTTTTTTTTCTTAAAGGAGTCAGTGAGTTTCCAGGGGAGTTCACAATCTCTTTCAGTGAAATAGAATCCACACACGTGAAAAGTCTGGGAGACCATCCAGTGGACAGCAGGGGCCACAGTAACTTTAAACAATTAAACTACTAGAATCTTCTAGCTGGTGCCAGAATTCTAGGTAAATCCTGCAGGAAGTTCTAGCAGATGCCACTAGAGTCTTCACAAATTCTGGCTTGACAACTCTAATAACTAACTCTTGCAGAGCTGAGCAAAATGAACCATTGCCTCGAGCCAGGAATAGTCCAGATTGAACCCCAGCCAAGGCTCCACACCTCTGCCCTGCTAACCCATATTCCCATTCGAGATTAAAAGAGGCCATCATAGCCAAGGTAAACAACCTGGCAAAGTTCTGCCCAGCCAAGCTGTGGACAAGCCTGAGATTTCCAGCACCTTTGGGGAATGATTCCATTAAAGACAGAGCATACATAATGATTTGTTCCTTGGAATTTATGTCAAATACACTATTTCAGGCTTTATACATTTTGGGCCCCATGACTGACACCTAACAAGGAATAAAAGAGTTTTGTGACCTTGTCCTAAAGCTGGACATCAAATATAGACAGGAGAATGTATTTATTTGCAAAGCAGGATTTGCATCCTCTACTTAGTGGAGCCGAGTTAGTTCCATAGCATTATTGTTCAACACACTGGTAGTGTTGAATTACCACTCTGCAGCTAAGAGAATGGTAAGGCTGACAATGCAGTGAATGAATGAAGTCTGGAAAGGAAATACCAGTATTGGAATGAGGGTTCTTTGCAAGACATACTAAAATGTTTACTTTAAACTTAATAGGTAACTCTTAGAAATGCAGTGAATAGCATCCAGTTTAATTACTCTGCATAAAGACAGGCCATGTGCAAATTTAAACTCTCTAATACATATGCAAAAATATTCCTTCAGGTAATTTTACTTCAACTATCAACTAATCAGTACAGAAACTGTTTACCATCAAGTTAGCTTTGTGTACAGAGTTGTAATAAACATTTTTTATAGTGAAGGCAAAAAATATTAGAACACTGAATGGAGACCGCTAAACAAACTTGGTGGGGCTGAGGGTACAGCTGTGTGGTAGAGCACACACTTAGAATGTATAAAGTCCTAGTTGGTGGGAGTGGTGATGATGATTATTTTTGCTTTCTCTTTGGTCTTTTTTCTGTCTCTTGAAGTGGGGACAGAAAGGAAAGGGAAAAGGGTGAACAAATGCAGTCATGGTACTTAGCAGGCACTATGTAGAAAATGAACTGTGTAACTTGTGGGCAGGGACAGGATAGGGAAACTGAGGGAAAGCAAAAGAAAGGGTAACATTGTCCAAAGAAGAAATGTATTCAATACCTGACTAAAGAAATGGTAACCCCTTTGTACAACACCTTAGTAATAACAGTAAGATTATATTTTATTTATTTCGATTTTATTTTATTGTCAAGGTGATGTACATATGGGTTACAGTTACATAAGTAAGGTAGTACATTTCTTGTCAAACTTGTTACACCCCTCATTTTTCTCCCACTTTCCCCTTCCCTCAATCTCCGCCCCCCGAGTTGTACAGTTTATTTCCAACATATTGTCTTGTGTGTGAGTATCATTGTTGCATTGATTTTGGTACCCTGGGTACTTAATATATGTTTATCTGAATCAGAGAAGTGAAGGGGAACAACAAAATGGTGAGACAAAGGACAAAGGGCAAACCAATAAAATTATATTTAAAATAAGAATGTACAAAGTCCTGGATTTGAGCCATAGCATTCAAAAAGGGGGGACAGTGTTAAATTTTTATAATAAATTCATGTTCCCATTTTCTGAGCTAAAAGCGTAACTTCTACGTATCATTTGAATAATGAATGTATGATTTCTTAAGAAAGAAAAAGTGCTATTACTATTCTTGGAATTGACATAGCAACAAGTTGAGATGAACTTCTGAAGAAAATGGCTGGAGAGGAAGTAACTATCAGTGGATACACTAATCCCTGCCGATTAGAAGATTTACTGCCTGAACTGCTACAGTATCTCACTACTTTGATTGTTCCCTTCATACATAGAACATGAGAGACGGACTAAAGAAACTTTCTCCATCTGACTCCTGAAAAGAAATAACTTTTCTGTAACACTGAAAAATTACCACTACAGGTAAGAACAAGATTGAAGCTCTATATACAGTAGATAAGACATATTTTTTTAGAACTGCCTAGACTTGCTTCAGTGAAGCTTTGTGGGCCAATCAGTATCTGTTGCAACTCCTCAACTATGTCAAATTTGTCAGGGTTGCAGAGGAAAAGCCACAGATAACCTGAAAATAAATCTGCATGGCTGAGCTCCAATCAACCTTTAATTGAGCACTAGCATACCATTTACATGTGTCACAAAACAATGTTCTTTTTTTTTTCAACCATTTAAAAATGTAAAATACATTCTAATCTGACCAGCCATGAACTGGATTTGACTCAGGAGACCATAGTTTGCCAAAACCTGATCAGTTACGTTAAAATAAAAGGATCCAGGGAGGGAGGAGGGAGGAGAAGGAGCAAAGAGACACATGAGTCAACAAAGTATGTTGTGTTTGTATCATTCTAAAGGAATAAGTGAAGGCAGGTTAGCATGAAGGACTCTGATCAGTTTGAAGATAGCAGCAAAGTAGTGTCTGTAGGGGTTAAACATCTTTTCCAATCCACATTATGCCTGCCCCCTGGCTCTTGAGCCTGCTGATAAAATACCAACCACTGTTACTGTCCTTGTGTGATACTGAAAGATAAAGGACATGCAGGACTGTCATCTGTAGCTGTCGTAGAGAATGATGGGCCAATATGACCTGATTTTAGAATGAAAGGAAAAGTATTAGTGCTTGGATACCTGCCTATCACAGAGCCAAGCAACTCATTTTCTGCAGAGAAAACAAAAGGAACCAATGTCTGCCAATGAAAAGATCCTTTCAGGAATTTTATTATCTATGGAGTGGCAGCAAGAATAGGCCTGACCAAATGTTAAGTTCCAAATTGGTAGCAGGAAGGCAATTACTTATCCTGACATCTCAGGTAAACTCTGGAGGAAGCCCAAATTTCTCAACAAGGTGTGGGATGAAACAGGTATCTACAGTAATATAATTTTAATCCAACACATTATTTAGATGTCTCACCAATTTGACCTGGCAGCTGGTTCTTATATGTATTCTTTGTCCTAAAAAACTAGATACTATGAACCTCACCATGACTGTCATTGTGTCAAAAGTATTTCTTATGGTGATTCTACTTCCACTGTTTATAAGCAGACAGTATATTTTTTGTTCGTTTTCAGAAGTTTTAATAGTTTGATTTTGTAAAACAGTGAGTCTCTGGAAAGAAGTAAAACACATGAAAATTTAAATAGAATTAATTTGCTGATAGACGAAAATGGCTTTAAATAAAGTAGAAATTCATTTGGAAGCAAAAAAATTTCACTGATAATGGATGCATAAATAGAGCTAAAATCCACAGATATGTTCAATGATGTTTCTTATTAAGAACACTAAATAGCTTTAGTGGATGATAGCATGAAAAAACAAAACTGTCTTGGGGATGAGAAAGGAAAAACTCAGCAAAAGAATGTAATGACCACAGAGACAGAAATTCCTAGTTTGGGAAAATGAATCCTGATGTAGACTGTGCTCTGTAAGCTAGAATGTAAGGCACACTGTAATTTTAACTCACAGATACATTTTTTAAACTGAATTGATAGATGCTTAATTTGTTTTAATAATCATTTCTTTAGATATTTCATGTTTTACACCTAGAAAATTACACAGAAAGAAAGCAAGGTTCAGAATATTTTGAGATAAAAAATCTATGGGTTTCACCTTCTTAACTTCTCAAAAATCCATTTGACTTCCCACAGTGGTAAGTAGGTGGTTCTGGGTTTCAAGGAGTGCTAGATGTCAGTTGTTTCAAGACCTTTAAGATGACTGGTTTGATGGATTCTGGGTGAGCGCTGTAATTTCAAAATCAAAGCCAAAATGTTGGTGAACATTCTACAGAGTAAATCTCTTAAGATGTCCCCTTAGACAAGATCAGGAGTTAGATCAGAACCCAAATTTCAACCAGGGCTCATAAAGCAAAACATATGCAATGGTCAGCAGTCCCACATAATCTCCTAGATGTCATTTCTGCTCCCCTCACTGGGTGCTGCAATGCTCACATAAAGAACTACATGACCTTGGAAAAATTATTACCTACTCCTTTCCAATTCAGAATAAGCTGAGTAAATTACAGCATATATGAGCTCATTTTCCAGACATGAGAAAAGGTTTCATTTAACACATACACACATACACACACACACACTATGCACACCCATGTTCATACCAGCACTATCCATATAACACAAAAAAGAAAAGCAACTCAATTGGCCGGTGAATGGATAAACAAAATATGGTATACAATATATGCAAGCAACCTTAAAAGGAAAGAAAATTCTGCCAGGTGCCAATGGCTCATACCTATAACCTTAGCTACTCAGAAGGCTGAGATCTGAGGATCACCATGATTCAAAGCCAACCCTGGCAGGAAGTCCGTGAGGCTCTTATCTCCAATTAACCACCCAAAAGCCAGAAGTGGATCAGTTCTGACACAAGCTATATATGAATAGACAAAACTTGAAGACATTAGTTGAGTAAAATAAGCCAGTCACAAAAAGGTCAAAACTTTTTGTGATTCCATTTATATGAGATACCTTAAGGAGTCAAAGTTATAGAGATGGGTAATAGTAAGGCTGTGTCAAAACAGAAAAGTTGGGGAAGGAAGTGTTCTATGGGTGTAGAGTGTCTGTTTTGCGAGATGAAAAGTCTTGCAGAATGATTGCACAACAATATGAGTATAATGAGCACTACCAAACTATACAGGTGAAAATGGTAAGAATAATAAATATTAACGTTATCTATGATAAATATTATGTCATGTCTACTACAATTAGAACTTTAAAAGTATTTCATAGATCAAGGTGAAGGAACACATAGGTGGGACACACTGGGTAAATCACAAACCTCTGTTCTTTCTCCATATTGATGTATTGATGTGCAATACCCAGAAAGGCAGCGTTCCAAACTGGCTACTGATTTGACTGCTTTGCAGACAGGGTGAGGGAGGGAGGCAATACCTTTAACACACATAAATCTCTAGGAGCCTGGACCATATTGCTAGGTCAAAATGGCTGGAAGGAGAGCCTTTGTGCAAAGTCAGTTTCTTTGCCCCTAATTCTGTGACAAGAGCCCCTCAAGATTCTCAAGATAGGATTGACTAGCAGTGTTGTATAAGGGCAAAAGGATAACAAATATCTAGCAACAGCCAAGGAAAAGCTGTGCAACTCACTTGTACACAGTGCAGGACTGTTGCTCTGTGTTATGAATGAGGAAATTAATTGGTCTTGGCAAAAGCAACCTATTGGCTCGAGGAAAGTTTCTGCTGTAAAATCAAAAACACTTCAAGGCAGGCCTCCAGAAAGTCTAAAAGGTATTCATGAAGGAGGCTGTTTTTATTAAGGTATATATAGAAAGTTCAGATACAAAGAAGAATTGGCTTCAAACATTTCCAACAAAATGCAGGTTGCAGTAGCTTAAGCTTGTAACTCTGTCTGCTTGAGAAACAGAAATAGGGGGATCACAGCTCAAGGCCAGCCTGGGCAAAAAGAAGTTTACTCCCATCTCAACCAACAGATGGACATGGTGGCAGGTGCCTGCTGGCCCAGCCATGGATGAAATGCAATGGTTGGGTGTAGTGGCACATGCCTGTCATCCCCAGCAACATGAAGATTACAAGTAGGAAAGTTGCATAAAGTAAGACCTGACTTTGAAAATAACGTTTGCATAAAAAGGGTAGAGGTGTAGCTCAAGTGCTAGAGCCCCTGCATGGCAAGCACAAGGCCTTGAGTTTAATCTTCAATAATGCCAAGAAAAAATAATTCCAGAAAAAAGAAAAAAAATTAAGTGGTAGAGGAAACTTTTAGTGTTGGACACATAGCTTGGTAGTAGAGAACTGGTCTCATAGTAACTAAGGCTTTGTGTTCAATTTCCAGCACCACCACCAAGGAGGAAAAAAAACAGGTGAGGTTAAGAAAATAAAGTTGGCAAATGTCAGTAATTCTTGAAACTGGATGAAGGTTATACCAAGTTCACTATTCTCTCTACTTTTGTGTTACTTGAAAATTCCTATGACTTATTTTAAAAATGTATGTGTAAAACAATTTATGACAAGCTTGTGGATGACTTCAAAACACAGAATTTAGATTATTCCTAACCCATCAAGATTTCAAAGTAAGGCAAGACTTATTACCAATTGAATGTGACATTGCCTTTGCCCAAACAACTCAGAGAATGCAAGTATGCAGGTGGAGAAAAGGAACAGGATTTAAGAAAGGATATTTTCAGCCTTTTATTCACCTGCCTCTTTCAGTTAAATCAGCACACTCTACAAAGAAAAGCACAGCAGCAAAGTGAACCCCAGATCACATTCGAGACCAAACTACTCCCTGCAGAGGCTTCCTGCATAGGTTCTAGCTCCATGCTAAATTCATCAGCAACCACAAATAATGAGCCCAACAATACTGAAGACATCCATGCACATTTGATTCCCAAGCATCACATACAAAATCCCACATAGATCCAAAGACAGTAATTGTTGGGGACTTTAACACACCACTCTCCCTGCTGGATAGATCAACCCAGTAAAAACTCAACAGAGAAACCTTGGATCTAAACAACTGCATCTACAGAATATTTCACCCAGCAGCATCAGAATACACATTCGTCTCAGCAGCACACAGAACATTTTCCAAAACAGACCACATTTTAGGTCACAAAGCAAATTTGGCCAAATTCAGAAACATTGAAATTATCCCCTGAACTTTCTCAGACCACAAGGGAATAAAATTAGACATCAACACCAAAAGTCACCAAACAAAGTCCTGTAACACATGGAGGCTGAACAACACACTGTTAAACCACCAGTAGGTCATGGAAGAGATTAGAAAGGAAATTCAAATATCCATGACATTTAACAAAAATGAAAATACAAATTACCAGCTCCTCCAGGACACAGCAAAGGCAGTACTCAGAGGAAAATTTATAGCTCTGTGTTCCTATATCAACAAATTGGAGAGATCTCAAACCAACAATTTAATAATGCACCTTAAGCTCCTTGAAAAAGAACAACAAGCCAAACCCCAATCTAGTAGGTGGAAACAAATAATTAAAATTAAATCAGAATTAAATGAATTAGAATCCAAAATAACCATAGAAAGAATCAACAAAACAAAGAGTTGGTTCTTCGAAACAATTAACAAAATTGACAGACCCTTAGCAAATCTTACCAAAAAAAGAACAGTACACACTCAAATAAACAAACTCAGAGATGAGAATGGAAACATCACCATAGAAACAACCAAGATTTGGAATATTGTTATGGAATACTTCTCAAACCTTTATATATAATATGCTAATAACTTTGAGAATCTGCAAGGAATGGAAGAATTTCCAGCAAATTTCTAGTAAGTATTGAGCTTTAGTGAGTGCCCAAACTAAACCAAGATGATTTCAATGAACTTAACAGACCCATATCAAGCATCAAAATAGACACAGCAATAAGAGACCTCCCATCTAAGAAAAGCCCACGACCAGGTAGATTCACAGCTGAATTCCATAAGGCCTTCAAAGCAGAACTCACACCCATACTCCTCCAACTCTTTAATTAAATTGAAAGTGAAATTTCACTACAAAACTCTTTCTATGAAACCATCATAACCCTCATCCCAAAACCAGACAGAAATTCATCAAAGAAAGAGAACTGCAGACCCATTTCTTTGATGAACATTGAAGCAAAACTTCTCAACAAAATTTTGGCCAATCAACTTGAACAATTCATCAAAAAAAATCATACACAATGATTAAACAGGATTCATTTCAGGGATGTAAAGCTGGTTCAATATATGCAAATCAATTACTATAATCCATCACATCAACAAGAGTAAGGATAAGACAAAGTTGACAGTGGCATTTAACTAAGAATCAACCCTTTGACACCCTTTGGTTGAAAAACCATTTGGTTTTTCAATGATAGAATATTTTTAGCAGAGATCAGAGTAGTTCAATAGTTACGTGCATATAACCATATAAAATGATGATTATCAAAATGAACTCTAAGAAATGGAACAAGAGGTTTTGGGGTTTTTTTGTTTGTTTTTTAGTGTATTCTTTGCAGTTATTTCTTTTTTCTTTCTTTTTCATTCTTTGGTTTATTCCCTGTAGTCACTGTTTTTGTGTCATGTTTATGTGTTTATTTGATTTGGGGAAGGGAAAGGGAATCACAGAAACAGTGGGACAAAGGGTGTAACAATGCAACCATGATACTCACTAGACACTATGTGGGAAATGAACTTTACAACTTGGCAGAGAGGCGGGGAAGTGGGAGAAAATGAGGGAGGGGGTAACACTGTTCAAAAAGAAATGTACTCATTATCTTATGTAATTGTAACACCCCTGTTCATCACCTTTTCAATAAAATTTTAAAAAAAGAAATCTTCCAAAGTGACTTTTTTTAATGTTTGCTGAATAATGGCATTTATACAAGTGGTACATGTAAGGCACATTCAATATATTCATCTTCTGCATATTACTCAATCTTGCTTTCACATAGAGAGACAGCTTGATAACCATCAGGCAAGCTTCCACATACAAACTGTGCAGCTTCCCAGATGTGTCCTTCATGCCCCTCCCCAGTCCATAACCTGAAATCACTTCCACTGTGGCTTCTGTGTCTGGCAATTACTTTCAGCATAAAACTGCTCACTATTATTTAAAAACCTGAACACTCACAATTGCCTTTCTTTGCCAACAACGGATATCGTACCTTCAGAGATGCCATGATGACTGTATATATGTTCCACATGTGCATAGGAAGGAATCACTTCCATCTTGGTGAAAGGAAATTGCTGCTGCGTTTAGACGCTTTAGTGAGTGAGTATAGGGGATGTCAGTAGTCTCTCCCCATCACACACCAGGAAGAAAGCTGCCGGCTGCTTCTCCTGAGGTGAGGCCACTAACAGGCTCTGTGATTTTTATCAGCTAACAGCCATTGATTTGTACCAAGAGCTCAGGTACCTGATTTCCCTGCTCCGTGACAACTGCATGAACATGGGTAATTTAATTCCCTTCTCTCTGTCTCACACACTGACATTCCAGCCAAACCTATTTCCCATAATCGTATCATCCTTCTGATAGGCAAGGACAGGCTAATGGCACATGAACCACCTCAATGGCCCCAATTTCTCAGGGGACACAAGTGTCCCTGAGATATGAAGAGCTCAGGACAGAGGAAGGCAAAGCAAAAAGCTGACAGATTACAGGGAAGTCAAGGAAGTCCCAAAGTATAACTGTTGGTTTTTAGAAATCAAATCATCTTCTTCCAGGATATGCTAGATCTACTTACAAGAGATTCCTGAAGTTTTATAAGTATTTGAGGCTAAGATCCCCAAGGGATCTAGACCTAGACACAAAGGAGAAAGCATGGAAGGAGTCAGATTAAAATGCAAAGCCTATCACATGGCTAATTTATATACAGATGATTAGTGTTATCTAAGAGGCTATTTGACTGGGATCATCCTGAGCCCAGCTTGAGAGAAACAGAAACACTTCTGGGGGGGGGGGGTGATGGTGCCTAGATAAGTCTTGGCAGCTATTCAATGTTACTGTGTGACAGACAAGAGGGAACCGAGGAGAAAGTGGCAAGGGAACATGTATTACCATTGTATAAAGATATGGTGAGGATGAGCAAGGTCGAGGTAGGTGAGCTCAACACAGGCCTATTCATGTGGATGAAGAGTTTAGGAAACTGTCACAGGAAAACAAGCAAGACATAGCCTGAGAGCCCCAGTGATGTAGTCAATGAGCTCTTTGGAAAAACATGGCCTCTGTCACTCCAGTTGACAGGCAAGCCAGCAGTTACGAACACAGATGAAACTAGCCTTTTTAATGCCTTATCTAAAATCAAATACACCTCTCAAGTTAGAGCAGTTGTTTTCAGAAGTCAGTTTCAATACAATCCTGCTGCTGTGACTCTGGCAGTAACAAACACACCTCCAGGGAGATCCTGCAGTGCTAAGTTCAATCCTCAGATCCAGAGAAATACACAAACTTCAGGGGAAATAACCAAGGAGCTAGCCATGGATTTGAAGCTCTCAGGTCTTTCCAACCCTCTTTTTCCCCCTGTCCCTGTATCTGATGGCCACCTCCACCTCTGGTGTCTACCCACAGTAAATATCCCCAACTCCCATTGCTTGAACTTCCCCTCTTGATTTACCTGCCTTTTGGGTTCACCATTCCATTGAGGAGACACTATTTGTTATTGTTGCTGTTAACAGTGATCTTTAAATCATTATACAAGAAGGTTTCAATTTAACATATCCATTTTATTTGTACAATACATCATGATTAGAGCCATCCTTCCCATCATTTTCTCTTCTCCCACCTATCCTTTACTCCACCAATCTCATCAAGTCTACTAGTTCCATTTTTGCATATGTATATTAAGTAGCATGACTATATTTGTCCACCTTTTCTCTTTCCATTAATCGTCATCCTCCCATTAGCTTCCAATTCCCCTCCCTAGCCCTCAACCCCAGTCAATACATGTTTCAGTGTCTTAACACTCACTTTGCTAAATGTCTGAGGATTGTTCAATGGGATTTACCCTATGGAATCTCACTACTGTCTATACCATACTTCAGTCAGTTTGATTGTGTATACATGCATATGCATAGGTCTAACATCCATATATGAGAGAAAATATGTGCCCCTTGTCATTCTGAGCCTGACTTACCTTACTTAGTATCTTTTTATTCCAGGTCTATCCATTTCCCTACAAGTGACATAATTTTATTCTTCTTGATACAAGAACAAAATTTCATTGTATATGTATATGTATGTATGTATATGTATAAGTGCATATACATATAACAGTTTCTTGATCCATTCAGTGGTAGTAAGGCATCTTTTCTTAACTTGGCTATGGTACTTCAATAAACATGGATGTGCAGATATCTTTATTATGTATCCTGATTTGTAATCTTTTGGATAAATATCCAAGAGTGGTATCACACTGAATCATGGGGTAGTTTTATTTTTAGTTTTTAAATAAAATCTCAGACTAGTTCCCATAGTGGTTTCACCATCAGTGTTTTAGGGCTCCTTTTTTCTTTGCATCCTTTTCTACCAGTACAAACAACCATCTATGAGGTGTATCTTTACATGAAAGACATGAGTTAAGAGGACTGACCCTACATTTATTCTAGGCATTCACACATTCTTCCCAGACCTTTGAATTCAAAGAGAATCAGACTGGGAAGAGTGATGGACCGATGTCTTACTCTGGAATCTTGGGACCTTAATGCTTTTCAGATAGTTCATTATAACTTTGCTAATTTATTTAATAAAATACTGGTTTTAAAACAAACTTTAAAGTTGCCTTTTTAAAAAATAACTTTTAGCTAGGCACCGGTGGCTCACATCTATAATCCTAGCTACTCAGGAGTCTGAGATCTGAGGATCCCAGTTCAAATCCAGCTTGGGCAGAAAATCCCCATGAGTCTTTTATCTCTAACTAAGCACGCAAAAAACAGAAGTGGCACTATGGCTCAAAATGGTAGCATGCTAGTCGAGCAAAAGTGCTCAGGGATAGAGCCTAGGCCTGAGTTTAAGCCCTATGACCAACCAAAAATAATAAATTTTAATAAAATAGAATAGTAATATTTGCCTCATAGACTGTGAGACTTATAGAATATACCAGAAGCAAAGGTATAATGTTATTCCTGTCCCACTTCCTCTTCACAAAAAACATAAGAAATTTAAAAACTTTAGAACAGTATTTCCACATTGCTTTTGAAATATGTAAATATATCAGGATTATACTTTTCTCATTTAAATAAAAAATCAAATATTTTACTCTAAATGCTTCCCTCATCTGTAGTCTTAAATGCTTCCTATGAACCTTATCTCAGACGGAAGTTTAAAAGTAAGCAGAGGCTCTAATTAGTCTCAGACTTGAGAGTATTATTATAATCAAGTTTGATTTCTACTGCATTCTTATACTCCCTGGATTAGTCTCCAAAAGAACACAACAAAAGGAAAGGAAAGTTTTAATTGAAGTAATTTGTTACATTTCATTTCATTTTCAGACTTTGTATTCAATGAGCAAGGATTGGATTACAAAGCTTACTGGGAGAGTTTGAAGAAAAGTCCTTTCATTTCTCAATGAAAGTTTAAAGCATCAGAGGATAATGTGCTCTGCAGTCCTTCAGTGGTAACTGTACTTTGGGTTTAATTTTTTTAGTAGCTTTCTTCCAACTATTGCTTATCTCTTCATACCAACTTTCCTATCCTTAACAAAGTCAGAGTTGTAGCTTGGTGCAGTTGAGGATAACAGCCCTTGAATGTCTAATTTGTAAAAAGCACCAGCATTCCTACCACCACCACCCAAAAAAGAATAAGACATAGTCCCTGACCCAAGTGCACAGGCAGACACACAAGGCAGCACTAGAAGCCATGAAATGCGTGCTCTGTGTGACTCCAATAAGGAAAATCATGAGTCAAGAAAAGATGAACAAAAGAACTCATTATGTTTGAGAGAAGAAATGGGACAAATGGAACAGCTGGGGATGACAACTGTTTTGGTTTGCCAGACCTGGAGATAAACAAGACAATGATAAATTCAAGGCAGACCAGAAACATCAGATTACAATATTCTGGTCACTTTCTCCATAAGAAGTGATGTAACATCTCTCCATGAAGGACAGCTACTGTGGAAGCAAATATACTGAATTAAGTGACAGTAGAAAGTTGCTAGATATTTCTCCAAACTGATACCTCACTGACTTCTTTGGAAACTGCTCTTCTGAAAATAAAACTGCAATTCAGGGACCAGGCCAGACCTGACTATGTTACCTCTGTGAAAAGACTTAATCTCATCATATTGTAGCAATTCTTTGATTTGGTTCAAAATTACACAGAGAAGAGCACTGAAAGGCAGCCTCCAAGTATGTTTTATAAGTTGTTGTGTAATGGTGGAACAAAGGGTAAACAAATGCAGCAATGGAACTCACTGGACGCTATGTTGAAAACGAATTAACTGTACAACTTGTGGTTGGGTATCGAAGGGAAACAGTGGGAGACAGTGAGGGAAGGGGTGACATTGTCCAAAAAGAAATATACTCTTTGCCTGACTAATGTAACTGTAACCCCTCTGCATATCACCTTTATAATAACAAGGAAAAAATTTAAAGAAGTTGCTCTCTGGGTTTTGTTGTTGTTGTTTGTTTGTTTCAGCTGAAGTATGCTCTATCTCCACTTCAACCTGCCCTGCTTTTATAAAAATAAGAAGTGCTTTGGGAGAAAATATATCAGCAGCAACATGTGACAGACGTATGGTCTTATCTGTCAGTGTGCAGTGTGTGTTAAAATATGAGGCACAGGAATGTGATTCCAAGAGAGTCACAGTAAACTGAATGCTAGCTGTATTTGTGGGGAGGGGGAATTCTGTTCATTTTAAGCTAAGCTCACATCTACGTACAGAAGTAACAGCCACAGCAAAAATAAGGTTCTGATAAGGGCTAGAAACCTATTGTCAGTGGTTCCATTTCATCTTCCCAAGTCAAGTTGATATTAGTGCAGCCAGAAGGTAAGATCTGCTTTCAATTTCTTCACATTGACTGGCAGGCAGCTTGAGTGGCAATATTTCTTCTATCTTGTTTTTCCATACAAAAGTCACATTTCGCCAGGCGCTGGTAGCTTACGTCTATAATCATAACTACTCAGAAGGCTAAGATCTGAGTATTGCAGTTTGAAGCCAGCCTGAGCAGAAAAGTCCCCATGAGAATTTTCTCTCCAATTAAACACTCAAAAAGCAGTAGTAGAACTGTGGCTCAAAGTGTAGAGCTCACGCTTTGGGCAAAAGAGCAAAAGAGCCAAGAGACAGTACCCAGGCCCTCAGTTAAAGCCACAACTGGAAAAATAAATCACATTTCAAAACTAAAGAGAGCTACTTGCATCTGTCTTTCAGATACAGAACCTTAAAATCCCAAATCATCAGAGAAAGTGCAAATTGAAAGCATTGGGGCTCTTCCCCCACTGTTTATGTGTTTGTTCTCCACCCATCACTATAATAGGGCCAATGTCTACTGAGTATTTACCAAGTGCTAGGCACAATGCTAAGGCTTTGGCAAGAATTAAGTCATTAAAACAGTGCCTGTCTTTACAGCCATACAAGCCTGGTTATACCTGGATTCTGATGAGTATTTCTGTGTGTGTGTGTGTGTGTGTGTGTGTGTGCGTGCATGTGCACGCCAGTCCTGGACTTGAACTCAGGTCGTAGGCATTGTTCCTGAACTTTGTTGCTGAAGGCTAATGTTCAATTATTTGAGCCACAGCTCCACTTCCAGCTTCTTGGTGGTTAATTGGAGATAAGCACATCTCATAGACTTTTTGCCCAGGCTGGCTTTGGACCACAATCTTCTGATCTCAACCTCATGAACAGCTAGAATTACAGGGATGAGCCATCAGCTCTGAATATTTCTTTTCTTAATCAAATCAATTTTAGCACAATCCTCTAAGAACTGGAAGTATGAACTCTACATCATGCCAGTCCATAGAGCTTCACATGGATCTCCTTAAAAGGGAATATGAGTTCGAGACAAAAAACAACATTTTAAGTGTTTCAAAATACTGATTAGTTTTAAGTTATTTGGCCATTTTCACTGACTTGTTCAGTCATGAATTTCAAAAAAATTGCTTTCAAGCTCTATAGTCAAATACCTCATAGTATCAACCTCCCCAAGGAATTTATTTTTTCATAAGAACAGATCAAAAACCGAAAGTCAAGAAACCTCACAATTATCTGAAGAGACATCAACATAAGGGCAGTCTACTGAGATGACAGTCCCCAAAGAGATAATTACTTCTAGAAGCCACAGAGGTTTTTTACCCACAAAAATCACCTGAGCCACTGTTCTTAAGAACCAAAACCCGACCTCGGGGGCTATATCAACAGAGAGAGCCCAGGACAAAGGTGTCAGACGTGGTGTATGAGCAGATTCTACTCAGTATCAGCAAGAATTGACGAGGAGCAAAAACCTTTATCCTGCTGATCATAGACCACGGACAGCCCAGAAACCAAGAGGCTAGTGTGAGTACACCCAAGACATCTTCACTCTTCTCATGGAGCAGTGGTGAGAAGGGAGCCCCTCCCCCACTACAGGAGAAGAACTCCATCTTTGATACTGACAAAGGCTGAGCAGCTAGCTCCAACCCAGGCCTTGGAAGAAAATAATTGGAGCCATTAGCAGATCACAGGAACCTGACCTGACCTGCTGGGCTCAGCTCCACCCAGGGGAAAGTCACCCTTCCCAGGCAGAGGAAGCTCCACTCCAGGAGGAGTGACTTTCTTCACTGGGTAAGCCAGAAGCTGCCCCTCCCTACAGCAGCCTAGACAGCAGGAGGGGCAAAAGACAAACAACTGAAACTCAGTAAACATAAATCCTGAGAATGACTCCAGGCTGCACTCTGTGAGTGTCTCAGGAGCTAGCCCCACAGGGAAAAGCTGCTAATTCCTGATAGGCCTCAACCCTACCCAGAAGCTAGCCTAATCACAGCATCTCCAAGCTAAAGGATACAGCCATCTCCCCCATTTTTGATAATCACAGCAGATCCTCCTCCCACTGAACTAGCCAGGAAGGAGGATAACAAAGTCCTGGGTAAGTAGGAGCATTTTTCTCCCTGCTTAAACAAACTGACTTAAGAAACCAATCAAGCCACAGAAAAAACAAACACCACAAGCAAACCAGGGACTCGGAGAGACTGGTTATGGACAAAGGGGAGATACAAAATCTCCCCTACCCCCCCCCACAAAAAAAATCAAATAACTCATTTTCTACTTAATATTTTTAATTTTTTAAAAAATTGTTATTTTTTTCTTTCATAATTTTTATTTTAGGTATGGGGGAGGGTAGTCTCTTTAATTTTTTGGTCTCTTTTTTGTTTGTTTGTTTTGGCATGACTTAATTGCTAACTGCTCATCCCCAGATATATATCCATCACTGATTACTGGACCTTATCCTTCATTGTGTACATAATTAATTCAGAAATTGATTACTCAATTCACAACCTCTTAGGCTTAAATTCTTTAATAGTAGTATTATTTCTTTATACCTATATAATTTGTAAGTATTCCATTTTTTAAATTTTTATTTTTATTTTTTCATTTTTCCTTTTTATCTCCTCCTCTCATCCTTTTTTTATATCAGTATGATTTCCTTATACTTACATAATTTTTTAAGTGTTTCATTTTTTTAATTTAAATTTTTGTTTATCCATTTTTTTCTTATTTCTTTATCTCTCTCCTTTCATTCTATTCAATCCATTGCCTCTCTGAGATTAGGACGTGGCTAAATTCACTCTTTCCTTTTACCTCTCCACATCCCTCTAATCCTGTTTTTCCCCACAATTCTCTCTAAACCTATTGATTTCTGGTCTGCTGAATCCCTCTTGGATGTTCTTACCCCATTAATCTATAGCTGTTTGATGGTGAACAGATTGTATCTGGTGAACTAGATTGTATCTGCAGCCATTTTGACTATGGAACTACAGGATTCTGGTTGATGCTTACCTTAAAATAGTGTTCTAGTGCGAAAATGATGTTACCTTCATACCAAATGGGCAGAACAAGCTGGAGAAACACAAGAAAATGGCGTCTGGATATCTCAACTCCCACTCAAGATAATCAGTAACAGAACAATTAATGAATAAGCCAGAGGAGAGTTCCTGAAGAGCTATACAAACACTACTGGTAAACATGGTGAATGAAAAGATTGAAAGCCTGAAAGGGCTCAGTGTGAGCTTGATAGGGAGTGAGAAGAGGCTAACCAAAGCTTAATACAGGAACTTCACGAGAATGATGAGTCAAACCAAAAATTATTACAAGAATCTCATGAACGTGAGGAAGCTACTCAAAGATTAATACAGGAAAAGAATGAGCAGACTGAGAAAAGTCAAAGAGTAAAATAGGAATTGCGTGAGCAGGATGAGAATAGACAAAGATCAATAGAGGTATTCATGGAATCCATAAACAGACAGCTGAAGAAATCTAGGGAGACCACAAAGGGAATGCTGAATAGAGCTGCTCAGAAGGAAAGGCAGTCCAAGGAAATCATAACTAATCAACTAAGGGATTTGAAAATAAACACTGAACACCAAATTAAGGAAGTAAAGAAGTCCATACAACATCTAAAACAAAGCTCCAACAAAGAATCTGAAGCCAACAAAGCTTACCAGTTAGAAGGAAAGGAAATAAAAAACAAAGTAGAAAGTTTGACAGTAGATTAGACCATGCAGAAGATCGAATCTCTGGGATTGACGACAGCCTAGATATTATAGAGAAAGAACAGACAACTATCCAAGACAAGCAAAGAAATATGATAGATCTATTCAATATTTAGAAGACAACATCAGAAGGCCAAATCTGAGGATAATGGGTGTAGAGGAACACCTAGAGATAAAAGTTAATGGTCTAGGAAATTTCTTTAACAGCATCCTAGCAGAGAATTTCCAAACATGCAAAAAGATATGCCTGTTTAGATACAAGAAGCTTTCAGAACCCCAAATAGCCCAGACCAAAACTGGACATCACACTGTCACATTATAATCTGGACAGGTTCAATTCAGACCAAGGAAAGGATCGGTACAGCTGTCAAGGAGAAAATAATGTATAAAGGGAAAGCAATTAGAATCACCTCAGATTTCTCATCAGAGACAACTAAAGCAAGAAGAGCCTGGAATGATGTATGCAACACCCTAAAGACAAACAACTATCAACCAAGAATGCTATACCCACCTAAACTGTCCATCATTACCTTCCATAGGAAAGAAAAACTGAAACAATATATCTCCACCAAACCAGCCCTACAAAAGATACTTAAAGATTTCCTAAGCATAGAAAACCAACAAGACCACATTAAAGGCCAAAAATCTACACCCAAACTGAGAATCCAAGAATATAGGAAGAATCCAGTTGTCACAGCCCCCAAGAAGGTGGATAACATGGCAGGAACTACCAAACATCTCTCAGTCCTAACTCTCAATATTAATGAACTTAACTCTCCAACTAAGCAATAGAGTGTCTAGTTGGATTAAAAAGCAAGCTCCTTCTATCTGCTGCCTTCAAGATTGAAACCTTGCCCATAAAAATAAACATGTTCTGAAAGTGAAAGGCTGGAATAAAATCTACAAAGCAAACGGCCCCAATAACCAGGAGAGAGTTGCAATCCAAATGTTAGATAAAATGGACTTCAAATTAAAATTAGTGAGAAGAGATAAGGAAGGCCGCTACATACTAATTAAGGGATCTCTCCTTCAGGAGGATATTAAGATTGTAAATAACTATTCAATAAACAACGGAGCACCCAACTTTACTGAACTAACGTTACTCTCCCTCAATCTCAGATAGATCCAAAGACATTAGTTGTTTGGGACTATCACGTACCACTATCCCTGCTGGATAGATCAAGCTGGCAAAAATTCAAAAGGGAAACCTCGGATCTAAACAACTGCATAGATTAACTAGACTTAAAAGATATCTACAGAATATTTCACCCAGCAATATCGGAATACATATTCTTCTCAGCACCACACGGAAATTTTTCCAAAACAGACCACAAAGCAAAATTGTCCAAATTCAGAAACATTGAAGTTATGCCCTGCATTCTCTCAGACCACAAGGGAATAAAATTAGACCTCAACACCAAAAGCCACCAAAGTCCTGTAACAAGTGGAGGCTGAACAACACACTGTTGAATCACTAGTGCATCATGGGAGAGATTAGAAAGGAAATTCAAATGTTCATGATAGTCATCAAAGATGAAAACACAAATTACCAGCTCTTCTGAGATACAACAACAGAAGTACTCAGAAGCAAGTTTATACCTCTGAGTTCTTACATCAACAAATTGGAGAGATCTCAAACCAACAATTTAATGAGACATCTGAACCTCCTTGAAAAAGAGCAGCAAGATAAACCCCATTCCAGTAAATGGAAACAAATAATTAAAATTAAATCAGAATTAAATGAATTAGAATCCAAAAAAAACATAGAAATAAAAAAACAGAGTTGGTTCTTCGAAAAAATTAACAAAATTGACAGACCCTTAGCAAGTCTTATCAGAAAAAGAGAAGAACAGACCCAAATAAACAAACTCAGAGATGAGAATGGAAACATCACCACAGAAACAACCAAGATTCAGAATGTTATAAGGGAATACTTCTCAAACCTTTATGCTACTAAGTTTGAGAACTTGGCAGAAATGGACCTTTTTCTAGCAAATATCGACATACCAGCACTAAACCAAGATGAGTAAAACCAACTTCACAGACCATATCAAGCATCAAAATAGAAACAGCAATAAGAGACCTCCCATCTAAGAAAAGACCAGGACTGGATGGATTTACGGCAGAATTCTGCAAGGCCTTCAAAGCAGAACACACACCAATAGTCCTCCAACTCTTCAATGAAATTGAAAGTTCACTACTGAAGTCTTGTGTGTGTGTGTGTGTGTGTGTAAGTGTGTGTGTGTGTGTGTGTGTGTGTGTGTGTGAAAATACCATAGAGATTACAATTAAATGGCAAGGTAATGAGTGCATTTCTTACCAAGCATTGTTGCCGCCTATTTGGTTCCCCTTATCATCCCTTCCAATCTCTCCCACCCTGTCCCCAGCCCCGCCCCCTGCGCCAAAATTGTAAAGTTCATTTTCGACAAAACATCTTCTCCATCTCATTGTTGCAAGGGTCCACCTGTATCCCTATTTAAACATTTTTTTCCGTTCCCCTCCACAAATTATACCATCATCAAATACAGTGAAAACAGGGGGAGGGACATACAAAGCAAGAAAGAAATATCTTATAAATATGTTAGACACAATAGCAGGAGAGAAAAAAACATTTGAGTCTTTAACTTGGGGTTCATTTTGCTTAACATCAACTTATGTGACCATTTCTGCTTGTCCAAGACATATACTAGTTATTACAAATAAGGGAAACCATGGGACCTGTTTCTTTGGACCTGGATTACTTCACTTAATATAATTTTTTCCAAGTCTTTCCATTTCCTAACATATGGGGCAATGTCATTCTTTCTGATGGAAGCATACCAAATTTTCTTGATGCATTCATCTACGGAGGGGCATCTGCGTTGGCTCCATATCTTAGCTATAGTAAATAATGCTGCAATAAACATACTTGTGCTGGTAGCTTTAGTATGGTCTTGTTTGTGATCATTTGGGTAAATGCCCAAAAGTGGGAATGCTGGGTCATAGGGAAACTCTATGTGGAGTCTTTTGAAGAATCTCCATACTGCTTTCTAACGCAGTTGAACAAGTTTACTCTCCCACCAACAATACAGTAGGGTTCCCTTCTCTCCACATCCCCTCCAGCATCTGTTGTTATTAGAGTTCTTGATTATAGCCATTCTAACTGGAATGAGATGGTATCTCAATGTTGTTTTTATTTGCATTGATTTTATGGCTAGGGAGGTTGAGCATTTCTTCATATGTCTATTGGCCACCTTCGTTCCTCTTCAGAGAAGATTCTCTTGAAGTCTTTAGCCCACTTATGAATGGGGCAGCTGTTGCCCAATACACAAGTGGGTGAAAGACTTAAAGAGAAACTTCTCTGAAGAAGAAAGAAGGATGGCCAATAGACACATGATGAAATGTTCAACATCCCTAGCCATAAAAGAAATGCAAATCAAAACAACATTGAGATATCACCTCACTCCAGCTAGAACGGCAAAAATCAAGAACTCTAACAACAACAGATGCTGGAGGGGATGTGGACAGAAAGGAACCTTACTTCATTGTTGGTGGGAATGTAAAC
>NW_012267265.1:7049955-7063176 GCF_000151885.1 Dipodomys ordii | reverse complement strand
GGCTGCAATGCTTGGTAAGAAATGTACACATTATCCTGCCCATGTAATTGTAACTCCTCTGTACAGTATGTTCACAAATAAAATAAAATTAAATTTAAAAAAATGAATGGGGCAGTTGTTTCTTTGAATATTTGTTGTTGGGGGATTTAATTTTTTGAGTTCCAGGTATATTTTAGATATGAGACCCTTGTCCGTTGTATGACTAGTGAAGATCTTCTACCAATCCATGGGCTTTCTATTGATCTTGCTAGTTATGTCCTTTGCCATGCAGAAGCTCTGCAATTTCATGCAATCCCATTTGTCCAACCTTTCTTTGATTGGTTGTGTTTCTGGATCTCTATTAAGAAAATTTCAGCCTGTGCCCAGAAGATCTAGGGTTTCTCCTATTCCATTCTGTAATGTTTTCAGAATGTCTGCTTTGACTCCGCGGCCTTTGATCCATTTGGAGTTGATTCTGGTGCAGGGTGATATATAAGGATCTAGCTTTAGTTATCTACAAGTGATTAACCCATTTTGCCAGCACCATTTACTGAAGAGGCTGTCTTTCTTCCATTCTATTCTTTTAGCTCCTTTATTGAAGATTAGAGGCTATAGGTCTTTGGGTTCATTTCTAGGTTTTCAATTCTATTCCATTGGTCCTGAGGTCTGTTCTTGCGCTAGTACCAAGCTGTTTTGATTACTATGGCTTTGTAGTAGAGTTTGAAATTTGTTATTGATACTCCTCCAGCACTGTTCTTTCTAAAGTTAAGGACCGTTTTTGCTATTCAGAGTCTTTTATTGTTCTATATGAATTTTTGGATTGCTCTTCTGTTTCCTTGAAGGATGAGGTTGGAATATCAATAGGTATTACATTGAATTTGTAGATAGCCTTGGGAAGTATTGCCATTTTCACAACGTTGATCCTTCTAATTCAATAGCAAGGGAGATTTTTCTACTTTCTAAGTTCTGTTTTGGTTTCCTTTTTCAGGTTTTTAATGTTTTCGTCATAGAGGTCCTTCACTTCTTTGGTTAAGTTAATTCGTAGGTATTTTACTTTTTGTAGGGCTATTATGAATGGAATTGCTTTCCTAATTTCAGCCATGCTTTTCTCATTGTTGGCATACAGAAAAACCATTGATTTTAGAGGATTAATTTTATACCCTGCTACTTTTCCAAAGTTTTTAATTATATTAATTGATTTGCATATATTGAACCAGCTTTGCATCCTTGAAATGAATCCTGTTTGATTGTGGTGTATGATTTTCTGGATGAATTGATGAAGTCGATTGGCCAAAATTTTGTTGAGAGTTTTGCATCAATGTTCATCAAAGAAATGGGTCTATAGTTCTTTCTTTGATGAGTCCCTGCCTGGTTATGATGGCTTCATAGAAAGAGTTCGGTAATGAACTCTCTTTCAATTTCATTGAAGAGTTGGAGGACTATTGGTGTGAGCTCTGCTTTGAAGGCCTTGTAGAATTCCGCTGTAAATCCATCTGGTCATGGGCTTTTCTTAGATGGGAGGTCTCTTATTGCTGTTTCTATTTCAATGCTTGATATGGGCCTATTAAGATGGTTTAACTCATCTTGGTTTAGTGTCGGCATGTCGATATTTGCTAGGAAAAGATCCCTTTCTGCCAAGTTCTCAAACTTAGTAGCATAAAGGTTTGAGAAGTATTCTCTTATAGCATTCTGAATCTTGGTTGTTTCTGTGGTGATGTTTCCATTCTCATCTCTGAGTTTATTTATTTGGGTGCGTTCTCTTCTTTTTCTGATAAGATTTGCTAAGGGTCTGTCAATTTTGTTAATTTTTTCAAAGAACCAACTCTTTTGTTGATTCTATGATTTTTTGGATTCTAATTTATTTAATTCTGATTTAGTTGTAATTATTTGTTTCCATCTAGTGGATTGGGGTTTATCTTGCTGTTCTTTTTCAAGGAGGTTCAGATGTCTCATTAAATTGTTGGTTTGAGATCTCTCCAATTTGTTGATGTACGAACTCAGAGGTATAAACTTGCCTCTGAGTACTGCCTCTGCTGTGTCCCAGAGTAGCTGGTAATTTGTATTCTCATCTTTGGTGAATATCATGAACATTGGAATTTCCTTTCTAATCTCTTCCATGACCCACTGGTGATTCAACAGTGTGTTGTTCAGTCTCCATGTCTTACAGGACTTTGTTTGGTGGCTTTTAGTATTGAGTTCTAATTTTATTCCCTTGTGGAATGAGAGAATGCAAGGTATAACATCAATGTTTCTGAATTTGGACAAGTTTGCTTTGTGACCTAAAATGTGGTTTATTTTGGAAAAAGTTCCATGTGCTGCTCAGAAAAATGTGTATTCTAATACTGCTGGGTGAAATATTTAGTGGATGTCTATTAAATCTAGTTGATCTATGCAGTTGTTTAGATCTGCGGTTTCTCTGTTGAGTTTTTGCCAAGTTGATCTATCTAGTGGGGATAGTTCTATGAAGCCATCGTAACACTCATCCCAAAACCAGGCAGAGACTCATCAAAGAAAGAGAACTATAGACCCATTTCTTTGATGAACCATCAATGCAAAACAAAAGTTTAGCCAATTGACTTCAACAATTTATGAAAAACATCATACACTATGATCAAACAGGATTCATTTCAGAGATGCAAAGCTGGTTCAATATATGCAAATCAATTAATGTAGTTCATCAACAACAGCAAGGATAAGAACCACATGGTTGTGTCGTTAGATGTAGAAAAGCATTTTCACAAGTTCCAACACCTCTTTATGATGAATGCTCTGGAAAAAAACTGGGAATCCATGGAACATTCCTCAATAGAATAAAAGTTGTATAAGCAAACCTACAGTCAGCATTATACTTAATGGTGGAAAACTTAAGCCATTTCCTATTAACTAGGAACAATACAAGGATGTCCACTCTCTCCACTTCTCTTCAATCTAGTATTGGACTGCCTAGCTACAGCAATAAGACAGCTTTCCCAAATGGGAAAGCTGAAGTAACTCTCCCTCTTTGCAGATGACATGATCTTGTATTTAAAGAATACCAGCAACTCCACTCCCAAATTACTTGACCTGATTTGAAACTTTGGCAAAGTAGCATGGTATTAAATTAACCCTCAAAAACCAATGGCTTTTCTCTATGCCAACAATGAGAAGAGCACACCTGAAATCAGGAAAGCAACTGCTTTTGTAATAGCCCCACAAAAAATAAAATACCTAGGAATTAACTTAAGAAGTGAAGGACCTCTACAATGAAAACTTTAAAAACCTGAGAAAGGAAATCAACGCAGTATGTTAAAAAACAAACTTTACAATTTAGATGGTGGGAGGGATGGGAGGGAAGGGATGGTAGGGGAAAAACAAAGGAGGAGGCAACAATGCTTGATAAGAAATGTACTCATTACTTTGCTCATGTAACTGTAACCCTTCTGTACAGTATTTTCACAATTAAAAACTTATTAAAAACAAAAACAAAGCAGAACTTAGGAACTGCAAAAACCTCTCATCTTCCTAGATCAGAAGGATCAACATCGTGAAAATGGCAATACTGCCAAAGGCTATCTACAAATTCAATGCAATACCTATCAATATTCCAATCTCATTCTTCAAGGAAATAGAAGAAGCAATCCAAAAATTCATATGGAACAATAAAAGGCCTCAAAGAGCAAAAACCATCCTTACCAGAAAGAACACTGCTAGAGGAATATCAATATCAAATTTCAAACTCTACTACAAAACCATAGTGATCAAAACAGCTTGGTACTGGCACAAGAACAGACCTCAGGACCAGTGGAATAGAATTGAAAACCCAGAAATGAACCTACAGACCTATATCCATCTAATCTTCAATAAGGGAGCTAAAAGAATAGAATGGAAGAAAGACAGCCTCTTCAGTAAATGGTGCTGGCAAAATGGGTTCATCACTTGTAGACAACTAAAGCTAGATCCTTATATATCACCCTGCACCAGAACCAACTCCTAATGGATCGAAGACCTCGGAGTCAAAGCAGACACCCTGAAAACATTGCAGAAAGGAAAAGGAGAAACCCTAGGTCTCCTAGGCACAGGCTGAAATTTTCTCAGTGGAGACCCAGAAACACAACTAAGCAAAGAAAGGTTGGACAAATGGGATTGCATGAAATTGCAGAGCTTCTGCATAGCACAGGACATAACTAGCCCATGGATTGGGAGAAGATCTTCACTAGCCATACAACAGACGGGTCTCATATCTAAAATATACCTGGAACTCAAAAAACTAAATCCCCCAACAACAAATACTCAAAGAAACAACTGCCCCATTCACAAGTGGGCTAAAGACTTCAAGAGAATCTTCTCTGAAGAGGAAATAAGAATGGCCAATAGACATATGAAGAAATGCTCAACCTCTCTAGCCATAAAAGAAATGCAAATCAAAACAATAGTGCGATAACATCTCACTCCAGTTAGAATGGCTATAATCAAGAACTCTAATAACAACAGATGCTGGAGGGGATGTGAACAGAAGAGAACCCTACTGCATTGTTGGTGGGAGTGTAAACTTGTTCAACCACTTTGGAAAGTAGTACGGAGGTTCCTCAAAATACTCCACATAGAGCTCCCCCATGACCCAGCAATCCCACTTTTGGGCATTTATGCAAATGATCACAAACAAGACCATACTAAAGCTAAAGCACAACTATGCTTATCGCAGCATTATTCACCATAGCTAAGATATGGAACCAACCCAGATGCCCCTCAGTAGATGAATGGATCAAGCAAATGTGGTATACATATACATACAATGGAATTCTATGCCTCCATCACAAAGAATGACATTGCCCCGTTTGTTAGGAAATGGAACGACTTGAAAAAAATTATATTAAGTGATGTAAGCCAGGCCCAATGAAACATAGGTCCCATAAGGTTTCCCTTATTTGCAATAACTAGTATATGTCTGGGACAAGCAGAAAAGGTCAAAAGCTATGTACATATGACCAGATAAGATGTTAAGTGAAATGAACTCTAAGATAGGGACACAAGTGGTTTTATCTTTCTTGCTATTGTTTCTAACTAATGTACCATGTGATTTTTTGTTTCTTTTTATGTTCCTCCCCCAAGGTATAACCCGTTTTCATTGTATTTGATGTTGGTGCCCTGCATCTTATATATACACTTCTCTAATTTGGGGAGGGAGGGAAAAAAAAAACAAAGTACTTAAATAGAGATACAGATTGACCCACTGCAACAATAAAATTTGCAAGATACTATGTTGAAAAATGAACTTTACAATTTAGGCGGGGGGGGGGGAGGAGGGGAATAGGGGGGGAATAGTTGTAGACATGGGAGGGAAGGGATGGCAGGGGAAAAACAAAGGAGGAGTTAACAATGCTTGATAGGAAATGTACTCATTGCCTTGCTCATGTAATTGTAACCCCTCTGTACAATATTTTTTACAATAAAAAGTATAAACAAAGAAAATAAATTTTTTTTAAAAGATCCCAAATCCCAAACTAATAGAAGTCATTCATCATTTGCCCACGGACTTCCCTCTGGTCAAATCAGAGTACTCTAAATGACAGTCCCAAGAGAACCTGGGAAATTCAACTAGAAAACCTATCAATCGACAAATATGCCTACTACTGAATGACAAGAACTAAAGAAACCAGAATTTTATGTAAAAATGATTGTCCATCCTCAAGAAAGTTTTAATATAGTTGATTTAATTTTTAGGATATTATAACAGTAAGCTATGTGCCAGAGAGACTATCCATAGCATTCCAAATGCATTCCAACCTATCAAGTTCCTATATTTTTGCTTAGGTTTTCTTTTTTTTTTTTCTGACGGTTATGGGGCTTGAACTTTGGGCCTGACTGCTGTCCCTGAGCTCTTCAGCTCCAGACTAGTGCTCTATCACTTGAGCCACTGCGCCACTTCCCCTTGCTTAGTTTTTCTTTCTCTTTGCTTCATCCCAAATCAGAGTCTGAGACCAGGCTAAGAACTTAGGTACAGGAAATTCATTTGGGAGAATGGCAAAAAATAAAATGGGAAGAAAATGTGAGACAAAGAGAACAAGCAAATAAAAGAGAGTATGTCATGAAGACGCAGGTCAATTGAGCCGTTTGCCTACAGAACTTCTAACAAGAGAAGAGAATGTCTCCCAGATGGTTCATCTACAGAGCTGGACACCAGAGTTTCTCAATAAGGGCTGTCAGGGTGCATTAACTCCCCTACACTTGCAGGCTGTACTCATCCACTGGCCAATCTAAATTCAGTGGTATATGAGAAGGTCCTGAGATAGCAGGTGAACAAAGAATGCCTGGTGGTTAAAGCAGACCCTCTAGCCAACTCTGTTTTCAGACCTCTTTGTTGGAACCATTCTTTAAAAATTATTTCCAATTTCAGTTTCAAAATATCTGCAAGAAGACACAGTTACAGAAACTCATAATTTTTATTTAAACTCTACAGGGGAAAAGTAAATCTCATTTAAGGCCTAAAACATTGATGTTAAGAGTTTTTCAAGTCTCCTGTAAGATAAAGGGGTCATTCTTCCAAATTCTTCACATAGATTTTTCTTCTCTTCCAACCTTTCTGGAGGAGAAAGAAATGTATGAAATATTGGCATAAAAGCAATTTGTAATCATCATCAGTAATTGTATGGAATATATGTCCACAGACTCCATTAACATAAAAGTGAGATTAACCAGTTTAGAAAGAAAAAACAATTCTCAACATTTAGCTCTAGGCTTTAATTCTGAAAACTAAGATCAAGATTGAAAAGAAGTATGCTAGTAAATATTGGTTATAATAAAGTATACAATTTACTTACTCTTTATACTTCTAACAAGGTGCTACAGTCTGAAAATTTGCAGTATTCATTTAATAAACTTTCTGAGCTGATACTATATTTTACAAAGGGTGCTTTACTACAATCCTAGATGCTAGAAATTTGATAATGAATAACATATGATCATCATGTAAATAAGGAACTGCTTTCAAATGAAAAACTAATAAGAGTAAGTAATCCTTTCTCTAAATTAAAACAGTACAAATAGATCCCCAGGACCCATTGGCAGGAAAACTCTCTTAATATTTTTAATGTTACTTTTAATATATTCTAACGAATTCATGAATTTTCTAAGTCATTAGAAATCACTAACTCCCCTGAGTAATAAAATGCCAGACTAACAGAAAAATCACAAAAGCTAGATAATAAGGCAGACAACTGGTAGATAAAATGATAATGGGAAAATGTTAGCACCATTAGGAAAATTCAATCCAAATTATATGTGGAAGATGATAAAAACCAAACAGGGAGCCAGGCACACTGGTTCAAGACTATAACCCTAGTTACTTGAGAGGTGAAAATGAGGTTCAAAGCCATCAGGAGCACAAAAGTTCAACTAATGGCTGAGTATGCTGATGTACACCTGTCACATCAAGCTACTTGGGAAGCTTAATGCCAGGGCACAATAGTATACATCTGTCATCCCAGTAACAATGGGAAGCACAGATAGGAGATTGTAATCTGGATATAAAAAGTAAGCTCACGGGCTGGGAAGGTGGCTCAGTGGTAGAGCACTTGCCTTGCATGCATGAGGCCCTGGGTTCGATTCCTCAGCACCACATAAGCAAAAAAGAAAAAAGCCGGAAGTGGCGCTGTGGCTCAAGTGGTAGAGTGCTAGCCTTGAGCTGAAGAGCTGAGGGACAGTGCCCAAGCCCAGAGTTCAGGCCCCACGACCGGACCCCAAAAAAAAAAGTAAGCTCATACATTCCAAATAACCAACACATACACACACACACACACACACACACACACAGCTTGTGGAGTGGCTCAAATGGGAGAAAACCTGTGAAGCCTGATTTCAAACCCCTGTATCATACACACACACACACACAATATTAAGAACCATACAAACAACCTAACAGTTACTATGGATCATCCTTTGTCCTAATCTTCTTAGGCTGCCATAGACGGAGTAACTAAAGCATCAGCCATTGATATATCACAGTTCTGGAAGTCATGAAAGCCAAGATCATGGTACAGGCTATTGCTGTTACTGGTGAGGCCTCTCTTCCTAACTTGCCAATGGCCACTTTGTCTCTGTGTGCTCATGTGGCTTTTTTCTTGTTTTGTATGTGCTTGGAAAGCAACACAAACTCTATTCACTTCCTCCTTTTATAAGGACAATTCTGTAAAGACCCTATGTCCAAATATAACCACACTGGAGATGAAGTGTTCAACATACAAACTGTGTATGTTCAGTACACAGCATATGCTGAATCTGTCAATCCAGTAGACTACTGCAGACCAAAAGCATAATTAAGCAATAGCTACTTGTTCAACTATACAAAAACATTGAATATTCTGTATCAAGCAGCATCTTGGGCTGTAAGAAAGCAGCGAGGGAGGCATCTGCCTTGACAACAGTACATTCTAGTAAATAATGGCAAATAGTAAATAAGTAAGAAACTAAATAAAGAAAAATTATCAGGGCATAGAGAGGATGGGAAATGGAGTGGAGAGAAAAAGCCAGTGTACACTGCGTGGACAGGGCAGGCTTCATTGTAAAGGAGGTTTTACACTGAAGTCTGAGGAGAAGAGGAAGCCTGTCATATGAGATTTCTTAGGAGAATGTCCAGACAGAAATACTCTTAAATGCAGAAGTTTGTGCTAACAACAAATTTGATGATTGCACATGAGGAAAAGAAGTCAGAGGGGCTGGGTTATTATGGGGTAACGAGCACTAGCTGAGATCTTAGAAGGTGGAAAGAGCTGAATCAAGGGGAAGCGAAAAGGGAAGGGAGCTGATCAAAAAACTTGGAATTTTGTTGGGATTTTCTGCAGCCAGACAAGAACGATGCATCAATGCATCCATAGAAACAGCAAAAGCAGATTAGAAGGCTAAAGCTTCCATTTATGGAAAAGATGGTGGATTTGTAGAACAAGGTTGTGGCAAATGAGTTAGAAGGACTTAAGAGTCTATATGGAGAGTCAAACCCCAAGGATATGTCCAGGCTTTGGATGTGAAGAGTGGAATTCTAAGCAATTTAAGCATCTAGGCTTAAGAAAAAATACATTATGGAGGAAATTGGTTAGAAAGACGGTATGGAAGGAAGAATTCACTTTTAAACATATGAAGTCTAAGGATTCATTAGACATGCAAATTGAGATATAAATTAATGATTTGCCATCCGTATATACCATGGTAAAGGTGGAGACTACAGGGACAAATCTGTCAGTACTAAGATGACCCACTTCTGAATCAAAGAGTTGGTAAGAACAGCTAGAGAGAGCCTGTAGCTAGAGCTAGCCTGTAGCTAGGCCTAAAAGGCCTAGCACAGCACCTGAGGCACACCAACTTTCTGATAAGACCTGACAGTCACACATAGTGTTAGATAAGAAAAGAAAAAACGGGCTGGGAAGTTGGTTCAGTGGTAGAGTGCTTGCCTTGCATGCCTGAGGCCCTGGGTTCGATTCCTTAGCATCACATAAGCAAAAAGAAAAAAGCCAGAAGTGGTGCTGTGACTCAAGAGCGCTAGCCTTGAGCTGAAGAGCTGAGGGACAGAGTTCAGGTCTAGAGTTCAGGCCCCACGACAGAACCCCCCCAAAAAAAGTGCAAGTCTTTTAGATAAGTAGATCATAACAAGAAGTAGATATCACAGAGCCCTCAAACCCTTTACCTCTAGTTATGCCTCACCTGTAATTCTTCAGTAATGCTACAATAAATACTCGCCTTGACAGAATTAGTTAACTAATAAAACTACATCTATACTGTACTTACAGTGAGCTATCTGCTAGAATGCTGTCTTTATAAATGCTGCCTTTTATGAATATTCATAATGTAAATTTCTGCAAAAACTAAACTAGGGACTGGTATTAATGACCATTCATTGGAGTAATGCAGAAAGTTCAGTATGACAGAGTCTATGTATACTCTAAACACTCATGATGTAAAAAGTCAATCATATGTGTTGACTTGGCTAGGTTCTAATGCACAGTTTTTCAATCAAATGCTACCGTAGGTATTACTGTGAAGGTATTTTAACACCTTATAATCAGTTGACTTTAAGTAAAGGCAAGATCCCTTAGTAATCTGGATGGACCTGAACCAACTGAAAGGCACAATGACTAAAAATGAACTTGACCTGAGGAATAAGAAACTCTACCTATGTATTTCAGGGCTCAGTGGCCTATGCAGCCCTACAATTATAAATGTCAACTCATTGCCCTATATAAAAACGGTCATAAAAATGCCTGTGTGTATGTGTGTGTGTGTGTGTGTGTGTGTGTGTGTGTGTCTGTGTCTGTGTCTATGTGTGGTGTCCTATTAGTTCTGTTTCTCTGGTTGAACCTCAGCTGATAAACTAGCTTTTTCTCCATTCAGGAAGAAATCAACTACACGTAAATGCATGCAGTTACTACATAGAAAGAAAATAGAAAAATGTAATCCTCTCTCACCTAGGAGACAAGGCACAGAGCAGCTGACTATGACCCAGTCACACAAAGTCTACCTCTCATTCATCACATGATCCATACACTTGTCAAATCTAAATTTCAGTAGGAAGTTCACAAAGCCTGCTCAATTATGTGGCTAACAGAACCTGTTAAAATTGACCTACGGAAACAGAAGCAAAGCCCCAACTGTTCATGCTGCCTTTAATCCTTAGTTCTAATTCTATGATTTCAGTGCTTCCCTAAGAGGATCTTTTTGAGAACCGTCCTAGCACATCTGGAGCTGCAAACTGTGGGGGCAAAGTTTGATTGAGTAATTCTTTCTCCCAGGAGCAACAATCAGCTAGCTCAGTTTCCTGCCTTGTCACGCCATTTCACCTTTGAAAATGAGGTCTATGAATCACCACCCATCTCAAAGGGAGAGACAAAGGAGGATCGCATGAACCTTCGGGGTGCCCAGGTGATCCAGACAATCAAGAAGAGAGTGGTCCTCTCATATTCCCATGTTGGTCCCTTCTAAAGTACCGCACCAGATAGAGGATTCGTTTTCTAGGAAAAGAACAGTGAAGAATATATCCGTACCTCCAAACACCAAGCAGAAAGCCAGACATAAATGTGTGTCCCCTACCAATTTTCTTCTTACCTTTTGCATCGATAGTTAATGACAGTTTCTCTTTAAATATGCCAACATGTTTATTTGTACACTCATTCACTCAAAAATAGATAATTTTACTAGGTGCTTTGGAAGAAACTAAAATAAATCAGACCAAATTTTAGATTCACTGATTTTGAGAGACGCTTAAGTACATATATTATTATCATACAAGTTGGCAGAAAATACACAAATATAAATGCTGCATGAGTTTAGGCATGGTTTGACATTGAAGGCAACGGAATGAGAAGACAAGGGAAAATAAATGATATGACATATTGAGGGCCTTTACCCCTGGGAATCTGCCATCAAACCAAGGTCTTCTTACTATTTATGTATTTAGTTGGCACTGGAAAAGTAATTAATCACAACACAATTTTGATATTGTCTATAGGGAAATCATCACAGAATAGCGCTGCAACACAATTTGTACAATGATTTGTGTCACTTTGCATATTGCTGCTGTGGTCTGGCTGACAAGCTTTGGAAGATAAAAAAAATGTCTGGATGAGAAAATATTTTGGATGATAATGTTGGTCTCTAAAAACCATATATATATATATATATATATATATATACAAAGAGATGGGGCAAAAGCAAGAGTAGATCCTGACCTAGCAAATGCTAATAAGCTTCATGTGATTCAAACTTGGTACACTGGCTCCAAATTAATATAGACTTTCACATAGTTCACAAGTGACAGGTTTTATGATAAATAGAGCACTTCAGTAAAAATGCCATTGAATATATGTGAAGCCCAGAACAGATGGCATTTTAATAGATATCCCTGATAACAGATCACTATTTAGTATTCTCTGGCCCAGGCTCCTATCAAGGTTTTGCAATTTGAGGAAGGAAGGGTGAGGGGAGGCAGAAAACATGAGTGAGATCTTAATTTCCCAAGCATTCTAACAGCTGCTTCTCCCATCTCTTAAAAAAAAAAATTCAGTCATTCATCAAAGCTGTTTGGGGGGTGGGGGGAAAGTAAAATCAAATAAGAGTTGAGTCATGTTCAAACATGTAAAGCATGCTGAATCATGCTTTACCTATTTTCCAATCTACTTACTTAAAAAAGTTTTCTGATGTTAGAAAGAGCTCTGTGGCTTACAGACCTTTCCCTTTCCTTTGACAGAGCCACAGAATCTCAGATTTAGGGCTGGAATCTATTGGGAGACATGAGGCCAAGAAAGCAATAGGGACCAGGGAGAAGTTAACAATGAAGAAGGCCTCAAAAGTAACCTTCCAACCCCCCTTCACCCTCAAAGAAAGAACAGAAAATGCCAAATTAAGTCTTGATTGCAAAATGAGTCCTCAGGGTAGAACAAGGGAATCTGATAGTGAAGTCATGGAAACCATAAAGCAGACAAGTCAAGCCAAGGATTGATGGTTTAAAAAAAAAGTGGGCAAAATACATGTATTGGCAAGGCAATAGGTTTTGTGCTTCCCCTTCTGTATCAAGTGCAGACGTTTTTACTTGATAACTAAAATAATGTATGTCTTAGAATTATCTGACAGCCAGGCAGAGCTATCTCACACCTATAATCCTAGATACTCACAAGGCTGAGGTCTGAAGGATCAACGTTGAAAGCCACATCAGGCAGAAATGCTAGGCTGGGGGTGTGGTTCAAATGCTAGATCACCAACCATGAGCAAGAAAGTGGACTGGGGTAGGGAGGCTTGAACCCTGAGTTCTGGCATACACACACACACACACACACTTAAAAGGAAAAACGCCTGTATGACAGTCAGCCAATGAACAATACAAGGTATTTCATCACAACTGGTTGGAGCATATCTTCTAACAACCAAGGAAAGTAATTAATTTTATTAGATTAAGAAAAACACCATATACTTACAAGGCTCTTTGAAAGCTTCTACCCTAAGGTTTAAAAAGGCCTCTAAAGTAGAAAGAAAAAAAAATAGGAAAGGAAAGGGAAGGAGAGGGGAGGGAAGGGAGGGCAGCAGAAGGAAGAGAAGGGGGGAGGGGAGGGAAGGGAAGAGGAAGGGAGGGGAGGAGGAAGAGAAGGGGAGGAAGGGGGAAGGAAATGGAAAGAAAGGAAGAGAGAAAGAAAGAGAAAGCAAGAAAAAGAGGAAAGAAAGAAAGAAGGGAGGGACAGAGGGAGGGAAGGAGGGAGGGAAGGAAGGAAGGAAGGAAGGAAGGAAGGG
>NW_012267265.1:7021304-7049905 GCF_000151885.1 Dipodomys ordii | reverse complement strand
AAGGGGAGGAAGGGGAGGAAGGAAGGAAGGAAGGAAGGAAGGAAGGAAGGAAGGAAGGAAGGAAGGAAGGAAGGAGAGGGAGGGAAGGAAAGAAGGAAGGAAGGAAGAGGAGGAGGGAGGGAGGGAGAGAGGAAGGAGGGAGGGAGGAGGGGAGGGAGGGAAGGAATAAAGCACAGAATTCAAACACAATCTGCAATTTGACTTGCAACGGCTAGTAACTAATTCATAATCTATAATCTCTGGCACAAATACATTCTATCTGGACTCTTCAAACCAATAGTCTTGATAAACCAAGCTTACTTTAACAAAGCTCAAGCCAATAAAACACCTTCTTGCTATAAGCCACCTCAGTCTGCTGCCTGTGTCTCATTTCAGCTGAATTCTGCTGAATGATTCTCACTCCCTGACTGAGCGCCTGCCACCGACTCCTACATATGGCAATGGGAGCGTCACAGGCAACTCTTCCAAATGACCTGAGTGCTAACTACAAGTACTCCTTTCAGAAACACATCCTAAAAAGAGATCTTCCAGGAGTGTCATGGTAATCAGTCTGCCAAGTTACCATTAACTAGCTTTATGAACCAAGATAAAGTGAATGACCTCTGTTTGCTAGAAAATAAAGACATGATTTTGTCATCTAGACTAGGAAAAAGAAAGAGCCAACTGTAACACATTTTGACCTTTCCCATTATCTAATTACACATTAATCTAGGGACTACAGAAGAGGGTTTGAAGATACAAATAACATTCCTAGTCAGTTGACTATAACCTAGAGACAGGTGGGCTTAAGCTAACTACATGAGTCTTCAAAGAGAAACAAGCTCTTCCTAGTTAGTGAGACAACACCATAAGTCCATAGTTAATCTCCCTCATGGTCTCTCCTGACTGTCTGTGGAGTTCATCACTGGCTTATGCCCAGAGGTTCCAGATTATCATCCCTTCCTACCCGTATATCCTATGGACATGGATTTGCTTACTTGGCCCCCATATTCACATGAGCCAATTCCATGTATTAAATCTCTATCATTCTCCTGTTGGTTTTGTTTCGGTGGTGAGCCCAAACTGATATAGGGCATAGGTTTGTTATGAAGGGTGAATGTGATCATTTATAAGGTTGAGAGCAGTGTTTCTCCAACTCTATGGGCTCAAATCACTCAAGGTGAAGGTTCAGAAGAAGAGAATCTGGGTGCAGCTTCTAGTCTGCATATCTAACAAGCTCCCAGCTGATGCTAACTTTGGTAGCCAGAAAGTATAGTCTGATTTAGCAAGAGCCATCATAAACATAACATGCACTCTTATCAGTGCTAGTTTCTTACTCACACTACTTCTGTACTCAGGTGAACTTCAACTTTTTGCTGTTTCACTTTTTGATTAACTACTGCATTAGAACTATAAAGTGCATTAAACACCTTACACAGCTCTGGAAGCTGCAATATAAAAAAGCCATAAGCTGGGTACCAGTGGTTCACAACTATAAACTTAACAGACCAGGAGGCTGAGATCTGAGGATACCAGTTCAAAGCCAGCTTGGGCAAGAAAGTTCATGAGACTCTTATCTCCGATTAACTATCAAAACATCAAGATATGGAGCTGTGTGACTCAAGTGGTAGAGCACTAGACTTGAGCAAAATAGCTCAGAGACAGCACTCAGACCCTGATTCAAGCCCCAGTATTGACACCCCCAAAAAAGAGCCACAAATAAGTAAAATAGAAAGAAAAGAACAACTCAAAAGCCAATACTAAATAATGTCTTTTCAAACCCCAACTAAAATTTACTCACAGAAGCCTGGGCTTCTTACAATCCAGTCGGTAGAAAAAACACTTTAACACCAAAGACTAAAGCGATCAATGCGGTCATTCTATATTGGGCCCAATGCAGAAAAGAATCAAATGCCAACAGGCAACCAATAAACAATGTAATGCATTTTCTCAGCATGTTGAGTAGATGCCTGACCAGAGCTGTTGGAAAATGGACTACCTCTCTATATGTGTAATGTGACTTCTGGGGAGATAATATAATATCTGAGCAGATACTAGCACTCCTCATGCTCCTTCACCTGCTCACTGATCACATTGTGTATATGTTGTTCTTTTGGCTTAAGACTTTACTTTCTTGGGATAACTCAGCCAGATACTTGGCTCATATCCCTTATCCTAACTTCTTTGGTGGCTGAGATCTGAGGATCAAGGGTCAAAGCCAAGCCAGGCAGACAAATCTGTGAGACTCTTACCTCCGATTAACCAGCAAAAAGCTGGAAGTGGAGCTTTGACTCCAGTGGTAGAGTGTCAACCTTGAATACACACACACACACACACACACACACACACACACACACACAGAAACAAAATACTTTTCCTAGAGACAGCCTTCAGAAACTGAGATGTTTGTTTTCCAGATCCACAGCTATTACTTGCCTCACTCTTCTCATTGACCTGTGAAACTGACCCTAACTGAAGATACAGGCCACCTGCCTAGGCCAAGCCAGCCTGCTAGGTCACATCTAGAGGCTTGATCCCTCTACAGCTCTGGACATACTTGACCCACCGCCACCTTTGCAACTTCTGGTAACATCACTCCTCTCTCTCTAGCCACTCCAGTCTCTTCTTCCAGCTCTTCTGTTGTGTACCTCTTCTCAGTCATTCCATTTCCCTCCCTCTCCATCTGTCCTCAACCCTTAAGTGCTGCTGGGGCTCCCTATGCCAACTTCATGATGGGCTCTAAACCCATATGACTCTCTGCCTTCTGGACACCTTAACTTCAAGTATCTCAAGTACTCAGATTCAAAGTAACGCCAAACCAATCCACTATCACTAAGCCTATTTCCCTGCTGCATTCTGTTTTACCATTCTCAACAGCCACCCAGGGGAGAAGATTGAAAACCTAGAAATCCTCACTGCTTATATGCCTGGTTTTCTCTTTCTCAGTTTCTAAGAGCCAGATGCTGCTTCTCCCAGAAACCTTTCCTTAAAGCAACCTCAGCTGGATAAAGTCCCCCTCCCATCTCCCTGCATGATCCTATGTGAATTTCCAGGGCATCAAGTATCCCATAGGAACGTAATTGGAAAACAAAGACAATAATGTGGTCACCTCTGTTATATGTTCTCACAGCAGCCTGAGCTTTTGCATTATAGACCTCCTAACAAATGTAATTCTATGATTATTTGTGTGATTATTAAGTGTCGGTTACACACACACACACACACACACACACACACACACACATATCAGACTAAGAGTGTCGTAAGGACCAGCTCTCTTGTTCAGGCAGTTGGTGTCTCAGACACTGCTTATGCTCATATTAAGCAAATGAATGTTTACCTGTGTCTCTTCTACTAAAGTAAAAACCTCTTAGAAGGGATTTTTATTGGATTTTATTTACGACTTTTATTTCTATCGCTCTACAGTAACACATAGTAAGAGCTTGGTAAATGCTAGTTGGTTGGATAAGTTAATATAAATATAGAGGTATCACAAATAGAGATCAAGCTTCACACACTGCAGTGTTTATCAAGTCTTTCCTCCCATGGATCTCATCAATGGCCCCCAATTGTTGCACTTACTGTGTAACTCCTGCTACTTCCTTGGGATCATCACTGTTTACACAGCCTGGCAGCACTGATAGCTACATCCATTTGTCTCACAGTGGCTGCCAGTTAGGCCCCTTAAATGCCTAGACACATACAACAGTTGTCTCTTAATAGCACCAGGCTTTATTCTACCTTTTGGATGAAAGTCAATTCCCTAAGTTATCTGAACTATATGAGTATCTGGAATCTCTCCTTTATTTACTTTCTTTGGATTTCTGTACACATAACACGTTCAAAGTTTATAGAGATGTCATTTCAAATAATTATTTTTCTGGAGCAGGGAAAGAATGTCTTTTTCAAAGCTCTACATTATAGAGAGTTTCATGCAACTCAGATTTTTAATGAAAAGCTTCCTGCTCATTCAGGGGAATTCCACTTTCATCCAAAGCCTGAGGAGACTGTGGGCAATGTCTTGGCATAACTTAACCTCCCTACCTGCTGGCACTTGATATTAATGAAAGAAGCCACCACACGTGTTTCTCTGTGGAGAGCCAGACGTCAAGAGAAGGCCCCAAGGCTGAAAGAATAGGAAGAATGCTAATGTTCTAAAGAGACCCGACTGAAGGTACATTTCCAGATAGTGAGAACTATCTTACATACCCTTACTCTGTTTCTTGATTCTAAGCTACATTCTCAAAAGGTGTTACTCTGATATGTCCATAAATGGAGTACTTGTACAACAATTAAAAAAAATACTTCACCTCTCTCCATCCTGTATAGAAGGCTAGTGGAGTACTTGAGCATTAAAGTGTGGCTTACTCTAAAAGAAATATGCAGTAGTAGTTCTCCTCATCTCCATTTGTGCATTAGCAGTGGTGAAGGAATGAGAACTAACTTGTATGGAGTACCTACTGTGTAACATCCCCGATGTGTGCATTCTACATAAACCATCCTACCTGAGCTCCAAAATAATACATGGATTTCCTTTTGTAGGTTCAAGTTCCCCTCCAAAATTCATATGACTAGTACCTCACAAGATGAACAGGTTTGGAAATAAGATCATTGTAATTAGTCACATCAAGGTGAGGTCATTTTGAATCAGGATGTTTTCATATGAAGAGGAGAAGACACAGACACAAAGAAGAAGACAGCCATGTGAAAACAGATAAAGACATTAAAATTATGCTTTCACAAGCCAAGGAATGACAGTAACTACCAGAAGCAGAAAGAGGAAGGAAAGATCCTCCTTCGGAATCATCAGAAGGGGTATGACCCTGCCAACTCCTTGATTTCAGACTTCGCATCTCCAGAACTGTAGTTGCTGTTTTGAAACACTCAATTTGTGGTTACTTTCTTTTACAAGAGACCTGGGAAACTAAGACAAATCCTATGAGGTAAGGATCCTTTTTGTCGTTACACTGATGCAGAAACTGAGGATCAATGATTTTAAACAACTTCCACACAAGAGGAAATATGTCATGCTTGATCCAACATCCATCTGTGTATGACAAAAGGACCAAAAGATGGGGAAGAGCCCCAAAGGAAGAAAGAGACAGAGAGATGGCCATTTTCCTCAGCCTTATGATCCAATAACATACAAACAGGAGTTTCAGGTACCAGAAGCAGGATCCTAGGTATAACTAGCAGGTCTTTCTTCACCAAGAGACATTCCTGAAGCATATGGCCCAAAAGTGGTGATTTAGGACCCAGAAGCTCCCAACTGACCTCACCCAGGGATGGTTGTTACTTTAATTCAACCAGGTGACAATGAAACTGAGTAGGTACAAGAGAATGCTAACCATAGACCAGAGTCCCTACTTGCTTTCCCAGTGGCTCATGACTTGACTATGGTGATTGATTTCACTACAGAGAAAGGTGATGTTTAGTTATTCCTTTTATAAATGTTGAAGTCTGTCCAATATATAGAATACTATATTTAATATCCTACCATTTCACATAGGTAGTTTTTAGCACTTTTGGTACCTTTATTTCTACTTTTCCACCTTATATAAAAAACATATCCTCTACTTTTGATTAATAGAAAAATTTTCAAGCGGGGCATATACAGCTGAAAGTAGTAATCTAGCAACTCAGGAGTCTGAGATCTGAGGATTACGGTTCAAAGACAACTCAGGCAGGAAAATCCATGAGGCTCTTATTTCCAATTAACTACACACACACACACACACACACACACACACACACACACACACACACACACACACAGAGCTGGAAGTGGAGCTGTGGCTCAAGTGGTAGAATGCTAACCTTGAGCAAAGAAGCTCAGGGACAGTGCCTAAGCCCTGAGTTCAAGCCCTAGAACTGGCACCAAAAAAATAAAATAAAATCAGCTCATGTATTTCCCCACCATGATGGTAGGATGGCCAGAGATAAAAGCAGGTTACAAATATTCATTACATGAGTTAATTGATTAATTGGTCTCTATCTGTTACCATTTTTATCCATGAATTGAATGAAGATATAGAAGAAGTAGGTCAGTTAAACTTTTACTCAGCACCCTCTGTCTTGTACTGTAAGAAGTATTTATATGTCTCCTCTCCTTACACTAAAAGCTATATACTGTGCCCTCCTGAAACCTGGACTGAGTGCCTTGCCTATGACTGAGAGCTCAGCAAATGACTGTAGAATTTAACTGTACCATCTCAGGACAGGTAGCAGAAATGGAATGTTCTGTCTTAAAACGAGGTGTCGAGGAAATGATGGCTTTCTTCACATATGTGGAAGATGATAAAATTTCACTGGTATAGTTCTTAAATGAAATATTAGAACAACTAGTGAAAATGATTTGTTAGAACAACTAGTGAAAATGAAATATTAGAACAACTAGTGAAATGAACAATGAGTTAATGCTTACCCCATGAAAAGGAAGTTCTAACAAAGGGAATGGGCTAACTTATTGGTCCTCTCACTGATTTCTGCAGCACTTAGTAGAGTGCTCTTGAAAGGAAAATAAAGACCAGGTGTAGTGATGCATACCTGTAATCTCAGGTAGAACTGAGTATAGTAGTTGAGAGACCAGACAAGGCAAAAACTCAAGACTCTATTAAAAATAATAACGGAATCAAGAAAGGAATAGAGGCATGGATCAATCTTCCTATTTAGCAAGTGCAAGGACCTGAGTTCAAACCCCAGTACCACCAAAGGGGATGGGGGAAGAAAAAGAAGGAAATAGGAAGGAAGGAAGGAAGGAAGGAGAAAAAGGGAGGGAGTGAGGGAGGGAGGGAGGGAGGGAAGGGAAGGGGAAAGAGAAAGGGGAGGGAAAGAGAAAGGAAAGAAAGGAGAGAGAGGGAAAGAGAAATAAAAAAGAAAGAAAGAAAGAAAGAGAAAGAGAGAGAGAGAGGGAGGGAATGAGGGAGGGAGGAAGGAAGGAAAGGAGGGAGGGAGGCAGGGAGGCAGGTAGGAAGACAGGCAGGAAGGCAGGCTTTTAAATTCGGGATTCTATGATATTCTATAGGTTTCAGACCTTTTTATTAAATTACTAAAAAATATATAAATGTTGATATATTACATACAGAAGATATCTCACACAATAGTATGATAGCTGCAAAGTTTGCTTAATTTTAAATAGGGTACACCAAAAGTCTGACTCCTGACATGATTAGAGTCAATACAGAAATTCCCCTGAATCGAGTGGGGGAAGGTGGGAGGAGTATGGGAAGAGATGGGAAGGGGAAACAACGAGGAGGCAACAATGCTTGATAAGAAATGTACTTGTTATCTTGCCCATGTCATTGTAACTCCTCTGTACAGTATTTCTCACAATTAAAAAAAAAATTCCCCTGAGAGTCAATGCAGCATTTAACATTGAATCCACTAATGTCTGAGTGGCAGAGGTCTCAATCCTGTTGATTTAGAAAATGACACAGCAAGAGACAACAAGCCAACATCTCTTAGGAGTGGAGCTGTGCCACATGCTTGACAGCTAGAAAGACTGTCCAGACGGATCTGAACAAAGAGGGAGACTAGCAGAGAGATAGTGACCAGTGAGGCTGCTTAGTCTCCGGCTTCCCCTGTTTATTTTCTAGGTGAAGTTTCCCCTCTGAAGCGACAGCTCTTGTAAAGCAGCCTGCCCACAAGCTGGCTCTGCCTCCAGACTCCTCCACTTGCCCTCTCAAATGAAAGGTTACTATCGGTTCTCTGCAATAACTAGCCATGGGGTACCGCATAGTCCTCCAGTTGCCTTAAACAATGCACTGTCTTCACCTTTGAAAGGGTCCATTTATTAAGTTATCTTTAAGTTACTCAATTTAGGTGTGCTGTCTGCTTCCTGCTGGAGTGCTAACACAGCCAGATTCCTGTCAAGACACTGACAGATGGATCCCCTGGCAGTGAAGTGTGGCTCCTCTCCACCATGGCCCACCCAACAAGGACACACAGTCACTTTAGGAATCTTGAGAGTCTCTCCAGCACTCTTGGTCTAACAATGTGAAGAGAGAGAAAGGCAACCAGACAGTACAAGGAGATTACACTCAATTCACTGGAAGATGTGTTTGGGTTTTTTTTTCTTTTTTTTTATAAGTTTTTTATTGTAAAAATACTGTACAGAGGGGTAACAGTTATATGAGTAAGGTAATGAGTATATTTCCTATTGAGCATTGTTGCCTCCTCCTCTGTTTTCCCCCAACCATCCCTTCCTTCCCACTTCCACAACTACTCCCCACTGCCCCCCCCCACCGAAGTTGTAAAGTTGTAAAGTTCATTTTCAACAGTGTCTTGCACATCTCATTGTTACAATGGGTCAACCATTTAATGCTATTTAAGCATTTTGTTTTTACCCTTCCCATCCCCAAATTAGAAAAATATGTATACAACATCAAATACAGTGAAAACAGGTGTTAACCATGGGGGAGGAAAATACCAAAGAAACAAAAAAATCACATAGTACACTATAAGTATGTTAAAAAATAGCAAGAAAGAACCACTTGTGTCCCTGTCTTGGGGTTCATTTAGCTTAACATCATCTTATATGGTCATATGTACATAGCTTTTAACCTTTTCTGCTTGACTCAGACATATACTAGTTATTGCAAATAAGGGAAACCATGGACCTATGTTTCTTTGGGCCTGGCTTACTCCACTTAATATAATTTTTTCCAAGTCTTTCCTAACAAATGGGGCAATGTCATTCTTTCTGGTGGAGGCATAGAATTCCATTATATGTGTGTGTGTGTGTGTGTGTATATATATATATATATATATACATATATATGTATACAGAGAGAGAGAGAGAGAGACCACATTATCTTGATCCATTCATCTACTGAGGGGCATCTGGGTTGGTTCCATATCTTGGCTATGGTAAATAATGCTGCAATAAACATAGTTGTGCTGGTAGCTTTAGTATGGTCTTGTTTGTGATCATCTGGGTAAATGCCCAAAAGTGGGATTGCAGGGGAGCTCTATGTAGAGTCTTTTGAGGAACCTCCGTACTGCTTTCCAAAGTGTTTGTTTTTTCCAAAGTGTTTGTTTTTAATTGAACCAAAGACTAATGAGTTTCTATTAACTTTGAAAGAAAAAGGAGTCTCAATTCCACATGAAGAGTTTGGGGCAAGAAGCTCAATGTGGCATGCAAATAAGGATGAGGCAATGGCATTATTTTCTAACTGGCATTAGAAACATTTTTGTCTTTTAAAGATTGGAACACTATGGGAGGAGTGGGGAGGATTGGGTGGGGGGACAGGGGGAAGATGGGAAAGGATGGGAAGGGGAAACAAAGGAGGAGGCTACAATGCTTGATAAGAAATGTACTCATTATCTTGCCCATGTAATTGTAACCCCTCTGTACAGTATTTTCACTATATATATATTAAAGATTGGAACACTGTTTTCCTCATTTGGATGGTCTAATATGCAATCTGCCACTTCTTCTATTAGCCTCAAGTTCCTCTGACAAGCAGATAAAACTAGTGTGACCTCTACACAGTCACTATTACAATGTAGAAGTCACTAATAGAAGCCAAAAAATGAAAAGCATCTCTCTCTATCCATCCCTCTCTGCCTTCTCCCTCCTCCTCTCTCTCATTTGCCCTGATAGGTCTGCAGAGCAGTAAGAGTACAGGTATCCTCAAGTTCGAATCCTAGTTCTAGTCCATGACCTGGGACACATGTACTTAACTCTCACACCTCAGTGTCTCCATGTGTAAGACAGAGACCATCATTCCCATCTTGAGAGATGGCTAAAGATTAAATGTGATAGAATGCTTGACAGAGGTCTGGCACAGGATTCATGTACATTGACTGCTCTCTTATAATGGGAAAATTTATGAATATATTGTCTTCTTGAAGATACATGCATAGTAAACTTGTTCACTGGTGGATGTCATAGGAGGGAGGACAAAAATGACATGATCTTAAGAACATTTGGAAAAAATACATTTAGTGAAGTATGCCAGACCCAAAGAAACATAGGTCCCATGGTTTCCCTTATTTGCAGTAACTAGTATATGTCTAGGACAAGCAGAAAAGGTCAAAAGCTATGTATATATAAGCATATAAGATGATGTTAAGTGAAATGAATCCCAAGATAGGAACATGTCTTGTTTTTTTCTTGCTTGCTATTGTTTTTCATGTTTTAAAACATACTATGTGATTTTTTTTGTTTCTTTTCTATGTTCTTTCCCCACGGTATAACCCCTGTTTTCACTGTATTTGATGTTAGTGCCCTGCATCTTGTATATACATTTTTCTAATTTGGGGAGGGGAAGGGAAATAACAAAATGCTGAAATAAGGATATAGGCTGACCCATTGTAACAATGAGATGTACAAGACCCTATGTTGAAAATGAGCTTTACAACTTGGGGGGAGGGGGAGTAAGGGAGGTGGGGGGTGAAGGGATGGTAGGAGAAAACAAAGAAGGAAGTAACAATGCTCGATAGGAAATGTACTCATTACCTTACTCATGTAACTGTAAGCCCTCTGTACAGTATTTTTACAAAAAAAAAAATTTTTAAAAAGAACACAGGAACCCAGTACTACCCAGAGGCATACCATAAAAGGAAAGCACTAGCCCACCAAGGGTATGGACATGAGAGAGGAATGTCTGCAGAGCACTTCACTCAGAAGCAGGGATGCAGGTGTGCCTTAACTAATGCGGATAAAAGTCCAAAGGCACGTCCTAGCATTCTTTATCAAAGAATAGGCTCCAAGAGCCTGCCGGACAAGATGGCGCCAGTGGAGAACAGCCCAGCTTGCAGGAAGTAGTGGGTAGCAAGGGCAGATTTCACCTACTTCATCTTCTGCCTAAAACCAAGCCTGCTGAGTTGCAATAATGAAAATTTTCACAGCACATTACTGAACATCGTAATGCCTTTCTGCCTCAATAATACTGCAGCCTGGGTATGAACGTAATGCATTATTCTGGTGCTGCCAAGAGAAAATTCAGTGATTTACATTTAGAGTTTATGTTTTGTTTCCAAGTGAAAAACATCCATCCCAACGACAGTTCCTACCCAGGTATTCTAATTTCAAACAAATGGCTCAAGATTTTGACTGTGTTCTTTAGTCAGAGGCTTTCGACTCCATTCAGCTTCTATCTTACTAAATTTAAAAAGAGTTTGGTTAAAGATTTATAATCCTGTCATTTTATTCCCCAAGACAAATTATATTCCAGGCTACTTTACTTAACGCATGAAGATGATCGGTTCTAGTCAGACAAATACTTGGTTTATCTGAATAGTTAGACAACTGGCCTGTTCTATATTTTTGTAACAGTTAGGTGACTGTACTCCTTCTATCTTTTCCTTACCTTCTGTACTGGGTATATCCAAGCTAGAGAGATAGTCATGCCTGGACAGAGCAGCACAAAGGAACTTGTGGGGTAGAGTGGTGCCATTATAGACAGAAAGTATTACTATCCAATAAATTATCTCCTCATTATCTTCTGTTCAGGAACATAATCTTCTTGTATACTAAAATGATACTCAAGTCTTCGTTATACACGTTCCATAATCACACTAATTATGGAAAAGAGACATGACAGAGGTAGATTTGCCAGGTGCTAAATTAACAATAAGGTATTTTATGTGACCTAAGTGGACAGGGATTGCTTGTAGTTGAGAACATAAGCCAACACATTTCCATGCTGAAGCAGTGAACACGGTGAAATCCAATTTACAGAGAGCTCCTGGGAAACACGAGGCTCACTCAAAGAAGAGAAGCATTGCAGACTGGTCCTAAAAATGTAAGAAGCTGCTATTCTGATCTCACAGATGCAGTTGTGTATTCAGTGAAACACAGGGGACACCAGAGACACAGAAGGACATGATAATCAAGAGTTAGTCACGTTGTGCCCGTCCACACCATCTGCATAATGACAGAGTATGCACAGCATCTGATGACAAACATTAGTAAGAATTATTAAGCACACTGAGAATAACAGTATAGTACAAATAAAAATGTGTTTACTGTTCGAGCCAGACAGACATTTTTGCCCATGATGGCTCTCCAGAACAGTGTTTTAAACAGGAGTACTCATACCATAGCTTCTTAGTAAGACATTAAAATGACTTTGAAAATCCAATCATTTTCTCCATGAGGATTTATTAGTTCTAATCACTAATCAGTAAACACAGTCCCAACTGTATGCACCTTCTATAAAGATAGGAGTTAATTAAGATTGAGTAGTGATGAACTTTGCAACTACGGTTCAAATGTCCCTACTGCAAAAATATGCTGGCCTAGGTCTGTAATCCCAACTCTCAGGAGACTGAGGCAGGAGGCTCAGAACCTGAGTTACATGGTGAGTTCAAGGTGAGTTTGAGGACAGTCTGGGATGGGTAGCCAGACCCTATCTCATTCATATGCACATACCTGTCACATGAACACACTCATGAGCTATTTTGCTCTTCAGCTTTAATTCCAAGAGTTTCTTATGTTCAAAGACATATTACCTACTGGGGTTGAGACAGAATAGAACAAGGAGTGTGAGGGCCCTCATAACTATTTTTTTAAAAAAGAAAGGAAACAAGGAGACTTCAAGAAAAGGTTGGACTGGGAGTAGATTCTGGATACTATCCCACAGCTACTGTGTGAGGCAACAGGACTCTTCCAAACAGGACTGTTTTTGAGTTCATGGTATTCTAGAGTCTATGGCATCTGCCTTCTGTGCCCAGACTTGAGAAAAGTGGAGCAGAAGTAAGGCACCAACGGTGGGATCTTCTGGAAATGGACTTCAACTCTAGACAGATAGGGATCATTTCCTGGAAGACTTGGAAGAAATGGCACTTTGGAAGGTCTTCTGTATACTAAGAAGAAGAAAAGTGTCACATCAAAATAGTTGAAAGTATTAATGTTCTGCCCTTCCAAAATCATGGACACAACAGGTTATAGACCTGTTGAGTTATATAAACCAAAGCTAACACCCATCTTCTGCCTTAACTTTTTAAAATGTGCTTCTGTTTGCTGAGTGTCATGAATAAAATACTACTGCCAATACAGTGAGCTCAAAGACATTATTTTTTATCATATGTGCACCTCTAAATTCAATCCAAAACAATGACATTTTCAGAAAAATTACAGTTTTATAATATAAAGCCCCCAAAGAGCTCTTCACAAAAGAATCCTGATAGGATAATGTTGTTCAGGCTAACAAAATGGAAAGAAGAGTTTTTAAATGGTGATTTAAAAAAAATAAGATTAACAATGTTATCTCAACAAGAATGTTAAAAAAAAAAGAAAACCATATTTATCCCTTACAAAATAATCATCTTTCTTAAATTGGCTGTTCCATGTCAGAATGGAGTCAGACAGTGCATTGTCTTTGAAACCCAACACTATTAAATTTTAATACACTTTCTGTTCCCAAATTCAGTTTATCCACCAAGATTAAAATCTAGCTAAAAACAAATTTCCAAGGTGTTCTACACCTCATGTAACTGTCTAACAGTTATACTTAGGTCTGGAAAAGTATCTGTCAATCAATTAATCAGAAATCACAAAGCTATGTTGTATCCCTAATTAAACATTTTAGTTAAACAAGAATACTGTTCATGCCCAATCTTACTGAAAAATGTTCAGGATATTTCAAAATGTTCAGTATATTTCTGCATTTTGATAATATCTATAAACTCTAAAATCTACATGTAGAACTTTTGCCATTGTCAAGACACAGGTAATGGAAGCTGTAGCTAGGAGGACAAAGAATTCAGTCTGCCAAGAGCCTACTGCAATGTGGCAATGAAGATACTTTAGGGGATACAAGGGAGTAGATACAATGGGGAATAATAAGAGTAGAGAGCCAGCATGAGAACACAAGCATCCATATGACCAATCAGTAAATCCGGGTCCATCTAATGTGCTGGAGAATGCAGCATATAACATGAGATAAAGGGTGAAAAGGTTTTGTCAGGTAAGGATGAAGGGAGGCTACTTTTTTAAATAAAATTTTGTTGTTACTATGGTATTATGCAGAGTGATTTGTCTCTGAAGTTGGCTTACCTCACTTAGCATGATTTGTTCTAGGTTCATCCATTTCCCTGTAAATGACATGATTTTTATTCTTTCTAACAGATGAGTAAAATTCATTGTGTACAGGTACCACATTACCACATTACCTACTCATCTGTTGTAGGGCTTCTAGGCTGTTCCCGTAACTTGGCCATTGTGAATAGTACAACAATGAACATGGATTCACAAGTGTCTTCACCTTATCATGACCTGTATTGATCTGGGTAGATGCCTGAGAATGGTATGGCTAGGTCATAGCAGAGTTCATGTTTAGTTTTTTAGGAAAGAGGGCCTATTTTTTATTTAGGAAATGACATGAGAAAAGAAATGGCCACGAGAAAGCATGGAAATTTTTCAAGACAAGTGTTCATATATCTAGAACAATGGCATGCATCTGTATTAGACAGGTCTTTGGGGCCGGATTGTTGAGGATTCTGTATTTAATTTGGTAGCAAATAGAGAGCTATGGGAGAGTGTGAGGTAGAAAGGAACACAATCAAAGCTGGAGTCAGAAAACTCAGAAGGCTTCAATGATGCATCATAGAGTTCCATCACAGGAGGACAGGAGGTGGTAGTTCACACCTGTATGTTCTTTTTCATGTTTAGCAAAGACACAGCATTGACATGATGCACAAAACCACCTGAGCCCAGGTGTGTCCCTGGATACAAGAGTGATTAAGAGAAACCATGAAAAGAATCTCTTTGATATCTGATAAAGTACTCAAATGTAGTGGTGTGGTCTGGATATGAACTATCACCCCAAAAGGCTCTTATATTGGGGACTTGGTCCCCAGCTGCTGGTGGGTAGCTCTGAAAACTTCAGGGAGGTGGGCTTTCACGAGGAAAAGTAGCTCACCGGGACAGGTCTTTGAGAATAACTTGGCTAGGTATCCTTTCTGCCTCCCTCTCAGCTTCCTGTCCACCAAGAAGTGAAAAACAGTCTCTGTCATGGGCTCCTACCGCCATGATGTTCTGTGGAGCCAAAGTCCATGGGCTAAATCCTTGAAGCTCACAAGCCAAACTAAATCTTTCCTCACTTACATTATATCTGTCAGATATTTGGTCACAGTGCAAAAGTAAAGTTAACTAATACATGTGTAAGGAGGAAGGAAAATGTTTAAGAAAAACTCCAACTCCAAAATATTGTGTTGACTAAAAAAAGAACAAGTAGAAGGATTCTAAGCATAGTACAGCTTACGTACAAGTCAGTAATTAAAGCATCGTATCATACATTCTTTTTTCTAATTTTTTAAATTTTCATTAAACCATCTTTTTCTGGGGGGGGTCCATTCATGGGACCTGAACTCTGGACCTGGGCGCTGTCCCTCAGCTCTTCAGTTCAAGGCTAGCACTCTACCACTTGAGCCACAATGCCACTTCTGGCTTTTTTCTTTTTGCTTAAGTGGTGCTGAGGAATCGAACCCAGGGCCTCATGCATGCAAGGCAAGCACTCTACCACTGAGCCACCTTCCCAGCCCCTCATTAAACAATCTTTATTAACATAAGGGTTACAGTTACATAAGCCAAGCATATAGTACATTTCCTTTTGGACAAAGTCACTGCTTCCCTCGCCCTTGCCATACATCTGTGTGGTCTATACGAGCACACATACAGTACTCAGGAGATGGAGAGAAGGATCTAAGTGACTCTGGAGCCAAAGTGCCCAGTGGAAATCCCTCCTATGGAAACTTCCAGCTCTGTGGCCTTGGGTAAATCACTGAATCCTCAAGGAAAGAGTAGGCAGGAGAGTTTGAGGAAAGCAGAGATGCAGAGGGCAACCAGGAAGTGAGTATTTTCAAATTATATAAGATTATCCACCAGCAGTGAGGGTCCAGCTGAGCTGGGATTTCAAGATTGAGAGCTGGCTTTCAAGACTCCAAAACAGAATAGAAAGTAGACAAGCAGATTCAAGCTACCCACAGGAAGATTCCTGGTTCACTGGGCACTTGAATATGGCTAAGAATGGCAGACAGGAAATCAAAGGCATTATATTCAGTGTACATAAGTGAAAATGGAACCATGTAACTTGACAGTGCAAGTAGTGTTGGGAAAGTTAGGGGAGAAGAATGGAAGGAGTAACACTAGTAAGATGCATTGCACTTATCATGTCATTGGTTGAATTGAAACCCCCTGTATACAAGAAAGAAAGCTAGGCACTACTGGCTCACACCTGTAACCCTAGCTACTCAGGAGGCTGAGATCTGAGGATCTTGGTTCAAAGCCAGCCCATGCAGATAAATCTAAGACACTCTTATCTCTAATTAATCAGCAAAAAGCCAGGGGCAGAGATGTGGTTCAAATGGTAGAACACAAGTCTTGAGGAAAATAAGCTAAGGAAGAGAGAAAGGCTCTGAGTTCAAGCCCCAGGTCCTACAGACAGGGAGAAAGAAAGATAGAGGAGAGGGGGAAATAAAAGAGAGATAGGGGCAGAGAGACAAAAAGACAGGGACAGAGACAGAGAAGAAGGAAATAGGGTGGAAGGTGACCTGAGAGGGAATTCAAACACCCAGCATTTCCTCCCAGGCTGCGGTGTGGCCATGAGTGGGGCCACCAGTGGGGCAGAGGTAAGTAGAGGTAGGACAGAAAGGACAGACAATATGGGAAGAGCTGATTCTTCATTTCGTCTCTGTGAGCCTCACTTGCCACTATTACAACACAGTGAATGGAAACAACAGTGAATGTCCTGAATGCATTCTGACTTCACATGTCCCAAAAGTTAGTATATTTGGTGAAACCCTCAGAACATGTTTTCTCTTTATCTGGTTCATTTATTCAACAAATAATTACTATGCAAAGCACTGTGCAATCTGTGAGAGCGCTGCAGATTTCATCTATGGCTCAGGCACTTAAGGGCCTTACAACCTATTGGAGGGGATATGAAAATAATTAGCCATTTTATAAGAGCTAATTAACAAGACAACAGGTGGTGTTAAAGCAAATGAAATGAAGTGACAAAGAAATGGTATGCGCTCACAGAGCAGAAATACCACGGCTGCTTGTTTCATCCTTCCCTGCTGTCCCTACATTGAGCTACATTGAGCACCAACTGTATACCATGTGGTAGTGACAAAATGATGACTGAAACAGACTCAGCTATTAGAAGGATATGTAGTAAACATAGGAGTGGGTTTGTAAATATAAATTGTGCTAAGTGCTGGCAAGGTCAACAATAAGATAACCTACAAATCAACAGAGGAGCCACTTGAGGGATCCTAGAAGCTCAGATGACATTTTGAAGTATCTTAAGAAATTAAGAAGGCACAGCGCAACATTTTGTCCCCATTCAATTAGTGAATTGTGTGTGTGTGTGTACTTTATATGAATATATGAATATATTGACTTTATCTCCAAAGTGAGCTTTGCCTAAATCAGCACTACGATCTCTTCTCCATTTTTTTAAAGGAAAAGTAAACTGAGGCTTAGAGAAGTTAATTCACTTTCCGAAGCTAGTAGATGGCAGTACTAGAATACAAAGCTACATCTCATGCACGTTCTCCTCAAGTGAGGTCCAGAGATACTCTTTTATTCATTAAAATAATTGTATGAGGCAAAAAGTTGTAATGGTAATAAGATCATTACTGCTGTATTGAAAAATAGGGCCATTAAGTAATAATAGGCTTGATCTTTCCCCAAAAGAACACCTTTGGGTCTCTGTTGGTACTTTGTCACCATCCCATCCAGTCGAGAACTTGCTAACAGCTAATACTAATGTTGACCATTAAAAGTCATAAAGTAAGAGTTAGTAAGCACCTACTACGTCCAAGTCATTGTCCTGAATAACACGCATGCATTATGGCCTTATTTAATACTTACAATGATTCCGTGAGATGTGCATTACTCTAAAAAGATAGGAAACTTGACAAGTGTCACATTGGATGAACAAGCAACTTGACAAAGGTTACACTGGATAGAGAAGTGGTAGAGGCAGAATTCTAACAGTACACTAACAATATCATCCCCTGTACTAGACCAGAGAAGCCATGAACATTGCTGTAGAGAGGGAGAGGCAAAACAATGTGTCAAAAAGAAATCAGGGTGAGTGGAAAGCAGACTCAGTCAAGGGAAATTAGAAGGCCTGGCTCCCCATTTACTACCTGACCTCAGGAACACTTTTGGACAAATATGATGATTGAAAAAAACAATTACTTAACTCATTTTTGAAGACTCAAGTCAATTGTATTGCAGGAACAAAAGGGCACCTTGTGGCTAATAATTCTCCCCTTGTCAGGCCTACTGGATTATCAAAACCCTTCCTGTAGTACATGCAGCAGGGCTGACCTGGATCATAATTTACATCTAAATTTCCCAGTGAGGAGTGCCAACTTCAGTAAACCGACCCTGTTGGGTTCCTTCTTTAATTCTATCTTGCCAGACATCTGATAAAACAACCTCACAGGATCCATCCACTGCAGAATTAGCCAGAGGCAATGGCCCCTAGGAGAAAGGATTTCAGAGAGTATTTTAGTACCTGCCCAGCCACCATCCTTCTCAAAAGGATAACTGAAAAGACAGCAAACAACCAATGAGATTTCTCAGAATCGACTCCCAGCATATTCCCCTGCAGGCAAAATATTATCACAAGTAAAAGAAAAAAGTAGGCCAGAAGTCACACTATTTCAAGGAAAACTAAAATTGTCTCCATTGGAAAACCAATATGGTATAAGCTTTACACAAAGGATCCAACATTGATATAATGAAAAAAGGGAGAAAAAAAAAGAACAGCAATAAAAATGGCATTCTCACATTCTGACTGAAAAAGAAAATCTGAAGTTGTCAATTAGATTTCAACTTGTCCAATAATTCTGTGCAAATATTACAAAAGAGAAAGGCAAAAGGTATTATGTAAAAAATATTTCTGGTCCTCGGTAACTCTGGCCTTCTTTAAGAAGTGACAAGGAAGACAAAAATCATGCAATAGTATCATTTGAGAGAGTTCCACAGGGCAGATGCAATTGCATCCAGCCACTGCTACTTCTTTTTTAAAAATAAAATTATTCTATTAATATAAATGCATATATACTCATCTACAAATGACATAGTATTAAGATTATAATGTAATTTCTATTATTTTCCTTGAATTAATATTTAAGTTTTAAAATTTATTTTTATTGTAAAGGTGATGTACATAGGGGTTACAGTTACCTGTCAGGTCATGAGTAATTACATTTCTTTATGAACAATGTCACCCTTTCCCTTGTTTTCTCCCAGATTTTCCTCCTGACCCCCTTCCCCACAAGCTGTATAGTTCATTTTCAACATAGTGTCTAGTGAGTATCACTGCTGCATTTGTTTACCCTGTCCCATCCCATATTTTCCACTTCTGATGAACAACTTCAAGGCATATAAATTCTACATAAGGCATTATTTTGTGATTGCTCAGCAAAAAGCCACTATCCCAGCTCTCTTACTCTGGACAAAAGTCAGCCAGCATTCTATATTCTAAACAAGTGAAGACCCATAAACAGTAGATTAGGGGTATACTGCAAGTAGTTATCTCTAGCTTTTTGTGTGTGTGAGAGAGAACTGATACTCTCACTATTAATTACATTTCAAAAAAACACACACACACAAAAATAGAAGACGGTTCACTGAATTCCACATACCTGGTGCAAGGATGGCATCACAGAAAAGCAGTACAACAGCTCACAGGTACCAAGCACACCCTTCAGTTTATAAACTAGAAGAACACAGTCTAAATGTATCAAAGGTCCACCAAAACCTGCACACCTATGGATATTCCCATAACAATGATTACTACGGTATTAACTTACTTGTCTATGTATAGCATGATTGCTAGAAACCCCACCTCACATTGCCTGGCTTTAAAACACAGCTGAATCACTTCCTAACTATGTGAAATTGGGCCAATCACTTGCAATCTGAACCTCAGTTTCTCTACCTTTAAAATGGGGAAACAGTGACTAATACATGATTTCTTTTAACAATTAAAGGGTCATGACATTTAAGGACTGGAAAGTAAACTTACTGCAGGACCGGTAAGTATAATGCTATTAATCTATAATAATTATAATCAATAAAGCAGTTATTATTATTATCAGTAACAACTACTGGTATCATATTCTTCTTCCTCCTCTTCCTCTTCTTCCTCTTCCTCCTCTTTCTCCTCCTCCTGTTGTTGTTGTTCTTCTTCTTCTCCTTCTCCTTCTCCTTCTCTCCTCCTCCTCCTCCTCTTCCTCCTCCTCCTCCTCCTCCTTCTCTTCCTCCTCCACCTCCTTCCTCCCTCTCCCATCTTCCATCTTCTGTCTTCCTCATCTTCTTCCTCTTCTTCTTCTAGAGCAGAGCTCCCTAAACTACCTCGGACACTACTATAAAACTTAACTTTCAGCTGGGCGCCAGTGACTCACACCTGTAATCCTAGCTACTCAGGAGAAAGAGATCTGAGAATGGCAGTCCAAAGCCAGCCTGGACAGGAAAGTCCATGAGAGTCTTATTTCCAATAAACTGCTCAAAAAAAAATTGAAAACAGCACTGTGGTTCAAGTGATGAGTGCTAGCCTTGAACGCAAAGAGGCTCAAGGACAGCGCCCAGGCCTTGAGTTCAAACCCCAGGACCAGAAAAGAAAAACAAAACAACAGCAACAACAACCAAAAAAAAAAACAACACTTAATTTCCTACCTTAGTGCAGCTACTAATACTGAATACTGGAAACTCTATATTAATTGGGCTTACAATCCCCCCAAAAGAGACCCACTACATTGCATAATACCTATCTATGTATCTTCCTGTTTACTAACAAACTGTGAGCGACCTGAAGTGAGAATATCAGCAATCAAGTTCAGCCTTTTGACACTGGGACATAGTCAATTTTGTATGTCTATGAAGAGAGATGATAATCCTGAAAAGTCTTTATGCTTTCTGGGCTTGATTTTTCCAGCTAATGTGTTATATGGTCTGTTCGGTCAACTTGTACTGAAAAAACACACAGGTTTGCTTCAGAAGGGGATACGCAAAACAGGAATCATGTCTCACTCTGATGCTGTGTGGTAGAAGGTGCCACTCCAGACAATCCTTCATGAACAAAGGTGTTTAGTAGTCATTCTAAGATACTTTCCAAAGCAACCCAGCAGTAGCCAACCCAGTCAACCAGAAAAGGGAAAAAATATGGAAGAACGTGCATGGAGATTTATCAGAACACAGTTTCTACCAGCATCGCATTAGATGAACCCCAAGGATTAGCTTAGCTGCAAGCTGGAGCTAGAAAAAAAATGGATGTTGGTGAACAACTAAAAAGTCCTTGCTCATGGTTAGAAATAAACTTGCTAGCTTTCTTTAAAAGAATACCCACTTAAAAATATTTGTTGACTCAATAAAATAAAACAATTTCCTGAGAACAGTTTTTACTCACTGAACGTCAATATTCAAGATATAACTTCTCCCTTAAATAGGCAAAGTGTAAGTTTTAAGATAAATTATTCACCAGCAAACTGTTTATTTCCCTTGCTTAATTAAAATATCTTTTGTCCTTTTTCTATGTGTAAATGCTAGCAGTGATCAAAAAGAATAGTTTGATTAGTCTAGATCCACCCACATCCTTTGAGGCTTAGCAAAAATTGCAATTTACATTTGTCTCTTCTCTTTCCTGTAGCTTGTACAAGTCTCCAATATACACCTTTCCCGCAAAAAAGACCATTATGAGCCTCATTTCCTTGACCACACTGCTCATTTCTCAAGGGTGTCTGTTAATTTTTGTTTCTGTTAATTTTTGTTTCTCTGGCAAGTACAAGGGGCTTTATCAAATACAAAATGCCTTCAAGATAGTACAGGCTTATTTCTCTTTTTTCTTTTTACTTTTGTCCATTTCAATGCCAAGATGTAGTGGTAGATATTCAAATAACCAATTAGATCACTCAAGTTTTAAGAAAAAAAATCAAAGCCCAAAGGAGCCTAAGTAAATTCATTACAAATAGGCTATAACTCTGTGCTTTCTCTGTATCCAAGCCAGGGCCATGAGACTTTGGAGTTTCTATATTTTATGACTCAAAGCTGGCCTTGAGATTTGATTCAGACAAAAAAAAAAGTGGTGGCCAAGCTCTGGTGGCTCATTCCTATCATCCTAGCTACTCAGGAGGCTGAGATCTAAGAACTGCAGTTCAAAGCCAGCCTGGACAGGAAGGTCTGTGAGACTCTTATCTCAAATGAATCACCAGAAAACTGGAAGTGGAGCTGTGGCTCAAGTGGTAGAGTGCTAGCCTTAAGCTGAAGAGGTAAGGGACAGCACCCAGGCCCAGAGTTCAAGCCCCACAACTGACAAAAAAAAAACAGTAGTGGAATTAACAGGCTTCAAGAAGACTGCTTATACAGCTGCTGTGTTTTGGAGGGCACATCCTTTGGCCATGAGAACAAGCCTACATGATCCTCCAGAGAATGAGAAATATATGATCTTCTCATCTTGTTCAGTATGGCCATCAAGCCAGCCGGTAGCATGAAGGAGATTATTCAGAGGAGCCAGCACTTAACCAACCTGCTAGTGACCTCAGAGGCCTGTCAGACCTGGTCAACAGCAAGCAGGCCTAGCCAGGTTATCAGGTCTTCCCAGGCCATTAGCTGAGGCCTGCCTGTATGTTTTTTACACAGTGTTGGCCGCAGAAGGATTGTTACTCAATAACAACCTTACATGGGCCTTAACTGTACTTCTCTACCCTAGCTGTTCATTTTGCTGATGAAAAAACAGAAAGTTTGAGCAGTGAGTACTTAAACCTGGTATTAATAAAACCAGGAGTAGACCATGGATCTTCTGATTTATAATTCTGATGTGCTATCTACTCAATCATTTAATTTCACTTGCAAGATCTTTGGGGCTACTCAAGTCAACATAAGCATGAGGGTCTGGTAGAAACTGGCCAGGTATCAGTGTCTCACACTGAGTATCCTAAATACTCAGGAGGCTGAGATGTGAGGATTACAGTCCAAAGCCAGCCCAGTCAAGAAAGTCCACAAGACTATCACCTCCAATTAACCCCCAAATCTGGAAGTAGAGCTGTGGCTCAAGTGGTAGAGAACTAGCCTTGAGCACAAAAGCTCAAGGACAGTGCCCAGGCCCCCGAGTTCAAAGCAGAGGACTGTCAAAAAAAATTACATGAAATAACTTAAAACATACTACAAACTGAATACTACTATAAAAAGAAAAGATATCCTGTTTATGTTACAGACAATGATGAAAGTTATAAACTTTTACATCATAAAAGGAAAATCACTGTTAGCTTCATCATGCCTTTAGCTCAGAGAGCTCTGACTTTTACTTAGACATTAAGACCAGGAGGCAGAAAGTGGAAGAAAGAAGAAGAGAAGAAAAGGGAAGAGAGGAAGGGATACAGGGGAGGAAAAGGGAGGGGAAGGGAAGACAGGGAAAACAGGGAAGACAGGAAGGAAGGGAAGAAGGGAGGAGAAAGGGAGGGAGGGAGGGAGGGAGGGAGGGAGGGAAAGAGGGAGATTCCAGCATGATTAATGTTCATTAGTTTATGAGGCATCAAGAGAATTACTGCTGAATTTATCTCTTTAATTTTTAGTCCCACTTAAAAGGGCTGCAGGCTAGAAGGGCAGAAGCTATAATGATTTTTTTAAACTACTACTACAGTCTAGCATTGGGCCTGAATGAATGATTTACTGAATCATAAGCAGAGTCTAATCTTCAGGAAAACTATAGGAATAGGTTCAAGAAGATAGAAGGGTGTTTTTGAATTATTTTTGGTTTGGTTTTGTTCTGTAATACTAGGGCCTTTGTGTATGCACTTAAATACTTTTGTTTTATTTGGTTCTTGAAATAGGGTCTCGTTCTAGTAAGAATATATATTACTTTTTAAAAATATATATATATTACTTTTTAAAAAGTGTGGGTATATAAAAATGCAGACCCCACACAATATGGGGAAATACAAATTAGTATGAAAAATTATGAGAAAATTTACCAGTTCCTCCAAAATTTAATGAGTATAACTATCATTTAATCTAACCATTCCACTGCTAACTATATATCCAAAGGAAATGGAATCAGTTTGCCAAAGAGACAACAAATAGAAACAAACTATGTATATGCAAACATACAAAACAAACAATGGAATATAGTTCAGCCATTAAAAGGGATCAGATCTTGTCATTTACAAGCTAGGTGGAACTGAAAGCCATTATGTCAAGTGAAATAAACCAGGCACAGAAAGAGACAGGCTCTCCCTCATAGATGGATTCTAAAACATTTGTCAGACATTGAGAGAATGGTGGTTATCAGGGACTGTAGGAGTAGAGGAGGAGATGGGAAAGGCTAATCAACTACATAAGAGAAAAAAGTTCTGATATTCTATTGCACTATAGATGATTACAAGTACTGATAATATAATGTCTATTTCAAAAATCTAAAAGAAGACCTTGAATGTTTTCATCTAAATTACAAACACTTGAAGAGGTACATAGATATACTGGCATAATTTGAACATTACATTATGTATATAATGTATATAAATGTTACAACATCACATATTGTACCACAAATACCTGCCTCCCTTAGCCCAAGAGACAATCAGTGGCAGCAGGGAGTCAAGTCAAGCAGGAACTCATTTATTAACATACAGCAAGCACTTTTTAAAGCAAAAAAGACTGGGCGGCATGGCAGGGGAGGAAGAGGAACCAATCACTGCCAAGGTCACACCCTATCATGCACCTAAGCTTCCACGGGCTGGTTACGCACTGAAGGTAAAGCAAATCAGGCTCTGCCCACTCAACTCCCTCACAGCGCCATCTTTGCTGTCCCTGTGCTCCACATGCAGGCACCCAATTTTTGTTTCATCCAGGTAGCCAGAATAATCTCACCACCTGGACGAGAGGATGGGGAATTGGACAGGCAGAGCAAAGTTCTTTTCCTGTCACCTATGTTATCAGATAGCACTCCTACACAAGTGTGTTCATCACACTGCCCAAAAGAAGAAAATGAATTATAACTCCCAACGCTTCCCAGGTAATGCAAAAGAAGAGGGACAAGTGCAAAGGAAAAAGCAAAAATATTATCTTTGTCATTGTTGAAGCTAAAGGAAAAGTCATAGGTCTAGTTTTAAGGGCTAGTTTTTCCAAAGAAGTAATAAAAAGTTACAGCTTCACAAATCAGCCCCAATTGGGACCGTAAAGATTTCTGGGTTAGAATGGAAATCTAATGCTGATTTAGCTCATTTAAAGTATTACTCCCTCAATTGGGCACTGGTGGCTCACTTAATCATAGCTGTTGAAGAGGGTGAGGTCTGAGGATCAAAGTGCAAGTACAGCTCGGGCAGGAAAATTCATGAGACTCTTATCTTTAATTAGCACCTAAAAGCCAGATGTGGTTCAAGTAGTAGAGCACCAGCCTTGAGCCAAAAAACCAAGGGAAAGCAAAGTGCCCAAGCTCTGAGTTCAAGCCCCAGAACAGGCAATAAATAAATTCCTCTGTAATATAGGGAGAGCTTAGAGGCCAAGTACCAAATAACTTCTAGAAAGTGCCCACAAGTTAGAAAGCAATTAATTCCCAACATATGACATCTGCTAATAAAACTATTACAAATATTACTGACTCAGAATAATAAGGTAACTCAATTATCTGGTCCCAATAATATATTAAATCTTTGACCCTAAGATTTAATTAAAATAGGTTTTTTTAGTGAGACATACTGTCTAGGCTTTTATAATAATAGCAAGAAAAATCCACAAATTTGAAAGAATAACAAATGCATTCAGTAACTGTCTGTCTATGCTCCATGTACATGTTTCATTATAAAAAGTAAATTAAAAATGGCATGAAAATAGAATATTTTATAAGAGAGTAGCAATGTCCCAACGATCTCTATTGAAAAAGTAGTTCTGTTGCAAGAGCTCACACCTGACATCCTAGCTACTCAGGAGACTGAGATCTGAGGATTACCATTCAAAGCCAGCCCAGGCAAGAAAGTCTGTGAAACTTTTATCTCCAATTGAACACCAAAAAGCCAGAAGTGAAGCTATGGCTCAAGTTGTAGAACACTAGCCTTGAGCAAAAAAGGCTCAGAGACAGTGCCCAAGCCCCAAGTTCAAGCCCCAGGACTGACACACAAAAAATATAGTGCTGTTAATATCCTTTCTATCCTCTCAGGTGTGGGTATGGGGTTTGTTTCCCTTTTTTTTTTTTCTTTTCTTGTTAGTTGTGTGGGGCTTGAACTCAGGGCCTGGGCACTGTCCCGGAGCTTCTTTGTGTTCAAGGTGAGCACTCTACCACTTGAGCCACAATGACACTTACAGTTTTTAAGTGGTTTATTGGAGATAAGATTCTAAGGGGGGGTCTTTTCTGGCCTAGCCAGCTTCAAACTACACCCCTCAGATGTTAGTCTCCTGCATGGCTAGGATTACAGGTATGAGCCACTGGCACCTGGCTGGGTGTGTTTTTCCAAGACACACAGTAGAGGATGTGCGGACAATTGTGTATTATCTGCCTGTCGCCTCTCATGACAGGAGTTGAGGTACCAGAGCTTCTCAGCCTACATGTGTATTTACTAGAACAGGTTAGAAAGAAGGAAACAGTCCCTCCCAGGAAGGGTTATCTACCACCTAGCTATAAAAAATAACTGGGCTGCTGCTCCAACCTCCCTTTATTAGATAATTCCACGCCACTGTTTTCCCCAATCCAGCATGGTTTCCACTTATCACAGAAGTCCCTTGACACCACGGTAACAATGCATCTTCCCTCAGAAACAGCAGCTCTTGGCTTCAGAATGAAGCAGCTCCTCAAAGACTCTCCGGCCTTTTCGCCTCAGGTGAAATAACGTGGCTTGCCCAAGGGATAAGATAAAAGCAAACCATTCACCTGACAGGCAGAGGCAGAAATGGAACAAATGGAACAATGACAACGGCAGCTACACACAACTTACAAGATTTCCTCCACAGAAAACACCCCAGCCAGGGCAGATCTGTGTTTTGTACAGTCATTTAAAGGGACATTTGCCTCAAATGGCATCTGCCCCACTCCATCTTCCTTTCCAACAGTAAGCTTCTGTCTGCTTTCTCATTTCTGACTAACCAGAAAAGTTGGAAGTGGCGCTATGGTTCAAGTAGTACAGTGCTAGCCTTGAGCAAAAAAGGTAAGCAAGGGCATGGGGCCCTGAGTGCAAGCCCCTGTATCAGCACAAAAAAAGAAAGGGGGGGAGGGAGGGAGGGAGGGAGGGAGGGAGGGAGGGAGGGAGGGAGGGAAGGAAGGAAGGGAAGGAAGGAAGGGAAATAAGAAAAAAAGTGAATGTTAAAGAAAAAGATGGTTATAAATACCAAACAGAACATAAATCAAAGACAAAGTACATTCCTATATCAATAAATTAGTACTTTGCATATCTTTTGGGCACAACTTTAAACTTGATCTTTTCTATATTTGATTACTCCCGCTTAGAAAATGTATGGGACTGGGAGTCGGAAAACCGATGATGAAATTCATCTTCCCCAAAATCATGTGTGAAAATACAAACTCTTAATAGCAGCTCTCTAACAATCGCCTAAGTTATCAGTACAAAATGTCTAGCTTGCTTTGTATTTTGAGAAGGGTGGCAAACAATTTTCTTCTGTTTGTAGAGGTAGGCCAAAGACACAGGATGAAGTTTAGGGGTTAGGATTCACTAACCTAGAGTGCTTTCTAGGGCAGAATGCTAAAACTTGCTGCAGACATACTCCACATAGTCCAGATTCTGCATGATGGCTTTTCTTCAAGGAAAAGAGTTGGCCCAAAGGATGAAGCTCAATGCTAGACTAGTTGTCCCACATGCATGAAGCACTGGGTGCTAGACACAGGCCTGAAAAAGGAATGTGCTTTTTAATTGAAATAAAGGAAATGAGATTACAGGTTGGATTATTTGGATAAACTAATATATTGAATTTTTCTAATTCATATTCTGAGCCAACTTCCCAGTCTATTATCACATTTAACAATGGAGGGATTCCTCCAAGGCAGATAATCTTTCATTCTTATATCATTGATGAGAAGGTCAGAGTCTAAGCACAGAGAGCCTCTGACAGTCAAGGTCTGACACAGCTTGAGTGACAATTCAAACCTAAATAGTCTTAACCAAGAGTCCACAGTCCATATTTGTAAGGTATAACAAAAGAGTATCTCTATATCTATATAATTCTATACCTATTATATCATGTATATGATATATTAATATAATTCAATATGTAATTATCTATATAGAAATAGAGATATAATCTATATAAATATATAGATATACTTATATATATACACTTATATAGACATACATATATAAACATACTTGTTTGGCATGCCAATATAGCCTATGAATTAGAGATCTGCAAAGATAATCATCCAAAAGGAAAATGTTCCTTTAAAATAATCACATTTCTTTCCTTTCTTACAGCATTTTTTAAATCTTTAAATGGGTTTTAAAAATCTATAAGTGCCCAAATGGATCAAAGACCTCCAAGTCAAAGCAGACACTCTGAAAACATTACAGGATGGAATAAGAGAAACCCTAGGTCTCCTTGGCTCAGGCCGAAATTTTCTGAATAGAGACCCAGAAACACAACAAATCAAAGAAAGGTTGGACAAATGGGATTGCATAAAGTTGCAGAGCTTCTGTATGGGAAAGGACATAGCTAG
>NW_012267265.1:7017956-7020299 GCF_000151885.1 Dipodomys ordii | reverse complement strand
GGACTGGGGGGGGAGGGGGGAGGCTGGGAAGGGATGTGAAGGATAAACAAAGGAGGAGGCTGCAATGCTTGGTAAGAAATGTACGCATTAACCTGCCCATGTAATTGTAACCCCTCTGTACAGTATGTTCACAAATAAAATAAAATAAATTTAAAAAAAATATCTATAAGTGCAGGTAGAGAATCAAAAAATGCCACTGAAACATCTCAGAAATGGGGCTTTAGAGAAGAAAACATTCCAATTTATGGAGATACATTATACTTTATTATTTTACATTACGATGCACAGAATATGCCAGTGTTCAACAGGAATAATACCAGGATCATCAATTCATCTACCTTTGACTTAATGATTAATTAGGAAGACTAAATCCAAGACCTACCTAAACAGACACAGTGACCAATACCAAAGAAAACAGTTTTGTATGCCTTATCTAATGAGCAAAACTCCTAAGCATATCCAGTCCTCATGTCAAAAAAACTTGGGCCTTCCAACTATCCAAGAGTAAATAGAAAGTCAGATTTTCCTGAGAAATCTCCATAAATTGATTTGTTATCACCAGAATCTATTGAACTTAAACAGTGAAACTCAGATAAAACATGTCACCGTGTGTTTCTGAGATAAAACATGTCTGCCAGTATATGACATATGTGACCCTAAGTCCACTAGCTGGTGACCCATACAACTGTTGTACACTAAGAGAAATAAGTAAAGCATATATCTCTTTATGTTCTGTAAGAAACAGACATTATTTGGGTTTTTGTTATATATATCCTTGCCCTCTTCCTCATTAAAAATTTAAGTCAGGGGCAAATGAAACACTATAAAGTCATAAATAAGGGCACAAAAAATAAGTGGTTATTGTCACAGTGATTAATTATAATAGATACCTACTCTGAGTTGTGGAATAGATTAGGTAGGTTTGAGATTATGTTCAATCCCTAGAGCACTCTTTCTTGTGAAGCGGAGACTCACTAAATGATTATGAATGAGAATAATAATATCATAAGAATGATCGTAGAATTAGTTCTAAGTTATGTTAAAGGTAAATCGCACCAAACTTTTAGGACATTAATCATTACGGCAAAGTTATAAATTTGTGACTCAAATGGCACAGAACAGGCCAAACCGCAAACCAAAGAAGAATTTCTATTTTCCTCCTCCAATCATTCTTAAAATGATTAAAGTAAGTTCTTAAAAACAATCCTTAGCAATACAAGAACCTGCCCTAACAACAGACAACTAGCAACCACTAATGTCCTACTCCAAAAGAACCATCTTGTTATCACACCACCCCACTATTATCCACACCTTCACACCTTTTTAGTCAGCTTTCCTTGGCTACATCTGTCAATCTGTACTTTCTGTGCCCATCTTTCATATCCTGTGTATCAAATTCCCCCCAAGGTTGAGGCTGATGTACATTCTAACTCAACAGGCTCACTCCCAAGAATTCAGCCATCAGGTTCTTCTTTATTTCTTCACAAGTTGGAGAACCAGAGATTGAACTATGAACACCCATATCCTGTACAGTGTTACCCCGCAAATTAATGTGTGTAACACATGGCATTGTTATTCTTTGACAAGGTTGTCCTTGATGCCACAATGTTGCTGCTGCTGTCTTAGCAAGGGTTTAAGCTAAACCATCCCATACAGTGTCCAATCCCTGTTTCTGGCTACTCTTCATCTCTATTGGATGTCCAAGGCCAAACTGCAGTGATCATAATTTTAACACTGTACCAACATGACAGCCATTCTCTAGTATGAGATTTAAAGACTTCAGCAAGCTAACAGAGGGGAGATGCTAAGAGGCTCAATGAAATACACAAAAACCTACTTTTGTTATAAACAACAGAACCCAAGTATCATTTGTCTTGAGCATATATATTTATTACAGCAAGTCTAAAATCACAGTCTATGATATAATTTCAAGGTGAAAAGGAAGTATTTTGCTTATTGATTGCTCTGTAGTCATGGGAATTGAATTCATGGACTATTTCCTAACCACCACAGCTGGTGATCACTCTTGTCAGCCAGCAGAGCTTAAAGGAGAAACTGCTGAGAGTAATCGGAGCAAAGAGAATGAGAGGCTGCAAAGGCCTAAGTCAAGTCAAGCCAGGGTGCACAAGATCATCCCAACCTTAGGCAGCAGCAGCAAATCATACAATATACAAAGAAGGAGATGGACATCTTCCTTCTGGAGCTGATGCTGTGGGAGAGTCACCAAAGAACCTGTGATAAGAAAACAGTGGAGGGCTGGGAAGGTGGCTCAGTGGTAGAGCGCTTGCCTTGCATGCATGAGGCCCTGGGTTCGATTCCTCAGCACCACATAAACAGAAAAAG
>NW_012267265.1:6998457-7011171 GCF_000151885.1 Dipodomys ordii | reverse complement strand
AACAATGGAGGGGCTAACAATGTTCAAGAGGAAGTGTACTCATTACCTCACTCATGTAACTGTAACCCTCTGTATAGTATCTTTACAATAAAAAAAAAAAAGAAATCAGTGGAGTCAAAACCATGTTTGCTTCAGGTCTCAGAAGTATGGCTGAGCATTTTTCACTAATGGAGTAACATTCAGAATCAATCGATTCAATTCAATCATCTGAGAGACCTCCATGAAACAGAAGTAATTTTTCACACTGCTGAAGCTACCTTGAGACAGTTTCTCATTTAACTTATAGGAAAAAAAAACTTCTATGCACAAGTCAAATTCAAGTGTTCACCACAATAAAAAATAATAATAATAACCCTCATTGACTGGGTGGGCACCACTGGTCAAGAGAGCTGGCTCTAAACAACAACAACAAAAAAGGTGTTTATAAAGCAGAGGAAATGGAAACCAACTAGTGCTAGTTGGCTTGTCCCTATTAGTCCTGAAGATCTGAAGAAAATATGTTCCAGCCTGAAGTCACTACTATTGATCTTGCCAAAGTACTAGACGATCCTGTCAAAAAATGTGAAGACCTTGTTGTATTCCTTCAAATGTGGAAATAAAAGCTGTGTGAATGGTTTACATGTGCTAAGCTTCCAAAAGCAGACCTGAGAAGCCTTCCATGAACTTCTACAGTTTTTCAATTTAGTTCCAATTTATAAAAAAAAAAAAGGTCCTGTACTCCTACTTTATAAATGCCATCAATGGATTATTATTTGGAATCAAGCATTTTTTAATGTCAAGGTGATGTACAGAGGGGTTTCAGTTACATAGGTAAGGTAATAAGTACATTTCTTGTCAAACTCATTACCCCTTCCCTCATTTTTCTCTTACTTTCCCTCCTTCCCTCCCATCCCCCAACCCCCACAAGTTGTACAGATCATTTCCAACATATTGCCTTGTGTATATTGCTGTTGCATTCAAGCTTTGACTAGGACTACAAGAGCCCAAAACAGCCGAAGGCAAAGGAACCCATGGACTCTATTTTAGAACTGGTCAGCCAGCAACCAACATAATGAGCACAAAGGGAGAGACTGTCACATGAAAGAAGTACATTGTTTGCTGGGTTTTGTGGATTATTTTCTTTTAATGTTAGCTGCCTGGCAATTCTCATAGATCACAGCTTTGGGAAAGAAAATGTATCTCCCTGATGAAAAATGAGCTAACAGAGATCCTATTAGATGACCCACTCACCAAGTCTACCAGTCCATGGGTTTCAACCTACACAAGAAACTCCACCAAATTAATTTCCTGTGCAGAGTAAAAGGAGAAGGGAATCTGGAGAAAGTAAACCAGGCATATTTGCTTAGATCGAAAGATGTCACAGTACAAATAGAATAACATGCCAGCTTGACAACATGAAACACAGTGTTTGAAATGCATAATTAAGCTCTCTTTCTCATTGCTTGCTCTGTGTAGGGTGTTATAAATAAAGTCCCAGAATGCCATATGTTTCTATATTGGAAAAAGCGAGTGTATCATCAGTTATCATGAAGAAAAGGTCAGCACAGAAATAATCGTTGTAAGAAATAACTGGGCTTTCTAGTTATGATCTCACCCACCCTTAGATGCTGGGTTTTTTTTCCCCTTCCCATCTCATAACAAATCATACTATTTACTTTATTCTTGGTACCATGTTCAGAGTAAAATTAGATCCATTTAATTTTCCTGATTTTTTATTTGTTCTCAAAAGAATAATCTTTTTCTCATGCTAAATACATGCCAAACAAGCTTTGTTCACTCATCTCAGTTAAAATTAAGCACTGCCCAGGGAGGTCCTTAACCAAAGTGCAACCTCTTAGGCTCAGGGCCAGTCACAGACCATGAGCTGAAGATCTATAGGACATCAAGCTCTGCTCCAGGTTTTGGGGATGCAAAGATGACCATGTTATGGTCTCAAGCAACTACCAAACTTAATGTTTTATTATCTGTGTGAGGATAAGAGAAAAGTGATGTGAAATGAATCACTGAAACCCACCTACTATCTCATCCAATAATAATGAAGTGATTACAGGTGGCTGTCACAAAGAATCACTCTGGTTACTGCATACCTCTGTTCCTCACTAGACCAGAACAATGGTTAAGAGGGAGCTCCTAAAAGGACGCAAGGAGAAGCCCTATAGACAAAATCAGCTATCTGCTGCTCTTTATTCAAAGACTAAGTACATTTCATTGCACAAATAAAACACACAGTCAAAGTACACATAGCTCTGCATACTTACTCTCAGATAGCTCTACTTGTTTGCTTTTAATTACCCATCTGCTAAGAATTCTATTTTGCTTAGTTTTTGCTCCTCCCTCCTTTCAGGAATTAAGAATCAATTTACTTAATTTTGTGTGTTTTTTTTAAAAAAATAATTACAAGATGTATGATTTTAAATAGTGATGAGTGTAATGAAAATAGGCTGGATTTTTTTTTCAATAGTTTGATTTTGTTAGTGTCAACAGAATTTCTTTGGAACTTGTTAGGTATGAGTGAGTTACAATACTGAAAACACTAGATCAAAACAGGCAGATGTTAATGCCATTTAAAGCAGAATGATGCATATATGATTACTTTTTACAATGTCCTTTTTCTTTTTTATACAATGGCATATTATGCAGCCTTTAGAAAGGACAAAATAATGGCATTTGCAGGGAAATGGATGGAACTAGAGCAAACAGTTTTGAGCGAGGTAAGCAAAGAGCAAGGAGACAAACGGCACATGGTCTCCCTGATATGTGGATGCTAAAACCAAAATGCAAGGAGATATGACAAAGTAAACAGGACTCGAGACACAAAGGACTGCAACTCATTTTGTCATATCCTTGCTAAACAACTCTTGTTCTTGACCACAAATATAGTATACATATGCGCACAATGGAGGGAAGCTAGGAGGGGGACACAGAATCAGTGGGAAACAGGACAACACACAACAGAGGGGCCCATCAGCTGCACTGGACATAGATGAAAATGAACTAAGCAACCTAAAGACAGCGATGGGAAGGAAGGAATGAGAGGGAAAGAGGGAACAGCTTACACTAAGCAAAAGGAAGGAAATGTGAATATCACCTGATGTGGAAGAAATAATTGTATTGTCAAAGCTCATAGAATTCACAAATTTTATAAACCATGATAAAGACAATTTGCCTTGTGAAGGTTAAAATGTATTTGCGACTATCACTATCACTATTCTACAATACTGTGAAATATGTGAGATTTATGTAACCACCTAATCTCAATTGTAAAAAAAAAAATGAAAAGTGAGAGAAAGGATGGGTTGGGAGCAATGGGTGACAATGTTATTACACACTTTGTATTTATATACTGTTTTGTAGAATGGGAACTTCTTTGTTCAACCACTTAAAGATAATAGTAATTTTTTTAAATCCCATGATAAAAAAAATATTTTAAATGGGTTGGGACAAAGAGAGCAGGATTGTCTGAAATAAATTACTTAAATCCACTAAGCCACAATTTTGTCTTCTTTACCTAGAGATATTACAGTTACCTCTAAAGATTAACCATGGGTTCCAAAATAGAGAGGTCAGCAGAGACTATGGTGATACATTATCTATATATTTCATAAAATACATTGCAAAATGCTATCCCCACAGTGACTGGGATCACTGCTAAATAGAAAGAGCATGCGATAAGTTAGTTGTGATGAATATTTATTCAGTTTCTTAGTCTCATGAACTAGAGGTAAGACACAACCCAGTAAATTAGAAGTAGCCATGAGGAAGACAAATTGCAATGAATAATCTTTATTAGGATATTAAAACTTATATTCCATAAAAGACTGAAGAATTTTCTAAAATACTGCATCTAGTGGGGCAAGAGGGATCTGGAACTAACACTGCTTCCATAAACTGTTGTTAAATATCACTGGGTAAATGCTAGCTAGCATCGGGTTATAAAGCAAGTTGGCTTATATGTCTTGTTCCTAAGATAACCAAAAGGCAAAGGATAATTCTAAAGACCACAGTGTGGGAGAATCTGTTGGCTTGCTCCACACCCTGTTTCTGATATTTAGAATTACTAACACGTCCTCACATCAGACGAGGGGGAGGACAACCTATGAAATACGCAGACAAGTCTTCAAGTGCTAAATGTTCTAAACCTATTTCTGGAGTTCTGTTGAGCAGTGACAGAAAGAGCCATCTATATTCCATGTTACAAAGTGCTTTGACAAACAATGCTGAACCTATCAAATAAGAATTTAAGGGATTAGGCAGAAGGGACTATAAATTGCTTCGCTAACAAGCTAAAATCTGGTTTGTTTCAGAGAGTGAGCGTAATTCAATTCCTTTTGCTTACAGAATCCCACTATACTGTGGCACCCTTTTGTCTTCTCTACATAGGCCTTGCCTACAAAGGGCTTAGCCCAATAGATATGCTAGACAGCCCCAGAACATGAAATAGGTGTGGGGAAGGCTGGTCTTAAGGCTACAATATGATTGGAAGGTTTTGTCACAAATAAAACTCTCTAGGGATAGTATTACCAGTCTGCAAGCTAGTTGATGAAAGCGCCTAAGAAGGGAAGATGGGCGGGGCAGGAACACAAACAGAAATAGGCTCAGCTGTTAAGCTACAGCAGCACCCAGGCCAATAATACTGAAAACCCAAGCTATGGCAAGTCATGGAGAACAGAAAGGAAGGGAATGCTCTGTGCCATAGCTGGGCAGTAAATCCATCATTATTTATGAGTTATTGGCTTTGGGTCACTCTCAATCATCAGCAAATACTAAAAAAAATAAAAATAAAAAGGTTGTTATTTACAAAACAGCTGTTCTACATGATTCAAGGGACACCTCAGAAAAGAATGCAAGAGAAGCCGGTAGCGCCAGTGGCTCACGCCTGTAATCCTAGCTACTCAGGAGGCTAAGGTCTGAGGATCACATTTCAAAGCCCGCACGGGCAGGAAAGTCCATGACACTCTTATCTCCAATAAACCACCAGAAACCAGAAGTGGTGCTGTGTGGCTCAAGTGGTAGAGTCTTAGCCTTGAGCTGAAGAGCTGAGGGACAACGCCCAGGCCCAGAGTTCAAGACCCACAACCCACAAAAAAAAAAAAAAAGAATGCAAGAAAAGCATCTTTTCTTGCACTCAAAATGTTTGCCTCTAATTGGGGGGAAAAATGTGTACATAGCTTGAAAGAAAAAAATTATTCTAAATTTAAATATATACCCAATGTAACACCAGGATACGTTATTCTCACTGGAAGCCTGGAATAAGCAACCTGGAGCCCTTCGCAGAAGTATCTTAGAAAGAAACTCCACCTGATCCCATGAACTCTGTTACCATAAGTGGTCCCTCTCCTACCTGCACCTCCGTCTTATTGCCCAAAGGACACAACTGCCATCAGACAGATCCTGACTTTCCAAAAGTCATCAAACATCAATTACTTCACATATAAAGACACTTATACATGAAGTTCAACATGCCTTTTCTTTTGGTGATATTTTGTTTGACATGCTTGCCATACAGGTACACTATCACTTGAACCATGTCCCCAGATCTCTTTGCTTTAGTTACTGCTTTCTGATAAGGTCTTATGCTTTTTGTCCTGAGTGAGCCTCAGATTATGATCCTCCGTCTATGCTTCTCACATAGCTGAGTTCACCCACCATGCCTGGTTTATTTGTTGAGATGAGGGTCTCACTCATTTTTTTGCCGGGGCTGGCCTAAAACCACAATCCTCCCAATTAGCTCTGTAAAATAAGGCTAATGTTACAACAAATAATAGTGGCACAGTATAGATAGGTCAATACACACACTGATTAAGAATGTAAGTTGTTGCTAAGAATTGGTCCTTTTTAGAATGGCAGTTAACTCAAGTATGAGTCCATCTACCTATAGACTAAGATGATGACTGAGAAAGAAAACAAAGGTACTCAAAATCTTAAAAATCAACATATTGCCAAGCTCCAGTGGCTCGTGCCTATAATCCTAACTACTTAGGAGACTGAGATCTGGGGATCCCAGGTTGAAACCAGCCTGGGCAGAAAAGACCATGAGACTTTTATTTTCAACAAATTGGCAAAAAGCTGAAAATGGAGTTGTGGCAGAGTGATACCTTTGAACCAATGAAGCCCAGGGACTGTGCCCAGGCCCTCAGTTCAAGCCTTAGGACCAGCAAAAAAATAAAAAATTAAAAAATCAACATATAACCAGGTACTTGTGGCTCACACCTGTCATAAGACCTATCACCCATTAGCCAGCAAAAAGCTCCAAGTGGACCTATGACTCAAATGATACAGCCCTAGCCTTGAGAGAAAAAGCTTAGGAGACAATGCCTAGGCCCTGAGTTTAAGCCCCAGTACCAACACACACACACACACACACACACACACACACACACACACACACGCATGTACACACACACACACACACTCGCACACATACACACCAACTAACATATCTTTCTCCAAAAGAGTAAGGATCTTCTTGAAAGTTCTGTCCAGTTGATAGGTCTTTATATTTCTGTTGGGTAAAATAAACACCCACAGCGTAGGAGGCAGAAGAAGAAAGCACTTCCCCATCAACCAGGTGTCAGATCTTTTGATTCTTCTATACAAGAAAATTACCATTGAATGGTTTTCTCCTAAGTCCATACTATACCTAGAGGAATGTATATTTTTTTCAGAAAAGCCTTACTCTTCTACCTAAGTAATAGCACATGTTGAAAAGCTGTGGATTATTTGTCATCATACTCAGAACCAGTCTATCGTCTTCATTTTCCACTAGCTCTATCCTGATGCACAGAAAATAAAATTCCCTAACAAAATGACATTCTTCACTACCTACAGTACCTCCCTCAGCCATTGCCTTGTGACAAAAAAGAGTGGCAGAATGTTTTAACAACTAGCTACTAACAAGTAGGAATGAGGGTCCCTTGAGAACAGGAATTATCTTCTCTGCCCACCTCTATATCCCAATGACCAAGAACCATGACTGACATGTAAGAAACATTTTAAATCAAGTATCCCATTGAGAGGCTGAAAATGGGAAAACTAAAGCTGGAGGCCACCTTGGGCCAAAAAAAAAAAAAAAAAAAAAAGCAAGACTCCTTCTCAGCCCAAAGCTTGGTGAAATACTTCATGCCTGTCATTCCAAACTACATGGGAAGCTGAGATTGGGAAAATTGTGATGCCAGGACACAGAATAGTCAGAAAGACTTCATCTGAACAGAGGGAAGCTGGATGTGGTAGTGTATGCCAATGTTCCCAGCAATAACAGAAAGCCTGGCTCAGTCACACATCCAGGTGAGAATCACGATTCTGTCTTAAAAATAACCAGTGAAAAACAGGGCTGGCAGCATGGCCTTAGGGTTATCAAACCGGCCCTAACAAGTGCACAGCACTGATCTGAAACCCCAGGACTGCCAAAAACTAATAATCATCATCATCATCTGGCTTCGTATTTGATTAAATGTGTTATCTTCATCATCATCATCATAAAAGTATCCTATTCCAATACAGGAGAAATGAGGTTTTCATCCACAATGATGCTTTAAGTTATGAGAGATTTAGCAGAAATTTCCATGAACAGTGGCTCCAGCTTTGATCAGCAGACATTTCATTTTGAAATCCCAAATAATTAAAGCATGATTCAGTGTGAATTAGCACTAATTTATTTAGTTAGACAAAACTTATTAACCACACAACCCACAATGTCATTGGCAATGGTGAAGCATTTCATATTTGAAGCTTTCTTCTCTTCCACTGAGACTGTGGCACACACACACACCACCACCCCCTAGAAAACCCTGATTAACCAAACTCACTAGATACTATAAGACTGGCCTTGGCCTTTCAGTATAAGAGAAACTATAGAAGGAAATACAAAGGCAAGGAGAAGTGGGTGTCTCCAACATAAACACTGCCTAAATGGCTTCGATAAGAAATCCAATGGTTATATGTAAACATCCTTTTGCACTCAGAGTATAAATCACATCTCAAAGGGCTTAGTTTCAGGGTCCTAGTTAATCATTGGGCTGTAGCAAACACTAAAAAGCAATTTATCTCACAAGCTTTGGAGTTTATAGAAAGGCTTGCTGCTCTTGCAAGCTGGTTTCTCCAGTCAGATACTTTCAAGTTTTCCTTTAGTAGCTAAAAGCTAACTGAAAAGATACATCCTATCTTTAACCAAAAGACTGCCCCCTTCAGTTGAACAAAGTGAAAATAGGCCTTTTTAAAAAGGGCCAAGAGGAAGAAGGTATTTCTTCTGTGAAATTGTATATAAAGCAGAAACCCTCTACAGTGTCTAAACTCTAAAGGCAAAGAACGATAAAATCCTATCAGCATGGTTGAAAAGACATGTTATCTAGTCTTTCACTCTGTTGTCTTTCACTCTGTTCAGTCTTTCAGTAACCTATTGGAACAAACACATTCTAATTCCCACAGTGAGAACAAAGAAGGATATTCTTAGGAGAGGATCACAAGGGTTCAATAGCTATGTGCATAAGATCATATAAAGTGATGTTTATTGAAATGAACTCCAAGAAACAGAAGAAGTTTCTTTTATTTTACTGTTTACAGTTTTTTTTTGTTTCCTTTTTTCTGTAGTTTATTCCCTTCTGTCGCTGTTTTTAATTTCTGTACCCTTTGTCTAGTATATAAGTTTATCTGATTTAGGGAGGGGGAGAGGAAGTTCAGAAACAGTGGGACAAAGGGTGAACCAATTCAGAAGTGAAACCCACTAGACACTATGCTGGAAATGAACTATACAACACTGAGGGGAGGGAAGTCGAGAGGGGGGAAACTGAGAGAGAATGAGGAAGGGGATGACAGTGTTAAAAAGGAAATGTCCTCATTACCTGACTCATGTAACTGTCACTCCCCTGTACATCACCTTTACAATAAAATTTTAAAAAGAAAAGAAAGATCAAATAGATCCCAAACCTAAACCCTACAATTTCATTTTTATCTTTTCTATGCTGAAACTGATTTTTAAAAAATGAGTTTGGAAAACTGGTTCCTCTTGGAAGCAAAGTTTGAAAACTACTTCGCTTGTCCAACATTTAGTACTCTCATTTGAAGGCAGACTAAAACTGACATCTCCATTTCCTTTGGGATTCTGTATGCTCTTCCTGAGATGGACTTTGCAAGCTCAGAGACCTTCCTCTTGTCCAGGAAAACATACAAACTTGCTGGAATCAGCCCTTATACTAACCTGATTTGAAAAGAGTGAGCCACATCATTGACCTTGAAATTTCTGACAGAGCAGCACCTTGATTTTCTGCTTCATTATGTCCAATATAAGGATTTGCCACTGATGTACCCGACCTCCCACTCCCTGTCCACGCTCCATTGCCACTTGGAGCCACCACTGAAGCTCTGACTTTGGCAAACAAACACCACCTGTCATATACCAAGAGGTTAAAAGGACGTACAGATGGTGTCAGCTGTATCCCCCAGGCTCTAACCAGCTTGCATGCTCTGCACGGGAAAACTGAATCCTCTAGACAGCAAGCTTAGGTAAGAGATGGACTAAAAGCCCCGTGTGAGAAAGAAAGGAAAGTCTGTGAGAAATTCAGTAAATAATTCAGCATCCCTAAGATGAAACACTACCTAGCCATTTAAAAGAATGAGTTAGTTGTGTGTGATGAAGCAAAAAAAAAAAATCTACAAAATATATTATTAATTGAACAAAGTTCAAAACTCTAGGTATACTATTCTCCCATTCAAGAAACAAGGCATGCATGCATGTATATAGATAGACACAGATGTCAAGAGGAAGGAATAAGAATCAACAGATTCACTGAAATTTGAAAGGGATTTTGGACTTTTTTTGAGTATGTACTGCACTGGGAAAAATAGAAAACTGAGAAAAGCAAACTCCTCACAAATAGAACTTTAGATGGAGAACACAGTAAACACAAACCCAAAGGTAGATAGTCTTTTTCTTTTTAATTTTTCATCCTTATTGTAAAGGTGATGTATGGAGGGGGAGGGGTTACAGTTACATAAGTAAGGTAATAAGTACATTTCTTTTTAAACACTGTTACCCCCACCCTCATTTCCAAAGGTAGATATTCAAAAGCCAGTTACACATTTGCTGCCAAAGATGTTCAGGCCCCTGGGTCAATTAACCAAAGCATGGTGCTCAGTGTAGACCTCACCAGCTTCCATTCTGATTTCCAGAATGGTACGATTACTACTAGGATTGTGAGAAAAACCCAAGTCCAAAGAAGCAATGGAATTCCAATTCTGGAGTTTTGTCCAGCACATAAACACCAATATTGAAATAGCTCTCTGCAAAACAGAGCGTGAATTACATTCTTTGAGTTTTTAAAAGCCCATATTTCAAACTAAGAAAGTACTATGCACAGGAGAATTGAGATCTGCTGCTGCCAATCAAAAAAGGGTCTTTTTTTTTCACTTGACAAAAGTCACCTGGAATTCACTGGGACATGCCTTCCTGCAGGCACACAGCAAGTTGTGTTCACAGGCACACAGCAAGTTGTGTTCACAGTCGCTAAAATGCATAACAATGGATGCTACTGAGAAACGAAAGAAGGATTCCATTACAGATATCACCTACCAAAAAAGTTCTCTTTCAGAGATTAAGCAATTGTGACTGTGGTCCGTAGGAAGTAGCTGTGATCACCAGGTTTCTTAAAACCCAGGAATTTGATGCTTTAGATATATTTTGAAATAAATAATTAAGAACAGATACATAATTAATGGCTCTGTAGCATATGAAAATTAGAATGTTAATTTGGAAACTCAAGTATGCTTACTAAATCCCAATCCACTGATGAAGTTATTTTTTTTTATTTTCTTGCATAATTTCAACAAACTTGTTAAGGAAATCCTTTGGATTCTATCTGCTCTATTTTGGGTTGCCAGTGTCTAAAAAGCATTCACTGTAGTGATTGTACAAGGTTATTTCAACTGAATTTCAAGAATGGACCAGTTATTTTCTCCAGCTTCATTAGTGAATAGCTCTGCATCTTGGACAAGTTACAGCTTTTCTTGAGCTTAATTTCTTCATCAATAAAATTAAAAATTTAATCAGATGGTTCCCTAAGCTATTTTTCTGTTCCAAATGTATATGATTTTTTGAGTGTCCCTTAGCATATTACTCACTAAAGAAAAAAGAAATCATTTTTCTACTCTTCCAAGAAAATTAACCAAAAAAGTCCCAAATAGTCCTTTATTTCTAGACATTGTCCTCATGTTTCATAGATGAAAAAGTCTTAGGATTTGGAATAAAGGAAGACCAAAGAACCTATTAACAATGAAATTTTACTCAGCCATACGAATAATATTACGTCATTTACAGGGAAATGGATGGACTTAGAACAAATCACATTAAGTGAGGTAAGCCAAGCTCAGAGAGACAAAGGACACCTGTTTTCTCACATATGTGGAAGCTAGATCTAAAATATATTGCGACATGATAAATTATACAGGATTCTAGGCATTCACACATATAAGGCAAAAGGAAGATACTCTTAGGTGAGGAACACAAAGGTATAATGCTTATGTGACCCTGATCATATAAAATAATATTTATGGAAGTGAACTCCTGAAAATGGAAACAAATGCATTTTTTCTTTGTTGTTGTTTTTAGGGTTTTTTCCTTCTTGTTTGTTCATTTATCTGTCTTTGGAAGGGCAAGAGGGTACAGAAATGAAGGACAAAGAGTGAACAAGTGCAGCAGTGGTATTCACTAGACACTACGTAGAAAATGAATAATACAGCTTGTGGTTGGGGATGGGAGGAAAAATTGAAAGACAGCAAGGGAAAGAAATGTAATTTCCTGACATTTTACTGTAACATCTCCAACCATTACCTTTATAATAATAAAAAATAAAAAATTTTCAAAAAGAGTAGAGAGACACTTTAATCACATACTATTCTAAACTAGGTAGCTGCTTTTCATTTTTAATTATTTCCAAGGTCACCTTCAGATCAACTGTCTATGTCAGGAAACATCACTAAAGGCAATAAGAAAAGGAAAACACTACAAAGAGCAGGCTACTGAATACAAATATCCCAGCTACTGCCCAGCTTGCCTTGGATGCACTGTCACCATGCAATTTGTATCCCAACATATCCCTACGTGTTCCCTAAGAACACAGGTCTTCTAGGAACAACTCAATTCTTGGCCCTGTACCTGTACTACCCTCTGTGGTCATACTTCCTTTTATTAGCTAAACTCTACAGTCAAGTAAAATAAAAACATGAATTAAACAGTGTCCCCTGAATGTGAGGATCACTATCAATACTCCAAATGGAAGCAGATGTGAGACTGACCGAAGAGCAATTTGACACTGGTCCCGCCATGAAACTCAAAATAAAGGTGTCTTCAGGCAAAGGATTATAAACCAGGCACCACCAGTTACTCATGCCTGTAATCCTAGCTACCCAGGGAGCTGAGATCTGAAAATCAGTGTTCCAAGCCTACCCAGGTAGACAGTTATTTCCAATTAACCACCAAAAAGCTGGAAGTGGTGCTATGGCACAAGCGGTAGAGCACTAGCCTTGATGAAAAAAGCCAAGCAAGAGCTAGAGGACTTGGTTCAAGTACTAGTTATAGCAAAGAAGAAGGAGGAGGAGGAGGAAGGGGAGGAGGGGAAGGGGAAGGGGAAGAGGAAGAGGAAGAGGAAGGAGGGGAAGGGGAAGGGGAAGAGGAGGAGGAGGAAGCGGAAGAAGGAGAAGGAGGAGGAGAAGGAGAAGAAGAAG
>NW_012267265.1:6985672-6998407 GCF_000151885.1 Dipodomys ordii | reverse complement strand
AAGAAGAAGAAGAAGAAGAAGAAGAAGAAGAAGAAGAAGAAGAAGAAGAAGAAGAAGAAGAAGAAGAAGAAGAAGAAGAAGAAGAAGAAGAAGAAGAATTTCTTGTTTAATAAGAATTCAGAAGTGGATTTTTTGTAATGTGCGTAAAATGACAGTGAGGCAGGCTGACAACTATGTTCATCCTACCTACAAAGCACACACTGTTAACTGCAATATATAGTGCCAGATAGGCCCTCTAAATCCAGGTACCCCAGTTCATTTCTCCTTCACAGAGTGAGTACAGACACCCATCAATGACAAAATGACACAGGATATTCCCCCAGTATACATTCCCACCACCCCAGATAGTACCTGAAGTTCCCTCTGCCAGTCACCTCCACCTCTTACCACTCAAAGATCCCTAACAGTACATAGAAAACTTAAAATGTTAGATCCAAAAACCATATAGTCAAGGTCTATAATCTTCAACAGGAAAAGCTATCTACAGGCATATTGAGACAGTATCTGGGTTTCTGATGAGTCCAGAGATACCACAGTAGCCCTGGACCACATAACAACAAAGCACGACACTTACAAGGGAGAGAAGTGAACTTCTGCCTTGTTTAAGCCACTATGATTTGGGATTTACTGCTTACAGTTGAGTTTCATTCCAAGTAGATTTTTTTTTTAATTCACACACCAGCTACAGATGTTGATTGTGTTAGACAAAGACTCTGTTATATCGATACTACCTTAGGTTTGATTATTTTGTCAGAAAAAGCTAAGTAAACATTTTCTCTTTGTACTTTACTTCTCTTTACATTTAATTATTTTCTCAGAAAAGCTAAATAAACATTTTCTCCTCTTTACACTTGAGACAAATATATACTTATGCACGTACACACACACACACACACACAGGGACGCACGTAGATAATCAAAGAAGTGATTTTGCTTAACATTTAATACGTAAACATTATTGATTCAAATAATTCCCAGTAATCAACGGAGCCTACAATGGATCTTTCGGGCATTTTTCTCTGGCCACGGAGGAAGCAGTAATCGATTAGACTGTCCTAAGTTACTTATCTTCTCTTTAGCTGAGAGGGGAAAACAAATGAATCAAAGGTTCATAGACGCCATATAAGTACTGTCTTTTCCTGTTTAGAGAACACAGGCCAGTGGTTGATATGACAAGCTCTCAGCGGAGGATACTGAAAATTGACAACACTTCTGGGTTCTTGGGAGACCTGTTCTTGCCAAGAAGGGACTTCTTTCAGAGGATGCAATGCCAGGGGCAGCAGGCCCTATGAGTGCCCAGTCCTCTGTGACTCCTCTTGTAAAGTCCCAGCACCTGGCCTAAAGCAGTGCCCAGTAGATACACACAGAACCATCCTTGGAAGAAGAAATGGAAATGTGTGTCATCAAAGGATGTTATTTCCCACTTCAGCACAATGGCTTCAGAAAGTCCCTGGTGATGCTCCTAGTGCCATGGGAAAGGCAGAGCACTGGGTGTCTATGGAATGTCAGAACCTGGGTTCCCAGCTGAAATGTCGGCTGTCACTCACTAACTCGCTTTTATGAAGTCACATAATCTCTTTGGGTCACTTCCTCACCTAGAACTGAAGAGATTAAATGGGGATCTAGCTACAGTTCTTCCATCCCTAAGGTTCTGACATCTTACTTCTCTAGGTCTATCTCACCCCTAGGCCTCCTTGGGATCCTTTAAGTCTTTATTCAGAGCATAGAGTTGGCCCAGGTGCCAGTGGCTCATGCCTGTATTTCTAGCTACTCAGGAGGCTGAGATCTAAGGATCACAGTTCAAACCCAGCCAAGCAGGAAAGTCTATTAGACTCTTAGCTCAAATTAATCACCAAAATGCCAAAAGTGGAGCTGTGGTTCAAGTGGCAGAACCTGGGACAAAAAAAGCTCAGGGATAGCAACAGTGACTGAGCCCTGAGTTCCAGGCCCAGTACAGGCACTCAAATAAAATAGAGCATATAGTTGGTTCTAATTGCTTGTGAACCGCCTACCTGTAGACTCACCTGAAATTCATTTGAATTCCCCCTGTCACAGTGCTAAGCAGTGTGCAGTTTTCAGAGCAGAAAAATCTTCAGTCACTCAAATTCACACATGTTCCCATCCATAATCAAATAAAGCTTCCTTCTTTTCAAGTTTCTTTGTTTTCGTGTTTCTTTCAGCTCTCATACTGTGTAAAAGTGTTTCCTTCTCTTTTTTATCAAATTTTTAGTGCCACACACTCATCTTTGGGCTTATTGTTGATTTCACTGTCTAACATGTTCACCACACACAGTGTTAATGAACTGTTCCCAAGTACAAAAGACTACGATTTGTCTTACTGAAAAAGTACGTGTATTAGACTTGCTTCATTCAGGCATGAGCTAACTTGTTGTTGGCCATGAACTCAATGCTAATAAACCAACAATCTATATTAAACATGATGTCTTTAAACAAAAACATAAAGTTACATATTGATCCATTGATGAAAATGTTGAAATCAAAGACTTACAAGATCCCAGCCCTAAATATCCCCAAGAGCAAGAGTTCAGTATTTGCAAATTACTTTCTATTGCCTATAATGAGAACTAACTATACCCAGACTTCTATATACAAGTATATGAAAAGATAAATGTCAACTCTAGAACTGTGCAGCATACAACCTGCCAAAGCAGCAGTGATGCCCTTGGAATATGGCCTTTTTGGAATGGAGAAAATAGTGAGAAAAAAATTTTTAAGACCTTTAGCATACTAAAAGCTAGAAAAATCTTCTAGCACTCATAAGGAAATTATTGAACATGGCCTACCCTCCTCAGGTAGGTTTACTCCTTTGGGGGTGTCTCTAGGGATATCTTTCCTCCATCTCTTAGGCTTATATGAGTGGGCTAAATTTTGCAACCCATAGCCCAAATGTTTCTACACTTCATCCTCAGATCCACTGGTGTCTGCCATTAATAACTGCAGATGGTACCTCCATGAGAACACTCGCCACAAATGCACAGCAGAAGCACAGGCCAATAAATAATTCAAGCATGCACCTGAAACTCCCATCCAAAAGATATACTGGAACATTCTGAACAGAAAGTGAATGCATGAACAAGAAAAAGGGAAAACTAAAACACAAAAGAATACAAAATAAATAACACAAAAGGAAGAAAAGAGGCAAGAATGAAAGACAAAAAGGACTATAGCAGTAAGAGTCTTTAGAACTAAACACCACTGCATACAGGCATCATCAGCAAGGGGAATCATGGTTTACTTACATTTGCACGTAGAGGGATGCTTGGGTCTTTTATTTTCTTTTATAATATGGTGTATTAATATCTCAAATGCAGCCAGCCGAATCAAATCCCTGATGGTAAAATAACTGTATACAGCAAAACCTAAAGCAATTGTTCTTGAGACTTGTCAAGATTAGGATTTTAAAAGAATGTCTTAGACCCTGAACTCAGACATGGAGATTACAATCTCAGCCACACTGCTTAGAGAAGTAACTTAGTGATTTAACTTTTAAGCCTCTAATTCATCATTTGTTAAGTGCAAATAATGATAGCACCTAAAATATCAGGGTGCTTTAACAATTAACTTACAGGCCAGAAATGTAGCTCAGTGGTATAGCATGAGATTAGTATGCACAAGGCCCACCTCTTCAAAAATTAAATGAGATAAGGATGTTTAAAAGTCATGAATTTTATAATTGGTATATCACACACTGATCTAGGTTACCTAGGGCCTTTAAATGCATAGGTAAAGCCAGAACATGGATAGCACCTCTTAGAAACATCTTTGGAGTTATCTGTCATGAAAGGAGTCATTCCAGGCAGACAAAGAAAAGAGAAGAGCAATTTTTCTCTGAGTTGCTCAGCTTTTCTACTTTTCTTAGTTTATTGTCAAGTAATGGATCAACAACTTCCCAGAGACCAAAACAATCCTACAAGTAAAAATGATGTAATTACAAGCCTAACACTTAGAAGCCATAGTGAGAGCCCATTGACATGAAAAGAAGGGACAAGTGATAGGAAAATAAACTTAGGTAAATGAAGTAGATGAAGGAAGAAACATTTAAGGCCAAAATCTCCAGCAGCATAGCAAGAACAGGAAAAATAAAGAATTCTACAGCATGCTTCTGCTTGAACCTGCAACAAGTATGGCAAAGACCAGAATATACATCATAGCACACGTCTAACAATTCAAAGACAGTTTTGCTGTTAGGCTCTATAGGACTTGTCAAATAGGTGGCATTACATGAATACCTATAATGGAATCTTGACTTTGAGTTAATTACTTCTCTAAAAAGAATCATAGAAGATTTCATTTTAAAGGGAAAGAAAGAAGTCTAAATACTTGTACCAGCATGTCAGTGAATAGCACATCCCACCCAGAGGCACACTTTAGGAATTCTCCAGATCAAATATTGAAAATACATGTGCAAGATGAACAAGGCTATAAAAACAGGAAAGATCAACAGTGAGCTAAAAGTATGAGACATTTCGTGTTTGAACCAGCCACTTAATTTTGTTCTTTCCTTCTCCCTTTGCCGCAAAATAAAATTGTTGGCCTTAAAAAGATGTTTTGAATCGATCCATGCAACCTTCTAGCATGACTGTGAAACCTCACAATGTAGCTTTGGCTTTAAAAAAGCTAAGCAAGTTGACCTTTAAACCACTAACTTACAGTTTAACAAAATGAATGCTGGGGAAGTTGGAACTTGTAGAGGTGGGTGGGTGGGAAGATAAAGTCAAGCAAAGCCAGTAGACAAAGGGAGAGGAAGGGTCAGAGAATGCAGCCACAGTATTCAATGTATTTGTGTGAAAATGGGACTAGGAGAGTTGAGGAGATAGGTACCTTGAGAATGACAAAAGGAATGACACTGGTCATATTCATAAACTGACATGTTGAACTAAAATCTTTCTGTACAGCTACTTAAAGATAAAAAATAAAAAGCTAAGAGAGTTGAGATGGGAGCTAACAGTAGACTGAAGGTGTAGCTCAGTGGTTGAGCACTTGCCTAACATTCTCAAAACCCTGTGATTCCATCTTGAGCCTTGCTAAATACTACTACTACTACTGCTAAAAAATAATAATAATGTCTACAAAAGCATAAAATAGGTTAGGATCCCAATTCCATTCCCTCCTGCCATACTGGGCCTTACCTGGAATTATGTATCCTGGACAAAATCCTTGACAGTCTCTTAGTCTATGTTGATATCCCTGCACACCAACTATGGACCTCATGGTATGTTACTACAATGAAATCCTGCCCGCACCATTATCATCTCTATCCAAGTGTCTCATCACATAGTCCCAATGCTAGATCAACTCCAAATTCTCATCCCTCCAAGCTGCTGCCCTCTGTGAGCCAAGCCTCACATAGGTCCAGGATAAATTCTGCTTGTGTGGTTTTTTTCTGTTTTGTTTTCGTTCTTTGTTCTTAAATTTCACCTCTCAGCTGGACTCTGACCTGGTCACTTCTTCTTTTATTAAATATATATTTTTTTATTGTAAAGATACTGTACAAAGGGGTTACAGCTACATGAGGAAGGTAATGAGTACACTTCTTATCCAGCATTGCTACCCCCTCCTTTGTTTTTCCCCTACCATCCCTGTCCATCTCCCCGACTCCACCCCTCCCCCCTCAAGTTTTAAAATTCATTTTCAACAATAGTATCTTATACATCACATTGCTACAATGAGTCAACCTGTATCCTTATTTCAGCATTTTGTTATTTCCCTTCCCCTCCCCAAATTAGAAAAATGTATATACAAGATGCAGAGCACCAGAATGAAATACAGTGAAAACAGGGATTATACCATGGGGAAAAACATACAAAAGAAACAAAAAAATCACATAGTACATTATAAGCACATTAAAAACAGAAACAAAGATAAAACCTCTTGTGCCCTATCTTGGGGTTCATTTTGCTTATCATCATTTTATATGGTCATATGTAGATAACTTTTGACCTTTTCTGCTTGTCTTAGACATATACTAGTTATTGCAAATAAGGGAAACTATGGGACCTATGTTTCTTTGGGCCTGGCTTACATCACTTAATATAATTTTTTCCAAGTCTTTCCATTTCCTAACAAATGAGGTGGTGTCATTCTTGCTGATGGAGACATAGAATTCTGATAAATTAATATATGTATATACACATATATATATATATATATATATATACACACACACATTTGTATCAAATTTCCTTGATTCATTCATCTCCTGAGGGGCATCTGGGTTGGTTCCATATCTTAGCTATGGTGAACAATGCTGCGATAAACATAGTTGTGCTGGTAGCTTTAGTATGGTATTATTTGTGATCATTTGGGTAAATGCCCAAAAGTGGGATTGCTGAGTCATAGGGGAGCTCTATGTGGAGTCTTTTGAGGAATCTTCATACTACTCTCCAAAGTGGTTGAACAAGTTTACACTCCCACCAGCAATGCAGTAGGGTTCCCTTCTGGCCACGTCCCCTCCAGGATCTGTTATTATTAGATTTCTTGATTATAGCCATTCTAACTGGGGTGAGGTGGAATCTCAATGTTGTTTTGATTTGCATTTCTTTTATGGCTAGAGAAGTTGAGCATTTCTTCATCTGTCTATTGGCCATTTTATTTCCTCTTCAGAGAAGTCTCTCTTAAGTCTTTAGCCCACTTATGATTGGGCAGTTGTTTCTCTGAGGATTTGTTGTTGAGGAATTTATTTTTTGAGTTCCAAGTATATTTTAGTTATGAGACCCTTGTCCATTGTATGGCTAGTGTAGATCTCCCAATCCATGGGCTTTCTATTGATCTTGCTAGCTATGTCCTTTGCCATGCAGAAGCTCTGCAGTTTCATGCAGTCCCATTTGTCCAACCTTTCTTTGATTTGTTGTGTTTCTCGGTCTTATCAAAATTTTGGCCTGTGGCAAGGAGTCCTAGAGTTTCTCCTATTTCTTCTTGTAATGTTTTCAGGTTGTCTGCTTTGACTCTGAGGTCTTTGATCCATTTGGAGTTGATTCTGGAGCAGGGGGATATATAAGGATCTAATTTTAGTTTTCTACAGGTGTTTAACCAATTTTGCCAGCACTGAAGAGGCTGTCTTTCTTCCATTCTATTTTTTTAGCTTCCTTGTCAAAGATTACATGGCTATAGGTCTGAGGGTTCATGTCTGGGTTTTCAATTCTATTCCACTGGTTCTCAGGTTTGTTCTTGTGCCAGTAACAAGCTGTTTTGATTACTATGGCTTTGTCGTAGAGTTTGAAATTTGATATTGATATTCCTCCAGCATTATTCTTTCTGTTAAGGATTGTTTTTGCTATTCAGAGTCTTTTATTGTTTCATATAAATTTTTGGGTTACTTCTATTTCATTGAAGAATGAGGTTGGGATATTGATGGGCATCGCATTTAATTTGTAGATAACCTTTGGCAATATTTCCTTTTTCACAATGTTAATCCTCCCAATCCAGGAGCATGGGAAGTTTTTCCACTTCCTTACTTCTGCTTTAATTTCTTTTTTCAGGTTTATTTTTTTACTCTTATTTTTTGTACATTTTTTATTATAAAAATGCTGTACAGGGCTGGGAAGGTGGCTCAGTGGTAGAGCGCTTGCCTTGCATGCCTGAGGCCCTGGGTTCGATTCCTCAGCACCACATAAGCAAAAAGAAAAAAAGCCGGAAGTGGCACTGTGGCTTAGGTGGTAGAGCACTAGCCTTGAGCTGAAGAGCTGAGGGACAGTGCCCAGGCCCAGAGTTCAGGCCCCATGACTGCACCCCCCCAAAAAAAACATGCTGTACAAAGGGGTTACAGTTACATGAGCAAGGTAATGATTACATTCCTATTGAGCATTGTTGCCTCCTCCTTTATTTTTCCCCTACCATCCCTTTCCTCCCACTTCCACAACTACCCCCTCTCCCCACACCTCCCACCCACCCCCACCCCAGCAAAATTGTAATTACACAAATTTCACAGTATTATGGAATAGTGATACTTAAAGTCACAAACACATGTTAACCTTCACAAAGCAAATGGTCAGTATCATGGTCTATAAAGTTTGTGAATTCTCTGAGCTTTGACAATACAATTATTTCTTCCACACAAGGTGATATTTACATTTCTTTCCTTTTGCTTAGTGTAAGCTGTTTTTAAAGTTTTCATCATAGAGGTCCTTCACTTCTTTAGTTACTTCTAATCCCTTTTCCTTGTTCTACTCCCTGGTTGGGAGGGAGTCTCAACCAACTCCAAAGATGAAACTCATAAGTTATTCAAAGCCAGAAAGGAAGAGGTGTAGTATATAAACTCAGAAAATGAAGAGAAGGAAAGGAAGGGAGAATGTAAAAAAGAAAAACAGAGGGTAAATGATTTTGAAATGTATTTTTAAAGAAGATGGATATACTCAAAATAGCTATGTTCACAACTATAAAAACAAAACAATAAAACCTGTTGAAATTGTTAAAGATAGAATAATGGCAGGGAGTGACACTGATTAGATTATATCAGAAACATGCTCACCAAGAAATGTACTCATTACCTTGCTCATGTAACTGTAACTCCTCTGTACAGCATTTTTACAGTAAAAAAGTACAAAAAAAGAAATATGGGTGGAAATATAACAATGAAATTCCTCCCTAATGTAAGCTAATTGTTTGATTGGTTAGTTCACTGGATGTGAAGACAAGGTCTATGTAGCTCAGGCTGGCCTGAACCTTGTGATCTTCCTGCCTCAGCCTCCAGAGTGCTGGGATATCAAAGAAGGTTTTGAGTGCTCTCATGGATTTCTTCCTAAGAAATCCACCTGCAAAATTGTAGAGTGTGGAAAGAAAGAACCATAATCAGGAGGAAGTAGAATGAAGATTCAAGAGGCAGAGAAGCTATATATGTTACATAGATTACTAAAGGGGTGTTGGCTATTTATAAGTAAGTGAGGGAAGGGCTGAGAAGGGGGAAATCAAAGAGCTAGGCAGGACAAGATGAGGTTTAAAGCCAGAAAACAGCTCCAAATCTAAACCTGGGACCCCAACATCTCCCCTGGGTGAGTTAAAGCGAGCAGAAACTCTCTCACTCCACGCAGCTCCTCCTGATCTCCACAACTTTCTACAAGCCCTTCACCATCTAGTGAAAAAACCACCCAAAAGTCCACCATTTTCTTCTCTTTTTTTCTTTTTTGGAGGATGAAGGGGTTTGGTAAAGGGTCTCCCTAGCTCAGGCTGGCCTCAAACTCAAACTCCTCCTGCTTCCAATTGCTAAGAGTACAAGCATGCACCACCACGCCCAGCACCTGGAAATGATCTCACATTCTTTCCCGGGCAAATTCCTACATATCTGGTCTCATCCATACTGTCCTGTCTCCTGAGAAACCAAAATGGAGCTTTTGTCTCCCTTCACCTCATATGCTTTTTCTCATCCAGTTGTCTCCTTACCTTGACCACAAAGAAGTGTGTGTATTTCTGTACTCGGTAAATTACAATCTTGATTCTTGGGTTCATTCTACATCCACTAGCGAAAGCCCTACTGTGAGTGCCACACTTCCAGACTGAAAGCTCTGAACCCCCAGGATACTGCTTAGAATGCCTGAGGATATTTTTTATTTCTGTTTCTGCTTTTTTTTTTGTTTTAACAAAGTACATATAATGAACCAGCAAACAAAGACCTGATTTCTTTTATAAACATTAATTGTCAGCTGAAATTGGAATAGGGTTGCTTTCCCAGCCAAACCCAAAGTAAAAGTCGATAGTTATTGGCTGTCTCTCCTGGCTGCTACAGCTTGCTGGCAGTGGGGATAAGAATAGGCGATATCAAAGGAAGGCAGGGGAATGCAGTCATAGAATTCAATGCATATCCTACAAAATTAAGAAAATTGGAGAAAGGGTGAGGTAGGGAGGGATGGGGGGGGGGATGATGAAAGGGATGATGACATTGCTCAAGAAGCATTATATATATAATAGATAGATAGATAGATAGATAGATAGATAGATAGATAGATAGATAGATAGATAGATAGATAGATAGATAAACTGACACACGGTATGGCAACTTCTCTCCTACAACTACCTAAGGATAAAAGATAAAAATAAAGGAGGATAGGTGATATGGGGCCTATAGAAAAATCACCAAAAGGAGGTAACAATGCTTGATAGGAAATGTACCCATTACCTTGCTCATGTAACTGTAACCCCTCTGTACAGTATTTTTACAATAACAAACATATTTTTAAAAAAAGAAAGGAAAACCACCAAGAAACACAGGCCTGCATTGACAGAACACCGGCCTTACAGACATAACTCACACACAGTAAAAGAGAACAAACAAAGTTTAACATTTATAGGCCAAGTTAGGAATAACACTAAAATTATGCATTTTTAGTAGCCTAACATTGAGTACACTCAATACAACAATCATTAGTAACTACTGAAATCCATACAGAAATCATTCTGCATGCAGTCTTTGATTGTAAATTCTAGTTCATGCTGATAAAATACTTTTGGACTTCCCTGTTTAGGTAGGATACATGCCTGAATAAGTAATTAACAACTGACTTTTATCTTCTTCCCACTTGGCTCTACCCTACCAGTCATTTGCACCACTGGACTACCTAGCACAATGTGCAAAGACACCCAATGTTTCTCGTACTGTGGTCGATTCCAGCCTTGCAACGCAGCATAGAGATGCACACACCTTCCTACCACTAACGTATCATCATCTTCTCCAAGTGACACAAATGGAGGATCCAGGAATGTTGAGCAGGTTTGGATTCTGCCCATGCTGTTTTTAGGATGAAGGTTTAGCACAGACATTTGAAACACAATAGTGATTCCTCCCAGCAGACTACATAATTCCTCCACAATCACAGAGTCGCAAATAGGTTCCTGACTTGTATCAAAAGAAATAATATAACGCCATTAGTATGGGTGGAAATTGAGTGGGAAATTTTCTTCTAATAAGTGTCTGAATGGTACAGAGAAGCCTCCAGGAAAACTGTGAGGAAAAGAAATTTTAAGAGCTGTGCCCAGCTTGATCAAACAGATCCACTAAAGAAGAATTTCCCTACAAATTTAGAGCTCCATATCAAATCCTATTCTGATATATATATATATATATATATATATTATATATAGAGATATATATATATATGCATGCAGGTATAAGAATCAGAATTTTAATGCTAGGAAGACGTATGCCTTTGGGGTGAGAGGAGGGATGTTTTTACCTGAGGCATAAAGAAATCACATGAGAGTCAAGCAAGTCTTTAAATTTTCGCACATTTTAAGAAAAAAGAAACATGATTTTTAGTACATGCATTAGGGATAGCTGAAAGATGCCAGAAAAAAAATCTCAGAACCAAGAACTACTCAGTTTGGTACTACAGTTTAAAGTCTAGAGAAATAATATCTATTCACACTTCAGTGTCCAGCATACTCCGGACACTGTGGGCTCCCTGAGAATAAGCAAGGCTGTCCCCATCCTACCAGTGCCAGGACCAGGATAGATGCTTGAGAATTATCAGTGCACGAACAGGATGAGTGGAAGACTGAACTTTAAGCTGAAGAGGTTTCAACATTTTTATGCAGGAAAATATAAAATAAAAGCTAAGATTGGAATCAAAGTGAACTCAGGGGGCTGGGGATATAGCTCAGTGACAGAGTATTTGCCTAATATGCACAAGGTCCTGGATTCCATTCCCCTCTAGCACTGACCCCCTGCCCCTTGCCAAATAAGATTCTGAGGAGAATAGAACCTCCAAAGTATAAATTCTGATTGAGCTGGATTCACTAAATACCATTATCCCTATTAATAAATATTCAATATATGGGTTTTAACTTGCATAATGAAAGTAAATACACAAATCTGCTTGATCATTCCCATATTCCTGGAAGTAATTCTTCTTTTCAGAATTTTTTAATCTTTAAGTAGTTGTACAAAGGATTTGCCTTTTAACAAAGCAGTTTGTGAATGTAATATAATTCTTAAGTCTTCATTAGCTACTAAGTCTCACAATCTTACTTGTTAAGTATTTCCCAAGTCCTTACTCTTCTTTACCCCACCATCATTCACTTTTGCCCAATCTGTTCTCCAGACATGGCTAGAACAATCATCTCTTTCAGATTAAAAACACTACAATTCCTTTTGCCTTAAGATCAAGTCCAGACCCTGAAAAATAGCTTGCAAGTCTTCATTGACCACCCTAGGATTACCTCTTCAACCTAGCCTCGCCATGTAAGCCTCCTCCCATCTCATACTTAGGCCATTCTGACATTCTTCTGGTTCCTCCTACATGCTATTCATCCATTTCCATTCACACAAAAACCTTTCGGTATATTATTCTCTCTGCCTGAAACTCTAGCACATCTTTCAGCCACTCTAATTGTTTTAGTTTTTTTTATATATCTCCATCATTAGGTCTCTTGGTGTCATGAACACTGTATCACATCTGTCCAGTTCATTGTGTCCTGGTGCCTAGTACAATGCTCTGCACGAAATTAGTTTCTGACTTAAGAAATCATTTTTAAGAAAATTGAGGAATATACTCCTTGTCTTGCTCATGTAACTATAACCCCTCTGTACAGCACTTTTACAATTAAAAAAACATACAAAAAAGAAAAATGAGGGAAGGGGTAACAAGTTTGACAAGAAATATACTTATTACTTTACTTATGTAACTGTAACCCCTCTGTATATCACCTTGACAATAAAAAAATAAAATAAAATAAAATCATATTTTTTAATTTTATTTTATTTTATTTGTGAACATACTGTACAGA
>NW_012267265.1:6979822-6983537 GCF_000151885.1 Dipodomys ordii | reverse complement strand
CACATGAAGAAATGTTCAACATCCCTAGCCATAAAAGAAATGCAAATCAAAACAACATTGAGATACCACCTCACTCCAGTTAGAACGGCAAAAATCAAGAACTCTAACAACAACAGAAATCATTTTTAAATTAAAGAACGAACTTTCTTTGAGTGACTTTTAATTGCTATAACTCCAGCATTCCATTAATATGCTTGTAATTGGAGAAAAACCTTTGAATAAGACAAAATGTATTCTAGAGGTTCATAAATACACATGAAGTTGGTAGATGATAGTATTCTCTGTCAATAATACTTTCCTCTTTCCTTCTAATTTATTCATTGTTCCATGATATACGAATAAGAATATGATCAAAAATATAAATACTGCCCAAACATGGGCTGGGACAGAAAATCACAAGTTTAAGGCCAGCTTGAGCTAAATAAGCATACCCTTTCTCAAAAACACAAACCAGTACCTATTTCTATTGTATAAAAACATATTTTTTTGTCAGTCCTGGGGCTTGAACTCTGGGCCTGGTGCTGTCCCTCAGCTCATCAGCTCAAGGAGAATGCTCTACTGCTTGAGCCACAGTACTACTTCCGGTTTTCTAGTGGTTTATTGGAAATAGGAGTCTCAAGGACTTTCCTGCCCAGGCAGGCTTTGAACCGTGATCCTCATATCTCAGCCTCCTGAGTAGCTAGGATTATAGGCGTGAGCCACCGGCGCCCAGCTTGAAAAAAAAAGATATATTTTTATATGTACATGCATACCCATACTGAAATTATAAAATATAATGGATTAAATATACAGCAAAGAATTAGAATAAGATTTGAGGAGAGGAAAGAGGAATGCAATAGAACAGAGATACAAATAAAAAATTTTCATTGCGGCTAGGAACCCATAGTAATCCTAGCTATTTACTAGACTGAAACCTAAGGAACAAAGTTCAAAATCATTCCAAGCAGAAAAGTCTATGAGACTCTTATCTGTAATTAACTAGAAAAAAAAAGCCAGAAATGGAAGTATGGCTCAAGTGGTAGAGCACCAGCCTCGAGTGCAAAAAAAAGCAAAGAAATAATAGGAAGCCCTGAGTTCAGGCCCCAGTATCAATACACATTTTTTTTAAAAAAAGATTTTTCAATGCAAGTAATACAATGATTTCCTGTGTTGTCCATATACGTCTGCTGTGCTACTGAGTCTGTTGATAGAAACAGATGTCGTTCTTGTCTTTAAGAGCAGAATAAGATAAACAACAGGCCAAGACATAGCAACACCTAACTTTTGGCATCCCAAAGCCCATTATCCAAGAACTATTCCTAGTCCAACTGCTAATGGGTGACTATTGTGAGTGAAATCCTACATAGGTGCCATGATACAGTAGGCCTTTAGTGCTGCGGGAAACAGGTCTGACATAGCTGTTCCACTATAAACACACAGTCCATTAAGACACAGAGCTTGAGTCTAACCACAGAAGTCTTTGTTAATACAATACAGCTGAAGAATGGCAGAGTCTGATAAAACACTTCTTGCCTTCTATCCGACAAGGGAATAAATCTCCTGGGCTGAGCTAGCTAATTCCTGCACTATACTAAGTGCTTTCCTGGGGTATGCCAGGAGGTACATAAAGTATGCCTGACTTCATTATTTGTTGACTAAGACCCTGGGGACTCCTCACAGGAAGAAATGCTATATGCTGAAGCCTCTCACCCTAAGTGCCCACTCACTCAGTTACAGTAGGAGGGAACTATCCACAAGAAGCCTTCTCGTGGCATGAGGAGAAATTCAGAAAAAAAGCAGATACAATAAGTGATTTGGATCTAAGGTAAAGGAAACCCACTGTTGAGGAAACCAATGAACACGATCATTTTAAATCAGAAACAAGCAGCAGTAAAGGGGAAAAAATATGAAGCAAGGTTAGGCTGAACAACTTGTCTAATTTACAGTGTGTTAAATTTTCATACAAAATTAAGGCCATCTTTTAGGTTATTTTTCTTTTCCTTTGAGGAGGCAGGGGGATCTTGGGGAATTTTCTGCCAGAACTGGCTTTAAACAGCAACACTCCAGATCTCAGCCTTCTGAGTAACTAGGATTATAGGCATGAACCCCAAGAACCCAGCTTCATTCTACAATATTAATAGAAAATTGTTGCAGGATGAAAAATAAAGTTTTTTTGTTAGGGCTGTTATTTTAATGCATTATCAGTTTTTGCGTTCTGCTCATTCTGTTAGAAGGTCTTCCAGGCGCTTGCCGACAACAGGCCCGCGGCCTTTTATGTTCTTGCTGTTCTTGGTTTTTTTTGTTTGTTTATTTGTTTTGGGAAGTACTGAGTTCAAAATCAGAACCTTGCTAAGCTACCATTCGAGTTAATACTGCTAGTTCTACCACTTGAGTCACACCTCTAGCCCTTTTTGCTTTAGGTATTTCTCAGATATTTCTCATACTTCGTGCCTCATCATCGTACCTTGTATGATGATACTCTCACTTATACCTCACACATAGCTGGAATTACACATGTGTGCCACCACACTGTATTTGTTTACTGAGACCATAATCCTCCTGATCACCGTTTCCTGAGCAGGTTGGAATAGAACTGTTTGCCATCACACCTCGCTGCATTGGTCTTTCCCCCAGCATGATATACAAATGAGCTCTTCAATGAATTTTTGCTGAATTGGTTGGAGAAATGAACAAATGTATCCCTATTTTCTCTTATTCTGAAAGAATGTTCAGGAGAATAAGGTAAATTAACAAGCAACATGAAAGCAAACAAAAAATGCATTTGTCAGTCGTCTGATCTGCCAAGATCAGACCTATTTCTTTTTTTTTATTATTTTATTTGTGAAGATACTGTACAAGGGGTTACAGTTACATGGGCAGGATAATGCGTACATTTCTTACCAAGCATTGGATCAGACCTATTTCTCTGAATTGATAAAGATGATAGTCTAAGTGGTACAGATCAACTGTGCTCATCTGTCAGGAGTTAGGGAAAAAAGCCTCACCAACAGCATCTTCTTCTTCCTTGCATGTATGTCTGCACAGTTGTATTTTCTGACTCCTCTGTATCTGCAGCCCTTTAATATTTATACTAAATATGCTTAAATTATTTTTCTGTTATTGAGAAATATATTAAAACTATAAAGACAACAGAACTGTGGGAAGGCTGGTGGTGACTTGGATCATATGAAATTAGAAGCTGCACCTCCCAGGGTTTCTGTTCAGATGCATTTCCTGAGTATCTTCTGAGTGCCAGTGTATAATGTCAAGGTTACCACAGCCTTCCTGGAGGGAGCTATAGTAAAAAAACGGAATAAATGCAGTCAGAGATCCCCAGTGAGCCAGATGGCACTGGTTGAGTAGCTCTAAGTGAACTTTATGTCTGCAGGAAGCCACTGTCTCCAAGCAGGTGCTCCATTCCAGCGGGTCCCATTATGAGTTGGATACAAGAAGACAATGCTATCTGACCCACCGCATGGAGAGTTCACCTGCCCCGCTGGCCTGCAAAACCAAGGAGAAGAATTGTGACTTTAACCACCTAGGCTGTTAGAACAAAATACCCTACACACGGAGGCACTTTGTAAACAACAGAAATATAACAGTTCTAGAGGCTGCGTAGTTTAAGATTAAAATTAAGATTAAGATTAAAAGTAGCAGTTAATTTGGTATCAGGTAAAGGTATGTTCTGCAGAGATGATACCTTGTTGTGTCCTTGCGTGATGGAAGGCTGGGGGGG
>NW_012267265.1:6932213-6975147 GCF_000151885.1 Dipodomys ordii | reverse complement strand
GCTTTTTTCTTTTTGCTTATGTGGTGCTGAGGAATCGAACCCAGGGCCTCATGCATGCAAGGCAAGCGCTCTACCACTGAGCCACCTTCCCAGCCCCTCACAATAATTTTTGAAAGTAGACAGATGGCTATTACCATCTTCACATAGTAAAGAACACACAACGAGGGTCAACATCTCATCTAGAAGTTCAGCCCTGAACAATCCTGCTCCCTCTATCTCCACACCATCTCCTTCTTCCCTCTATCTCAACACTAGTTCCTTCCTGGGCTTCCCCTCTTCTCTCCAACTTCTAAAAGAAGGGAAAAAAGTCACTCTAAAAATACAGTTTTTCTGGCTCCTCAAGAAACACAGACTCCTCTTTTGTTAATTATAATGTGTATGTCACCACAGCACAAGAAAGAAGAGAGTTATAAAAGAGAACTTATCTGAGGCCAAGTCACTATGAGAAGAAGCTACTGTCCTACATGTCTACACAGAGTATGCTTCATTTATGTCCTACAGCTGTCTCTGGTCCTAGGATCGTCTTTCTTCAATTCCCTCCACAGAGTTCTGACCCACTCTTTGGAGTCCCAAAAGCCACTCTGTTATGCTATAGCTATGTGAACTGGAACAAGATTCTTCTCACTGGATAATGATGAAAGTTACTGCAACAGTACCTAGTACATAGTACACGATAACTAAGAGTTTATTGAATAAATAACTTATTTTACAGAACTCCTACCTCACATGCTCCTTCATGCCCATCTTTTAAACAGCTGACCAAAAATGGCCTCCACAAGTGGAGGGTTGGCTGGAACGGGCACAGGAAGGAAAGGGTGTTTCATTAAGGTTGCTGCTCCTCTGCAGTAACATCTCTGATACAGCCATTATTTCCATCTTTCTAGAAGCCAGTTTCAGAAGCATTCCAAATTTAGTTGTTCCCTTCCCAAGTTTCACACCACCCCTTCAAGTACTGCAGAAGCAGAAGCATGTGATGGTGCAAAAATAAGTTACAGAGATCATTCTCAATTTACAAATGAGCCCAGTGCACAAGGCTACCCATGTCTTCCCTCATCTCAGACAGCCTCTTCAGCTTCCCAAAAGCAGATCTAGGCTAGCAATGCCAGGGAAGCCCTTGTAAACTAAAACATTAGGAGGTTTTATTTTTTTAATCAATGGAGGGAGACACAGAAAGGAAAGGAGCTGTAGAAAAAGAGAATTGGCTGATCCTAGATGTACAAGTACGTACACACACACACACACCGCTAACCACATAAGAGGACCACAAAAGGGGACTAGTTCCCACTGCTAGACGAGACATGTTGTGTTTCACTCTACTTTCTATGCAGAAAGATGTTCACTTGGGTTTGACTCTGACTTTTACAGCAGAACATTCATCCCATTATTCTAATGGAAGTAATTACCTCTTAGCTTGAGAACATGCTGGTCACTGAAGTCCATGTCTTCTTGGAGCTCCCATTTAGGGAATTAAGAGGACACTGGTGACACACCAGTGAGTATGCATGATCAAAGCCACTGGAATGACACACTTCTAAACCTTTTCTGGAGCCTAAAGATCAGACCTGGAGCACTCTAGAAAGAATCTGGATCAATCTTAACATATAAAACAGGATTTTATAGTGGGAATGGCAGAGATGTAGGACAAAGTAGAAGAGGATTTAAGACCATTTTTCACATAAAGCCAGGGGAAGCCATTACAAAGGACCACAGACTGAGTCCACGATCAAGTGGACTTCTAGGTCAGCAGGGCTGGATCTTCTGAGATCCCCTTCTCTTTAGTGTGTACAGGACTGCCTTTATCCAGAGTCTGCACCTGTCTTGCCTCTGTGCATGTCTGTGTATTCATCTCCTCTTCTTAGAAGGGCACAGTCAGATGGGGATATAGTCCACCAGTTTCATGACTTCTTTAAAAGTCCTGTCCCTACAGAGTCACATTCTGAGGTCTCAGTGGTAAGGACTTCCAGGATGAAGCTAGGAGATTATCAGCCATCTGCTCCCAAAATCAGAACCAAATAACACAATAGTGATATTCTACCAAGGATTAAATAGAGCCAACCATACCTTTATGGATTATTTTTGTGGATGAAATATGCCCCAATTTCCAAATAAATTAAAAACAAACATTTTGTGTTATCCAATATAAAAGATCAACTAGAAATAATAAGGTTTTCACTAACTTAATGAAACCTAACCAAGGAGTTTCGTACTTGAGCACACAATATCTTCTCTTGGGAAAGTTAAGTTCAAAATAACAATATTGTGATTAACAGGACAGTTTGAAGTACTTTATTTCTTACAGATCTTATATTTTTGTGTTGCTTTAAGATTATGATTGTTAAACATGCTTCCTGGTGAAGGGGCATACATTGATTTTTTTTCTAACTTCATAATTCTTGGCTTCAGGCTTTACAGATTAAGTTGCCATGTTTAACTAACACCAAACCCAAGCAAACAAAATATAACTGGTTTCCTATGACAACTGGAAATTTCTAACATGGCATCAAAGATGCTCTGCACTTAGAGAAGACAATGTCATCAATGGAACAACAATGGGCCTATTATCCACCACCCAATCAGGTGGCCTGAGATTTTTTTTAAAAAAAAACTGCTATTTCCCTTATAAATTCTATTATTTAAAAAAAATGCAATTGCTCAAACTGCTAAATCATTCTGGTGGAAAGAACACACTTGCTACAAAATAAAACAGAAAATGCAAAACTACACAACAAAAGCCATTACAGAAGTTCATCTTCTTTTCACTGCCCTAATACCACACGTGCTAATCTAAGGTTTATAAAGGTTGAAAGGCAAAGCACCGTGGTGTCAGGCAGACCCAGGTCTGAATCTTGGCACTACTACTTCTTTCCTGGAAAAGTGACATTTCTCGACTGAGCAGGTGCCTTGACCATCTCCCTCTGCAAAGTTATCACTGGCCTCAACTCAAACAACTCATAAAGGACATTCTCTAGCTCCAGATGCTGAGTTTATTTTGAACCATGATGAAGAAGTTCCGACGAAGTGCTTTTAAAATAAATTGGCATTTACCGCACTTTCCTTCTCCCCCTACCATTTTCACTTGCCTCCTCATTTGCTTCCAGAAGCTGATAGGAACATATGTGAAAATTATTCATCCTTGTATCAGGTATGGAACATAACCAATATAGACTAATAACCAATACAAGAACCTTGCTGATACTTAGTCATTAAAAATAATAAGCAGCTGTGTTCGTTATGGTATTTAATTACTGCCAATTTCAGATGGAAAACAAATTTCTCAATAAAGGTAACTCTTACCCAGAGAAATTGTACAATGTGTTCTTCCAAAACCTAGAGAAAGATTTCCAGGAACAGTCTTTGGTCACAATTAAAGTTTCTAATTTGAAGTTATTTTAAAAAGTAGCTTTTTATTTCTTAAGGTTGTCATTTAACATTAAGAAATGTTAGTAAGAAGCATCTTAGCAAGTAATATAAGATGTCATCAAAAATAATTAGTGAATAATCTAGATTACATAATATTTTCAAATTTGTCTTACTTCCTCTGAGTCCACAGACTCACTCATTTGATTCCCCATAACTGCCTTACGCATTAAATACTATTATCATCCCATTTTACAGATGAGGAAATCAAGGCATGCATTCTATAATTTGTCCAAGCTCAGAAAGCTGCTCCATAGGAAAACCAAGACCTGAATTTAGATCATCTATATCTAATCTCAGATAGTATTAATTGATCCTTCAAACTGAATCAAGCAATCATTTCTCAGTGTATAAACATTCTGCTAAAATTCTTGAAATAATGTATTTTATTAGGTTAAGCATTGACTATGCAATAGTTGATAATACATTTTTCCTAGTGCAAAATGAGTTAACCCTCAGCAAAATCTGCACAAGAAAAGGAGTCTCTAGAGAACAGTACATATTAGAACATGCCACCTTATTAAGATTGTATTACAGATAAACTTCAGAAATTTTCTAATTTAAAACTTTTTAAACTGAAGATTCAAAGATATATTTAATTCAATGTAAAAGATAAAAAAGAATATTGCATCTGGTTTTAATTTGGTTTGTCTCAAGAAAAAGCTGTGCTCCTTCAAACAACCCAAACATTTAAATTAGCACAATTCTTTCATTTTTAGAAATTTACCCCAAAGCTACTGACATTTCCTTTTATCTCTGTCCTACTATGAAAGACATTGTATGACCCAGAGTTCTCTAGAAATACATAGATACTATAAAGAAGCCACAGGATAGCTTATGTCTGTGATCCTAACTACTCAGGAGTCTGAGATCTGCAAATTGTGTCTTGAAGCCAACCTGGGCAGAAAAATCCATGACACTCTTTCCATCAATTCACTAGCAAAAACCCAGAAGTGGAACTATGGATCAAGTGGTAGAGTACCAGCCTTGAGCGAAAACGCTAAGGGACAATACCCAGGCCCTCACTCAGTTCAAGTGAGGGAAAGGGAGTAAGATGTGGCTCTAATTTACCTTATGCATGGGGGAAAAAAGAAACCTCTACTTCTCTTAAAGTGATTTCATCTCCCCTTTCACACAGCGGCTATACTTCCAATTACACAGTGACTTCAGGTGGCCTGTTGTGATGCCCCGGACTGGTCACCCAGACTTGAGGAAGGGAATACAGCTAGGAGTGAGTGACATGAACAGGCAAGTTGCTTGCCATCAACCACTGGCTCTCACTACATGCAACGCAATGCAGAATCTATTAAAATATCTACTTCTGAAATTGCTGCTAGTAGTAACTTTACCAGAAATAACTAAAGTAGATGCTTTGTAAACAGAATGCCTCTAAATAGAACAATTTAAATAGACCGGGGTGGTGGAGGAGTTTTTGTTTTTGTTTTTTTTTAATTTGTCTTCATAACTGTGTCTTCACAATTCACTGGCTTTGTGCCTTCAAATGCTAATTTTGTATTTTACTAGAAAAGTTAATAGGCACCTTAGAGCAGATGGTTCGTTATTTAAATAAAGAAATAAACAAAAATAAAAAGTTGGAGAACATCTGGCTAGATATATAAGATCTGGTAGTTTGGATATTAAATACCTGTTATTCTTGTTCAGATAAAAAAAAATTTTAATCCTAGTAACTTAGTCTTGTGTTCTTCTGAAACATTCATAAGGTTTCAGGAAAGCCGATATTAAATATTACACAAACTAGATATGAATGTTGTCTTTCTGACTGGATAAAAGCAATGTGCCTTAGTCCTAACAGCTGTAAAAGCAGAGAGATTCACTTCAATTTATACTTAGCACTTTCTCTCTTAGCATCTAAAAACCCTAGTTAACTCCTTCCCATAACTGCAATGTTTTGTTTTTCATGGCTCCTGCACAGGCATTTTAAGGTTGGTACTTATGGTATTTTTCCATTTTGAGATACGTTTATCATATCTTAAATGCATCTCGATGCATATCTGTTTCTTCTGGCTTGATAGGGGCATCTCATTTGAGCTGTTCCTGAGCCAACACAGGAATGTTGAGAGGCCTGGGTTCAGATTTTTTCCCCCCCAGGTGAGCAAGTATTGTCAAGCAAAAGGTGATCTGGAAAGAAAATTATTTATAATTTATTGTTATTTTCTGTATACACCCAGCTACACAAAAAAAGAAAAAGGTAAATGTAAACCTAGCTGAGCAATTCTTCTCAAACCATCACTCAAGTTAAAGTGACCATGCCAGGCACTAGTGGCTCACACTTAATCTTAGCTATTCAAGAGGCTGGGATTTCAGAGTTGAGGCTTAAAAGCCAGCCTGGGCAGAAAAGTCTATGAGACTCTTATCTCCAATTAACATCCAAAAAGCCAGAAGTAGAGCTGTGGCTCAAATGGCAGGGCACCTACTAGAGCAAAAAAAGCTAAGGGGGAGCTTGAAGCACAAGTTAAAAGGTAGCTTTTGTGCACGGCATGAAAGTGCCAAGCTTTACTTCACGGCATGACATACTCTGCATAGAGCACCCTGCAAGGAAGTCCATGAAATTCATTTCCAGAGGTCTACTGAGAAGCTCAAAGAACACCACCACTCCCAGGCAAGGGATGCCTACCCCATGCAGTTCTCCCCACTATCCCCACCTACAGTTTGCATAGCTTGGATAACTGAAGCAAATTTCTTCATGAGAAAAGCAGTAGAGTTTTGGTTTGGTTTGGTTTGGCTTGTTGGTGGTGGTGGTGGTGGTTTGTTTTGGTTATTTTTTTTTTGGGGGGGGGGGTGTTGTGTGTGTGCCAGTCCTGGGGCTTGAACTCAGAGCTTGGGAACTGTCCCTGAGCTTCTTTGTCTCAAGGGTAGCACTCTACCACTTGAGCTACAGCACCACTTCCAGCCATTTATGAGTAGTTTACTAGAGAAAAACTACTGGGACTTTCCTTCCCCGGCTGGCTTCAAACCATGATCCTCAGATCTCAGCCTCCTGAGTAGCTAGGATTACAGGTGTGAGCCACCATGGAGAGCCCAGCTAGCAAGCAGGCTTATGAGCAATTAAATTCCCATGTTTCCATAATCCTATACTTCTTACTGTCAAAATGTGGAGTGAATGTGAAAAGCCTCAAAGTCCAGCCAGAACAATTCTTTCTATCTGTCTGTCTGTCTATCTATCTATCTATCTATCTATCTATCTATCTATCTATCTATCTATCTATCTATCTATTTACTTTGGTGTCAGTACATGGGTTTGAATACAGAGCCTCATACTTACTAGATGGACCTTCTACCACTTGAGCTCAGTTTTTACCTCCAAATCCACACAACCTGCAAAATCTCCAAATTGAAGCCTTTTAAAAAAATTATTTAAAAAAAAATTTTTGCCAGTCCTGGGGTTTGAATTCAAGGCCTGGCCATTGTCCTTGAGCTGCTTTTTTTTTTTTTTTTTTTTTTTTTGCTCAAGGCTAGCACTCTACCACTTGAGCCACAGCACCACTTGTAGCTTTTTCTGTTTATGTAGTACTGAGGAATTGGACCCAGGGCTTCATGCATGCTAGGCAAGCACTAAACTACATTCTTAAAACTGTATTTGTTATACTAGACATGGGTGGCTGTCATCCTGTAATCCTAGCTACTAAGGAGGCTGAGATCTGAAGATCCTACTTCAATGCCAGCCCAAGAATGGACCAATACATAAAAAATAAATAAATAAACAAAAGGGTTTAAAAGCAATGCCTTTTTGAAAATCACCAACAATTGAGGCCTACTTAAAAGGCCACAATTGAAATTAAATAAAATACATTTATCCATTGCTATATCCCAGGGCAACCAGAGCCCTTTCAGAGCACAACAAATGCCACCACAGTAGATACTGGAGGAGACTCATCTATGAACCTGATTTCCCTTATGCTGATCTACACAGATTTGAGGGGCACAAGACTGAAAGGAGGGGACATATGGGCAGGCAGCCACTTCAGAAATCAAGCTAAACTCAAAGGTATCAGGAGCCAGAAAATGGTAGTAGATAAGACTAGCTACTCAAGAGCCTGACATCTGAGACTCAAAGCTAGTCCAGGCAGACAGATCTGATTAAACATCTCCAAATAATCTCATCTCCAATTAACTAGCAAAATTCCAGAAGTAGATGTGTGATCCAAGTGTTAGAGCTCCAGCCTTGAGTGAAAATGCTAAGAACAAGGCCCTGAGTTCAAGCCCCAGTACCAGTGTAATATATGTGTGTATACACACACACACACACACTACACACACACACTTATGAAAAAGTAACCAAGCTATTGTGAAGAATTTGATGGGGGAGGAGCAAGTATCGAGAGTGACAAAAGTTAATCTCAACTAATGTAAATGTATATCACTATTTCAAAGAGCAAAGGCAGTAATGTCACCTACATGCAAATTTAAACCTCAGACTCAGAAAGTTCTCCCCACAAAAATATTCTTTAACTGTTAAAAATTTCTTCCAAAATGCAAATTCAATTATTTTTTAACAATGTGGTTATTTCAAGTTTCACTATGAATTAGGCTCCTGCTGAATACTAATATCCATGGTTTATAAACTACAAATTTATCCTTTATGCTGCACATAATTATAATCCTTCCATTTCTAGAATTATGCTCCTTTTGGAAGTGTTACATTTGAAAATTATGCTGTTAATGCACAAAAAAGGATAAGAGAGACCATTCTGTGCAGTGACAGCCTTTATATCAACAAAGGGGAAATGCCTTCCTTCAGTGTGCAGTTGAGTTCTCAGGAAGAAAAAAACTCCTGTGGCATTTGTTTTCTTATACCAGTGAGAAAATCATTTTTCAAAGCACACAGCTGCACTTCAGAAATAGCATGGATTTATAGCTTGAGCGATCCTGAGCAAAGATGAGTTAATGGTTTGGAGCCACAAGTACAGCATTCGCCAAACTCAGAGAGGAAGTTAAAAAGTGACAGACTTTAGAATTTTCTCTTTTGGGGAGTAACGCCCAATTTTGTGTTTAACCAGATCTGACGGTGGAAATGTATGTCAGACTCTAAAATAAGGGGAGCTACTTTTCAATACAGAAAAGGGAGTAACTTCAAATCTGATATAATGTCAAGACTATGCCTTTTTTTTAACCTTCATAGTAGGTTTTGTTGTTTTTATGTTGTTTGGTTTTGTTTTTTTGTCAGTTATGGGGCTTAAACTCGGTTTGGGGCCTGGACTCTGTCCTTTAGCTCTTTCACTCAAGACGAGTACTCTACCACTTTGAGCCACAGCACCACTTGGAGTTTTCTGGTGCTTAATTGGAGATAAGAGTCTCAAGGACTTTCCTGCTCAGGCAGGAACCACGTTCGGGCTTTGAACCACGATCCTGAGATCTCAGCCTCCTAAATAGCTAAGATTACAGGTGTGAGCCACTGGTGACCCAGCCCTTTCCTTTTTATGTGTGTGTGTGTGTGTCTGTCTCTGTGTGTATGTGTGTGTAAGAGAGAGAAATACAAAAACAGAAGATAGTAGAGATTGAACCCAAGGCCTTGTTCAGATACGGAGATGCTGTACTATTTGAACTGTGCTCTCCACCACCCTTTTCTTTATATTTTGAGGAAAAAGTCTCTGGATAACTGCTCCTTTTAGGCTCCATCTTGTAATCCTCCTGCCTCAGCCTCCCACTTAGCTGGGTTTATAGGTGTGCATGCAGCATGCCCCCAGCCTTTTCCTAATAGTCTTTAAACAGCGGCTGGCTCTCAAAGACCAAAGATGTTCAAAACTGTCTCTACTGCCATCCTAAGTGGATATCAATAATTGTTCAGTAGCTTGAGAATTTGCTCCACACCATGTAAAATAACACCCTTCCAATTTGAGATTTAAGGGTCCATGACTCCTGCATGGTCATAAGTGCACCATTTTTATGTTTTAGTAGGTTATTAAGTTGCTCTTTTACATATACACTGTCCTGCTTACATAGATACATAACTTAAGCAGCGTGGAAACAAAGTTCCCGAGTCAGTTAATTCTCAGTCCTAAGGTGCTGTGCCATGATCTTCACTGGCACTTTTTACATATTGTTAACATGACTCTGATTCCTTTGTAAGAAGTTTCATAGAATCTGTTCTTTAGGTAGATCAAATGACTAGTACAAGTTACCAGGAATTTGAATCCTTGAGGCAGGGAAACATGTAACTTTGCAAACATGGACTTTGCAAAAGAAAATATTAAAGGTAGTCAAAGAATACACATGGAAGCCAAGCACAAAACCAAGTCCCTTCGGGATCCACCAGCACTGGAGTTTTGCTAACATACTGTGACCAAACAAGTCTACTGATCAGTAATTCTTACCTGCTTCTTTTCAGATGTATGTCTTTGCCCTTTCTCAGGCCTGAAAGTCCCCAGAAGGCAGAGCAGGGACACAAAGGAAAATATTCCAAACTCCTACCTAACAAGTTTTATCCTTATATCTGGCTACTGCTACCTGATTTTTAATGCTACTGTTGATTCTTTAGGCCTGCAAGTCGGTGGTTTTGATTTATTTGTGAATGGTTCTTAAATATGAGTAGTGGTGATTTCCTTTCTCCATCCAACAAAAGGATCATAAACAAGTTCCCATAACAAATGACAAATGAATAAGAGAAAAGCATAGCATATCTAATTAATCAAAGTAGAGACTTCAGAATTCAGGTCAGAAGACCCAGGAAGATTTTCTATCTTCACATTTAGATTCCATGAGGAATGTACATTGTGGGAAAATGTAATTAGACGGGGAAGAATCTAATGTATTACACTGAAAGGAAGACATCCAGCAAGGCCTGTCTGTGCAGATTCTTCTTGGGCTCCCTGGGTAGCATTCCTTCTTCTTGGGTTATAGGGGAAAGCCCTTTCTGGAATACTGGGTCTTCTATTTACAGGCTAATCTACTACTAGACATGATAGGTCAGAGAATTTCCTCATGGCAAGGGGAGGGAAAAGGTTAGGAAAATATTTATAGATTTTATATCTGGCTTTGGTGGGGAAAGGTTCCAGTTTCTATTAAGTGTCTTGGGGAAGAGGAAATCTTAGATTTTTTTTTTGCAGGGGGCAGGGGGTAGGGTCAGTCGTGGGGCTTGAACTCTGGGCCTAGGAGCTGTCCCTCAGCTCATCAGTTCAAGTCGAGCACTCTACCACTTAAGCCACAGCACCACTTCAGTTTTTCTGGTTGTTTATTGGAGATAAGAGTGTCACGGACTTTCCTGCCCAGGCAAGCTTTGAACTGCAATCCTCATATCTCAGCCTCCAGAGTAGCTAGGATTACAGGCCCTGAGCCACAGCTCAGGAAATCTTAGATTTTATGATTTGCCTTGAAGAACAAGGGCGAGAGAGGCAGCAGAAAGAATAAGAGAAAAGCAGAATTTATTTCTGAGGCTCTCCCATGTACTCAGCTTGCCATCTTTTGGTACTATCATTTTTAATATATATATTTTTTATTGTAAAGATACTGTACAAAGGGGTTACAATTACATGAGTAAGGTAATGAATACATTTCCTATCGAGCATCCCTCCTTTGTTTTTCCTCTACCATCTCTTCCCTCTCCATCTCCCCAACTTCTCCCCCGCCAACCTCCAGCTGTGAAGTTCATTTTCAATATAGTATCTTGTGCATCTCATTGTACAATGGGTCAACCTATATCCTTATTCCATCATTTTGTTATTTCCCTTCCCCTCCCCAAATTAGAAAAATGTATATACAAGATGGTGCTATCACTTTGAACTCCAACACAGAAATATAATTTAAACTATGCTGAGATTCTGCTGTTTACCTTTCAAATCCAGAAGTTTGACAATGTACGTAATCATCCACAGAACTATCCTTTCAAGCATCCTACTTAAAACACAAATATCTAACTATCTTTCCTTAGATAGAGGATACTCTAAAGCCAAAAACACCATTACAGATTACTGTTTTCAGTAATCATATGATAAATTCAGCAACATTTTTGTTCATCTGAAATTATCAAATATTTAACACAGTGTGTACATATATAATCACAATAATGTCATTACAAAATAGGCTTTTCAGAGTAAGTACGAAATTTAAATCAAAAGCAATCTTAAATTTGTAGAGGGCATGAAGTGGAAATAAAACCCATGCTTCATTTTCTCTCTAAAAGGATGTAGTGTTTCCTGGCTTGCTCACTGAAAAGGCCAAAAAATGACCAATCTAGTAAGAACACTAAACTTCATGCATGTAGATTTTTCTGTCTGAATATTACTCCCCACTAAAAGGAACCCAAGCTAATTGAAAAACGGACTGATACTAAGACTGGGAAAGAAATGGACAAACTGAGGATAGAACATATTTTACTCTAGGAATATATATAATCAAAAATGATCTCACTCCCCTCAGGAGGAACAAATGCATGGCAAAAGGGTACTGGTGGCAAAAGGAATAAATGCATTGCAAATACCTAAAATGCACAAAGCAATAATAATATTAGTTTTAAATGTAAAATATGAAAACCCTCACTGATCTATCTGTTTTGGTGAATAGAAAAGCAAAGCACCATTCTGAAAAATGGTAAACAAAAAATGAGGTTTAAAAAAGAAAAATCAACTAAGGATTTATGCTGCCTTTCCTATTTAAGTTGTTCCTTAAATTCACCAGATCACTAGTGAAGGACATTTGTTCTGATTTGAGATGGATTCAAGCTCACCACTAAAGAAGGAATGACAGAATTGGAATAACAACATTGTGCCAATCTCGAATGAATTTAGGGACCCAGGTAAGGCACACTGATGATATTAGCACCACTAGGGAAAAGATGAGGGGTAACTTTGTCACCCCACCACACACTGATGACCCCAACCCTATTTTTCATGCTAACATCCTCCCCAAAGAGAAATCATCATGCTCCTGTCAATCAATGTAATTTTTATCTGTGTTGAACTCTACTGGATTTCAGAAAATACAAAAAAAAAAACCAGAATCATGCTAAACAGCACCATAAAAATACAATCACAATAATATGGAAAGTAGAAAAACTCACTGGATAAATGTCTTCAATAAATAAATTGCAAGGAAGAAAAATTAAGACTTAAAAGAGAGGCCCAATTATATTTGCACCCAAATGTAATATAATTCATGAAAAAAATCAGGAAAATTTGAAAACCAACAAGATATTGACAGCACTGATCAATGCTGAGAATTTTAAATACAATAGCAGCATTGGAGTTACATTATTAAGTACTTACATTTAGCAATACACTCTAACAATGTATTTATGCATGAAATCATCTATTGGATGAGTGAACAGAAAAGAAGAAAGTAATGTTTGGCCATAAATTGATTATTATTAAAGATGGGTTATAAGAACACAGGGATTTATTATACTATTCTTTTGTCATCCGTATATATTTGAAAATTTCTAAAGTAATAAAAATACTTTAAACACTTTCATGCCCAAAGAATGTATACAACTGGCCAATTAAATGCATGATACAATGATCAATATCATTAGGCATCAGTGAAATACAAATCAAGCCATAATGGTTACAATCAACATCTGTGGAACACAAGTGTTGGAAACGATATGGAGAAAATAAAATGTTCATACACTTTATATGGCACTATAAAATGGGGTTTTTCAAAAGTAGTCTGGAAGCTGTTATAATAATTAAACCTTTCATAAGACCAGAAACTGACCTTGATGTACAAATCCAAAAGAAATGAAAATGTAATGTACTCATTATCTTACCCATATAATTGTAACTCCTCTGTATGGTATTTTCATAATAAAAAAATTTTTAAAAAGAAATGAAAATGTATTTTCACACACAAACATTTTAGCAGTATTACTCATAAGGGTGGAAGTAGAACAGTAAAAACAGCCCAAATGTACATCAACTGATTAATGGATAAATGAACTACAGTATATCCATAAAGTGAGATATTATACAGGAATAAACAGGAATGAAGTAATGCTGTGTGCTGTAACATGGATGAGTTTTGAAAAGATTATGCTATGTTAACACCAGACAGCCACAAATGACCAAAACAAATTGTTTCTATGAAATGTTCAGAACAAGTAAATCTGTGGAGACAAAAAGGAAAGCAGTTGTTTCATAAAGGAGAAGTAGAAGAAATTAAAGGAGGGTTTCTTTTAGGGGTGATGAAAACACTCTAAAATAGATGATGGGGATGGTTACACAACTCTGATTATACAAAAGTCACTAAAATCACCATGAAATAACTCATCACCTTAAAACTGTGGTGGTGGTGGTGGTGGTGGTGGTGGTGGTGGTGGTGATGGTGATGATGATGATGATGATGATACAATAGAGTATAAAAAAATTAAGCTCTGAGGAAATACTTTCTTAACTAAGAAATTCCGAAATAGCGTGGTTTTTTGTTTTGATAGTTTAGTGTTTCAACATTTCAAATTTTGATTGTGTTTGGAGTGAAGCTCAGTAGGTAGAGTCTCAGTAGGTAGGATGCTAGTCAACTTGTTCAAACCCTGAGTTCAACAACAACAACAACAAAAACCAGAAAAATAAACACTTGAGTCTGTGTTTGTTTGCAGAGACAGTGTCTCACTAGTCCTTGAATTCAGTCATCCTGTCTCAACATACCAAGTGCTTCCACTCCAGAGAAGCCCCACCAAACCAGGTTTAATTCTGTCCTTTTTCTATTCTGTCTTGATGCCAGGTCCTTAGATGATGGTCATATTTCTGCAGCTGTTCCACAATCCCCAGCTACCAGCATATTCAGAGGAAAAGAGACTTATTCTCTATAGGTCGGCATAGTAGAAGTCTTCTCACTGGGTACATCTCAGCCCTTGACCACTCACAGGTCAGGGGGAGGGAATTAGGGAAAGCTGTCTTTACAGACCTTCCTAAAATGTATGCATGTTCTAGTTTTTCCACATCCTTAACAACACTTGCTATTTGCTTAAGTATTTTTGTTGTTGCTGCCTCAAACTGAGGGGACCAGAGAACTGAAGCCCTGAACCTACCTGAAGTCTGCTCAAGGATCTAGAGAAAACAGGTGACCTGAAATAATTTTCATATCCCTACTGCCATACTTGTTCTTTCTTAAGACTAGGCTAGCTCTTTTACTATTTTCCCACCATACTCTAAAAGAAGAGAATACCTCTCATCCACCCTGAACCTTGGCATAACATAATGTTCTGGGGTACTAAAATGTCAGGGTCACCAAGAACATGTTGAAATACCAGGGTGGGTTTTAAGAAAGTACACTAGTCAGGCACCAGTGGCTCATGTCTGTAATTGTAACTACTCAGGGTACTGAGTTCTGAAGATAGTGGTTCAAAGCCAGCCTGAACAGGAAAGTCTGTGAGATCTTATTTTTCAGTTAACTACTGAAAAGCCAGAAGTGGAGCTGTGGTTCAAGCGGTAGAGTGCCATCCTTGAGCACCAAAAGCTAAGTGACTGGACCCAGGTGCAGAGTTCAAACCTCAGTACATGGAGCATGCACACATGCGCATACAGAGAGAGAGAGAGAGAGAGAAAGGAAAGAAAATTACTCTAATAAGTTCTATGTTTTTAACAAAACCAGAGAGGAGCCTAATCCATTTTAAGCTGATCATTAAAGATAATTTTTAATGACCCATAACATTGATTTTGTGGCCTATAATTCAGAAAGTGTTTGGAGAGACTGCAACAAATTCCTTCCTATCCCAGATTTTATTATGGGAACAGATTTCAGTTACTTCCACACAAGTGAGAAGCAGAAATAGAACGGATAGTGAATTCTGTCTCCTCAAGCAATAAAAAAAAAATGTGCATTCTACATGAGCTCACGGAAGAAAAAAGCCCCATCTATCTCATTAAGAGATGTGTTTTCAATGTGACTGTAACATCTAACATCTAGCAAGTATTTATCAAAAACTGTAATGTATTTATGCTGTTTTGCTCATCTGTGATAACTCAATCCAAAAGAAATTACTTAACACTTGGAGCCTTATGTTCACAGGAAATATTACAAATGTTTTACATGTACATTTATATGCATATTTTGTTGCAGAGAACTATCATAAGATCAGTAAGAGGGTTTATCACAAAAAAAAACCACATTAGACAAATGTGTTAACTGAAATATGGTAGATTCAAGAAAGAACTCAAATAGTGTAATTCCCTAGAAAGACAAAGTTAAAGTTCAGCAAAATAAACACCAGGAAATGGGTACTTGAAATAGATGGGGTTGGGTCAAGAGAAGAGATACACAAATAAAGAGGAAAAGAGGAGGGAAATGCAGTCAAAAATTCAATATATATTCTTCAAAATTAAGAGTGAGGGAAGGGATGGATGTGGAGAGACAGTAAGAATGTTGAAAGGGGTGACATTCATCAAGATATATTGTATTCGTAAACTGCTTTGTTAAATGGAATCACCTTTGTACAACCACTTTAAATTTTATACAATAAAATGTAAAACGTTTTAAAAATTGGTGATAGGATAAGTTCTATACAAAAACTCCATCAGAAATAAAAGCTAGGAGAAAAAGACACAATGTATATTTTCTAAAGTTAGAGATGTATGGTTTTTCTGTTATTCTGCTGGATACATTTGAGAGGGTTGTCACAGTTCTGCCCTAAAACCTCAACATTTTCTATAGGCAAAAATGTACACACATTGCCTTATGAATATTGGGGGGGTAGGTGCTAGAGATGACACCCAGGGCCTCAGGCTTGCAGGGTTTGATACAGTTTATATATAGTACTTCCAATGAATGAGGAGGCAAATAGCTTTCAAAACTACGTGACATAAGTTAAAAAAATACATTTAACTAAAAAAAAAAGCTGGGCACTGGTGCCTATAATCCTAGCTACTCTGTGGGTTTAGATCTGAGGATTGCAGTTCAAAGACATCCTGGGCAGGAAAGTCTGTGAAACTCTTTATCTCCCACTACCTACCAAAAACTCAGAAATGGTGCTGTGGCTCAAAGAGATAGATCACTAGCCTTGAGCCTGAAAGCTCAAAAGCTCAGAGACAGTGACCAGGCCCTGAGTTCAAGTCTCAGGACCGTCTCTCTCTCTCTCTCTCTCTCTCTCTCTGTCTCTCTCTCTCTCTCTCACACACACACACAAAGAAATCTGAAGGAAAAAAAGAGAGAGCTCCAGTCAAACTAAATCATATAATAATAAAAATAATAATAATAATAGGGGCTGGGAATGTGGCTTAGTGGTAGAGTGCTTGCCTAGCGTGCAAGAAACCCTGGGCTCAATTCCTCAGTACCACATAAACAGAAAAAGCACTGTGGCTCAAGTGATAGAGTGCTAGCCCTGAGCAAAAGAAGCTCAGGGACAGTGCCCAAGCCCTGAGTTCAAGCCCCAGAACTGGCAATCAGCAGCAGCAGCAACAGCAAATCATCACTGTGCTCAAGTAAGGACCCCTGCTTTAAAATGCATGGCCACACAAAAAGAGTATAGCTGTGGGGGAGGGGGGGAATCAGGTGGGGTATATGAAGCTTTCTTAGGTAATGAGAATGTCTGTCCTCCTTTCCTGAGGCTGGGGTTCCCTGCTGTCCACCTCCCAATTCTGAGGCTCCAAGCATGTCTCTGGCCAAAGGCAGCAGGAACATGGAGGTCTCCAAACAGAGGGGCTAAAATAGGTAATGAGAATGTTCTCATCAGTATATTGCCCACATTTCTAAGACATTCTGAATCTCAGTTGTCAATATGCATCTTTCCATTTTCCCTACCAACCATCCCCCTTCCCAGTCTACAGTTGCTCTAAAGTGTGAATTGCGGGTTGTGGGGAGGAGGGGGAAGTTCTTTACATGTAAACCCAAAATACCTAGAGTCATTACTCTCTATGAACAATACTGTTTGTACAAAGTCAATGCTAGCACAGTCTATGTGGTAACTACTGGCTAATCTGGCTAATCACATGTAATTCAAAACAAATAAATTGAACAATCCAGTTCCTATTTTAGGCTAGCCACATTTCAAAGGGTTCATAGCTGCATGCAGCAACTGGCTACTAGCACAAAAAGAGGATATTTTCACTACTGCACAAAGTTCCTTTCGAAGACATTGGTCCAGACTGCCACCAATCATCCCAGTGTCCTCTCAGTGAATCTGCGGTTTCCTTCATTGCCTAGCTTTCTTCTCTCTAGTCCCATCGTCATAGGCTACAGGTAAGAACAGACTTCTGTTTTCAGAGTTGAAGCTCTTTCCTGTGGGGATTCAAACAAGTCAAGGTATGCAGCTAATAATTACCCAAGTGTTCAGTGTTAGAGTTGTGTTTCTGTAGAATAGGAAAGAGATCAGATCTTAAAGAGGCAAATCCCACCTGCATAGCCTGTCTGCCTGCCTAGCCCAGTTTCATATCTGATCCGGCAAGTACCCTGGGACAGATTTAAAAGTGATTTAACTACGAAGGATTTTAAAGATGAGGAGGAGAAAAACTAGAAGGAAGAGGAGGAAGTAGAGGCAGAGATGATGGAGGAGGAGAAGGATGAGGAAGAAAGTCTTGCTTTGTAAATGGATGACTACAAGTGAAAATACTCCATAACTATAAAAGAATTTCAAGTGATAAAGTATTTTCTACTAGACTAATATTCATGCGCCCCAAGTATGCACCTGCAGAACGGTGGCACGTATCTGCTTATACAATAGATGTATGCAGTTTAAACATTGCAATCATGCAAAAGCAGAACTGAGCAAAGGCAATATTATTTCACATAGTGTTTCCCAGAACAGATACACAGCAGCTGTCCACACTCTCTGGACAATAGAATGTATTTTTATTAAGATATAAAACCTATCCACATAGAAAAGGTTTGGGTTTTTTATGGACTTCCTGCCTATGATAGGGAAAGTAAACTCAAATATATTTAATTACAAAGCCACAAGACTCAAAAATCTTTGGCTGAAGTGCTCACCTATACATTCTACACTTCTGGCACCTGGCAGAGCACAGCAACTACTGGGAGCAACTCTGCTGAGCAGTGAAATTAGGCCTCTTCTTGTAGCCCAGGGAACTGAAGCCAGCAGGTAGGCTGGTCTCTGTAGCCCAGGGGAATAAATCAATCAGGCCCTTCTAGGCATAGACAATGTGGTATCTATTTTGGCTCTTTCACTGGCCTTTTGTTGTTAGTTCCTGTTTCTTAGCTCTTTTCCAAACAAGTGAGATTTGCCAGAAAGCTGAGTTACACACGGGGGAGATGTCATTCTATTTGCAAGGTGGAAGCTGTACAAAGTATCACACCTATTAAGACTTGGACCCACTGGGAGAAGTTGTGGACAACAGTGCCTACCAGACAGGAGAAAAGGCCAGAATTGTTTTCCATGTTCCCCCACTCACTCGGCCCCTCCTCTCAAAAACAAATCATAAGAACATGATCAGAAATGAAAGCTGGTAGTTCTAGTTCCTTGTTTATGTCCAGGTTTTATCACTTCAGAGTAAAAGTAGAGATGTTAGCAGCGAGGCTTATGGTGAAGAAAACTAAAGCATACACAAAGACAGAAGAATACAGAATTTAGAGACCGTATCAAAAAAATTCCCAAATGGTGGCTGAAGAAATGGGTCTCTTAAGCCCACTCATTAAGAAGCCAGTCTGGGCAACAGAACCAGATACTGTCTCCAAAAGAAAAAGACCATATATGCAACAACCTCTATCCTGACACTCGAGCTACTTTCAACATCCACATGTAAAGTCTTTAAGGAGGTCAAACAACAGCAATAAGCCATGTTTCCAAGTACTGCTTCAACTATTAAAAACCAAACTCTGGCAGTGGCCCCAAGTTCTTTTCACAAAGAGCTCTTTTAACTCACATGTCCGTTTCTTTGTTCTCTCTTCCAGCACATCCCAGAGTTCCCATACATAATGCTTTTAACTCTCTGGGCTAGCTTGGGCTCACAATGGCAGAACCTACATGCCCCTTGGCGGGAACTAGAATCTTCTGTCAAAGTGAGTGACATATGCATCACCATTTTAAGAGTAGCCACCTCTTACAAGAAGCTATTTTAATTGAGCCACATCCTTTTATAAGAATTATTGGGCGGGTGAGGAGGGAGGGGAGAGCTCGCTAAAGGTATGGCGTGAGTGGTAGAGCTCCAACTGAGTAAAAATAGATTTTTCTGACAACTTGGCCAGGCGCCCTGGTTTTGGTTGATTGTTCAGGTAAACTTTTAACCCATTTCAAACTAGCCAATCAGATAAGATTGTAAACCTAAGTTCTAACCAATCAGAAGAAACGGCAATAAGATGTTAGGGGCAAAACCTAGGTGGACTGCCCACCCAGTGTGCTTGCTTAATTGGCTGCTTATCGGTAACACACTGTTCTGCAGAAGTAAACTTTGCCTGATGGAGTTCCTTTCAATTGGTGTCCTTCTTATGTGACACTTCAATATCCTGAGGCATTTCCTACACATCCTTTACTCAGGACACTCTCAAGACATTTCCTTCTCATTCAGTCCCTACTTACACTCAAAATCTACCTGTTTTATATTTTCTCTGACTGTTGGTGGCATCTATAATCCCTAGGCCCAAAGGACTTATCAGCACCAGTAGAAAACCCATGTTAAGAAATATCTGCAATGCCAGGAGCCAGTGGTTCACGCCTGTAATCCTAGCTACTCAGGAGGCTGAGATCTGAGGATCAGGGTTCAAAGCCAGCCCGGGCAGGAAAGTCCGTGAGACTCTTATCTCCAATAAACCACTAGAAAACCAGAAGTGGTACTGTGGCTCAAGCAGTAGAGCACTCGCCTTGAGCTGAAGAGCTGAGGGATAGCACCCAAGCCCTGAGTTCAAGCCCCACAGCCTACAAAAAAGAAAAAAAGAAATATCTGCAATGGGTCATCCTGTGTCCTTATTTCAGCATTTTGTTATGTATAAGACACTATGTTGAAAACAAACTTTACAACTTTGGGGGTAGAGAGGGAGGAGCTGGGGAGGTGGGAAGGAAAAGAATGGCAGGGGAAAAACAAAGAAGGGGTAACAATGCTCAATAGGAAATGGACTCATTACCTTGCTCCTGTAACTGTAACCCCTCTGTACAGTATCTTTACAATATATATATATATATATATATATATATATATGAAAAAACAACAGAATGAAACACAACTTACCTCACATCTAAACACTGCAGTGCAAACATTCTGTCTTTTAAAGACAAAGAAACTAAGTCTTGATTTCCTTTCCCTAAACCAGGCTTTGAGACTCTCAAGAAACAAAGAAGCAAGTAAGTTAAATATCCCAAAGAAGGCTTTCTTTACATTAGGAAAAGGAAACTCAATTTATAGGTACCACAAGATAATAACTGAGGATGAGAAATGATGAATATCGATATCAATTCCAATATCACAAGATTCCTTTCTTCCACCCAGGGAGAAATAAAAGACATTCTAATTCCAGAAAGGTAGAAACCATAATAGCTCTCAGATAATAATCCAAAGCTCCTATACACCCCAAGTGGTATGGTTTAACATTCGCTTTCCTCATGGCAGGACTATGGTTTTGCCATGAAAACACTATATCAAGTCATCATCTCATTGCAGATGAGTAGATAAATGTTTGGCTTTGTCCACGTGGAGCTCTATCTTTCTAGTCAATACATTTTCAGCCTTCATTACGCTGTTTTCTCTCTACTAGTAATTTATCAAAGGAAAATAAATGAAACAAACAACTAAGTATCTTAAAAAGTGTCCCAAGCAAGCATTGCAAGAAAACAATAAAACATTTCATTTCAAAATGTATTAGCACCTAACCTACCACCAATTTACTTCACACTTCTTCCCCTTAAATTGCCAGAGAGGACGTCAATGTGATTCAAATCTATCACCTATGCCTAAGCTCTGCTGGCTATTCTTTACAACATGTGAAGGGTTATTATAGTGAAATAAAAAAAATCCCTAGTGAAATAAAAGCAAGTGGACATGAATACTAGTCTAGAGATACAATGATTGGCAGTAGGAATACATGAACCATGACCCAGGTAGGCAAAAGGAACAGATGCCCATACAATGGCTGGGCAAGCCATTCCACAGAAGAATCAGAATCTGAAACCCAAAGGGCTTGCCAATATAGTCAGTCAAGAGATCAGAGCCCTGGTTCTCAGGATCATTCCAGAGCAGTGTTGATTAGGCCAATCAAGCAGATGGTGGTTCTTCCTTAAGACTCAGGAAACAAGACATGCTGCCCCAAATGTTTATTTATCCTTGAAGAGAACATCTGCTCTTTTCTCTTCGGCCAGCATGCTTTCATTGTTTGAACTGCACTTCTCTACTTGGTGATGGCATAAAACATGAGGGTTCTTCTTCATCATTAAACATGAGGGTATGATCATTGACTCAAGTCAGAGCAACCAGAACTTTCTGTGGAAGTTTGGCTGAAGGGGTCACCACAAAAGAGGGCTCTTGTTTATTTGTGAACATAAGGCTTCTTAAGCAACACTGCCATCACAATGATGTCAACCTGGAAGAAGATGACAATGGTGTGGATCTATATGTACTGACATAAAGATATCCATTATGCAGTAGTAAGTGTATAAAGTGGGCAGCCTAATAGTGTTGGTGTTGTAATGTCTAGTGAAAGTTGAGTATACATAGCACATACTCATACACTCATGAGAAGGCTCTGCAATAAATCCGTCTAGTATTTAACCATAATTATTTTTGTTTGTAGAATTACTGAGAACAATGAAGTTTTCCTTCTGTTGTATAATTTGTGTTTGTCTGTTCTCTTTTCCTTTAGAACAAGCCTATATTACTTTTAATATAAGACAAAACAACATGATGATTTTCACCAAGTAAAACCCAAAACAAAGAAAGCTCTTATCCTTCCAAAATTGAGATGTTACTCTGCATGTATAGTATTGGTTTTTAAATTGCTTTCTCTTTAACAATAATAGATCAATAATGGAAACAAATCCTAGATTTAAAGGCATTAGCCCTAAGATCCTTGCCCTTAATAAGCTTGGATAAAAACACAGCAATATATACTCTGGTGTTCATAGTATTTCTTTCAGTATACTTTATATTTATCACCGATACTTTTTCTTCCTATTCACAGTTAAAATAGAGTACCAAATAGAAAAAGACCCTTTTGTCTTCAACTGTTCAACTGATTCTTCTAAAGTGGACACCAAAGCAGCCATTTAGTAGGAGTTTCCCTCCTTTCCCTTGTACTTGAGTGATCTCATGATAGCTTCCTTACCACTCCTTCTTTTTTTTTTTTGGTCCGGTCATGGGGCCTGAACTCTAGGCCTGGGCACTGTCCTTCACCTCTTCAGCTCAAGGCTAGCACTCTACCACTTGAGCCACAGCACCACTTCCGGCTTTTTTCTTTTTGCTTATGTGGTGCTGAGGAATCGAACCCAGGGCCTCAGGCATGCAAGGCAAGCACTCTACCACTGAGCCACCTTCCCAACCTCCTTACCACTCCTTCTAAGTCCCCAAGCTGTTAAGACACATTCTGAGCAGATCATATTTTTCAAATAATCCTCTTGTCCTTACAACTTCTGCCCACTCTTGGTCTTTCTCACATTTCCAGTATAGGAACTGATAAATCTGATAGAGTTCTGGAAGCAAAAATAATATCCCTAATTCTATTTTTCAGCAAAAGAGAAAAACTGTACATTTCAGCCTTTGAGATACTCTACTTCATATAACCAGTCCTCCACTATACAAAGAAATTTGAATAAACCACATGTACTTTATCTTACTAATATCCAGAACATAATTTAATTTTTGCCAATGTTCAAGATTAACTAGATTAAAGAAGAAGGAAGAAAATTATACTATAACCTTGGGGAGGATATCACAATAGACATTAAAAGTTACAGTGAGTCAGGAATTGGTGGTTCAAGCTTGTAATCCTAGCTACTCAGGATGCTGAGATCTGAAGATCGCTGTCTAAAGCCAGCCAGGCCGTGAGACTCCTTCCAATTAGCCACTAGAAAAGCCAGAAGTAAAGCTGTCATTCAAGTGGTATAGCACTAGCTTTGAACACAAAAAAAAAAAAAACTCAAGGACAGAGCCTAGGCCCTGAGTTTCAGCCCCAGAACTGGCACCAAAAAATGTAAAGTTACACACCTGGACACCAAAGGTGCATGCCTAGCTACTCAGGAGGCTGAGATCAAAGCATACACCCTGAGTTCAAGCCCCAGGACTGACATAGAAACAAAAAAGTTACAGAGTGCATTAATGTTTATTGATAGGGCATTCCACCTGACATAATGCCACATGAACCTGATTTTGCTAATCTGACAGTGAATTTAATAACAATGGCTCATCATTGGAAAATATCTGCAAACTGCCTCTCCCTTTCAAGACATCGATCAGTTGCATGTAGCCATCCATACTCTCTCCAAAGCTCTATTGAATAAATCACACCTAGACACTGGTGAACATGAGAAGCAGCAGCAATAACAGCAGAAAGCAAGGCTATGGTATCTCAATTCCAACAGTATACTTATCACATTACAGTCTGAATTCAAGAGCAAATGATTTCCATTTCAAAGGTTCTCAAACCTACAGAAAGCCTTATTCCAAGCTCTCTGCAGGCTGGAGTTTAAAAATCCCTTCTAGGTATTTTATCACATCACACTTCAATCCAACTAGACTTCCTTTCCCTCATCTTAAGAGCTTTTCCCTCCACTCTCCCAAGTCTAAACTGACCCATATTTCAATACCAAGAGCAAAGGTAACTTGCTTCTGAAAGCTAGTATTCTTAGTAGCTAGCTGTGCTTACTACATCCCAGTTACTTTCACGTATTATCTTATATATCTTTGGAAAGTCTCTGAACCTGCAACTAGTCTCTGCAACTAGTCTCTCCATTCTAAAGATAAGGTAAATAACTTGTCCAAGGTCAAAACCCAAAAATCCAGGGCTCACCTCTTCGCCATGCTGCCAAAACACTATTGACAAACCAAAATGCTTTGGATTCTCATTATCTGATTATAAGGTATTGGTTCGAATGCTGCGGAAAGATATAAGCCAATGCATATCAACTTAAACAGCAGAAAATTTGTTAGCTCAAACAAGAATTCTTCCAGTAAGCTCAGTTCCCGTGTCCCTTGCTAGTTAAATCAGTAGAAGAATAATCAAACTCCTGGTGGAATCAAACTCTTCCATCTTTCTCCCCAGCAACCTGTGTGTGCAGGCCAGATGTTCCTGCGTGGGCCAGGTGTTCCTGTGCTGGCCAACTGTCCCAGTGGTTGCAGCAACTCCAGAGATCACCTCTTCAATGCCAATGTTCTAAGGCAAAACTTTACAATCTCCCTTTATTGGAGAGTTTCTATTTTTCCCTCACTCTTGAGGTTTCCTTTTTAAGAAAGGATAACATGTCTCTTTTAGCCGTATAAAAGCAATATGATTTATCGAATTGGTAATTCTTAAAAATAACTAGATATGTTTAGCACAGTCTGCCTCTCTTCTACACTAGGGGACAGAACTATCTTCCTAAACCGTAAGTCTTTCTATGCTTCTCCAATCTTGTCTGCACAGCTTTTCTCCATGGACAAACTCCATCATCCAAGTTATCTGTGAATATTCAAGTCTGCCCAGTTCTAAGTTCAGAATTAATCATCTATTTGGCTAAGAGAATTAAAGCTCAAAGCCAGGCGCCAGTGGCTCATGCCTGTAAGCCTAGCTACTCAGGAGGCTGAGATCTGAGGATCTTGGTTCAAAGCCAGCCGGGGCAAGAAAGTCTGTGAGACTCTTATCTCAACAAACCACTAGAAAACCGGAAGTGGCGCTGTGGCTCAAGCGGTAGAGTGCTCGCCTTGAGCTGAAGAGCGCAAGGACAGCGCCCAAGCCCAGAGTTCAAACCCCACAACAGATTAAAAAAAAAAAGGGGGACTCAGAGAACTAAAGCTCTATCTTCTAACTCAGCTTTATCAGTCATTTTTAAAATTTGTTTGTTTGCCTATTGTGTTGGAATTGGGACCCAGGGTTTTATACACCCTTGGTAAGGGCTCTACCATTGAGCTACGTCTATAGCCCTTAAGGTGACAGGTATTTTTCTTCTACAGTTATTCTCTATTTTATTTTTCAACATGTTCAGATCTAGGAAAAGAGAGCTATTTATAGGGCTCCTTTCGGTTGCCCAACTGATTCTGGCTTCTACACACATCTCATTGACCACAACTAGGTCATATACTCAGATACATGGTTTTAACCCACCATCAACACAGGAACTTGAACTTCCTAAATAGTTCACTGCTAGGATTTCCACAAGCCATCTAAATGGCTGGAGGACTGAACGAAAAGTCAGAACTCTGCTAGCAGAGGAAAGGAACTGTTGGGTAAACAGCCTAGAGTCTACTGCTACTTGTACCAGAGGCTTAACTCATGTCTTATTAATTGTAGTATTCAGTACTGAAACAATCACAGGGTCCAGAACATGAAGATGATCAATATCTTTGCAATCCAGCTGCAACACTACTGCTATGATACCAACAGCAAATATGAGAGGAAGAGGTTTGTTCTCAGATGCTAATTCAGGTTTTCTGTTTCTAATGCCCCATCCTTTATAAACAAGCTCCTTTGGGGCAAGTCAACACAGGAATTGTACCAGGATACTCAAAAGAAGTATCTCTTTCTGTTAATAATTCTCTCCTGCTCACTCTTTACAAAATCAATTTAAGAAATGAAGATACAAAGATCTGCTCTCCAGTTCAGATGCTCTCCCTTTTCTGGTCCCTTCCCCATCCATTTAATTTCCCTTTGGAGGAAAGGAATGATATAAATTTAATAAATAACCAATCTCAAGAGCTGTCACGAAAACACTCAGAGGTCATGGCTCAAACTCAAGGATCTCCTGGGTGTAACAATAAACTGTTTCTCACTGTGAAAGTTTTCTATTTTCTTCTTCTTCACTCAGTTTGTAAGTGCTGGAAGTCTGAAAAAGAAAATCATTACTAAGGGAACTCAGCTGGGCTACCAGAGCAATGTGCTTATTTTACATAAAACCACTCAGTGACTTTTTAAAAATAATGTTGTGCCCATTTTATATTTAAATGTCCCTTCCTGTCATAGAAACAAAATACTATCCACACAAATTTTCAAAGCTAACTTTTCCTGAGACCTTTATAATTCAAATTCCAAGAAAACATAAGCTGATTTAACTCAATTGTCATTTGATATTCATATATTATCTTTCCCTTAGTAAGCAGAGGACTTGAAAAAGTAAAGCATTTTAATACCATACTCTGTCACAAATGAATGGCAGTTCTATTTGAGGAGATACATACATATATACATATGCATAAATTACTATGTATAAAATAAACATGCATATGTATATATTCTGTAGTCATCTTGGAGACATCAACAAAATGATGAACTAAGTTGTAAGGCAATTTAGAGCAGAAAAAGAAGGTACAAACTTCTTTAAAAAAATAAGTAATAAGAAAGTGGATGGAACGTATGGCATGACCCAAAAATTGAAATATATTATCACACATAGCATAGGTTGAGCAAATAAATATGGCTGCCAAGCTCAGTTACATCTTCTAAATTCAAAACAAAGCATAAGAAATGTGTTTGTTAGCTTAAAACATCTGTTCCTACCACAAGAATATGAATAAGAATGAAAATGCATATGGATTATTCATCAATAAAAGTACAAAGTCTTTGTATTATTCCTCTCACACCATTATTCTAAGAAGATATAAATTCCCAAGTAGAAAACCAACACATCTGATTATGATACACAGCTTATAAAACCCCAGCAAGGAAAAAGAATTCTGAGGCATTTACTGGCTAGTTGTCCCTACCTAGACCCGGAGACAAAATTGCTGCCTTCAAGAAACACACACTCAAGTCAAGGAATTTTTCTCGCCCTCAGAGAGTGCCTTAGGCAGAAACACAGCTCTAAACTCCAATCTTCACAGTGAGCACTCAGATTAGAACAACCCGATTAAAACAGCTCTTATACCAAGTCACCATTACTCATTCCTGATTTTGTCAAGTCTCAATCTGAATACCTCTAATCAAAGGCAGCTTACTACCAGCCAGCATCTAACACAGCAGTAAAATGTTACAAAAAAATTACGGCTTTACTATAAAAGATGTATACATTAACAAACTTCCCCACATAAAAAGAGCACATTACTCAGCATTTTTAAGTAAATGAAGAAGAAACACAGGCATTTGAAAGAAATAAAAAGTGATAACCTGTACTTCTCAAGAAAACAGGATTGGGAATATGCTTAAGGGAAATGAAAGAACTTAAGAGTTGTTATTTTGCATGGCTCTTTCTGCTTTGTTATCTTTTTTTCTTTTTTCTTTTTTTTTCTTTTCTTTTTTTTTTGTGCAGTCCTGAAGCTTGAACTCAAGGCTTGAGCATGGTCTCTGAATTTTTTTTTTGCTTTTGCTCAAGGCTACCAGTTGAGCCATAGCTCCACTTCTGGCTTTTTGCTGGTTAATTGGAGATAAGAATCTCATAGACTTTACTGCCTGGGTTGGTTTCAAATCTAATCTTCAGATATCAGCCTCCCTGAGTAGCTAGGAAGACAAACGTGAGCTACCAGTGCCCAAATTCTGCTTGGTTGCCTTACACTGAGGGAAACACCTACAATTTTATTTTAAAAAGTTTTTGCTCACCAACTTGCTAAAAGTATAATCCACTTTATCAGCAAAAGTACATCAAGCAGACAAAATCTCAACAATTACAACTTTTGATTTGAGAGAAAAGAGTAGTTTTGCTCCCCTCTGCTAAGTCACAATCTATCTCATAACAACAACAGCTACTAAATTCATATTAATCCCTTTAAATCATTCCAACAATCCAGTGAAGGAAGTAGTTAATCTCCATTTCAAAGATGGAAAAAAACTGAAGTAAAGCTCAAGGCTGGTGGTCTACCACTTAAGCCACACCTCCACTTCCAACTTTTTGCTGCTTATTTGGAGATAAGAGTCTCCAGTATTTGTCTTTCTAAGCTGGCTTTGAACTGTGATTCTTATATCTCAGTCTCCTGAGTAGTTGGGAGCCACTATTGCCCAGCCCCAGGAAGAATTTAATAAAGAAGCAACATTTACTTGTGGCAATTAAAATAAAAAGGACATGTAAATTCTTATTATTCAATAGAGTTGGACAAAAGCAGCAGGTATGAGAAAACTTGAAAATAGTTCATTCTTTTTTCTCCTCACACTGGATACTCCTGCCACAGTTAAACATATGAAGTGATTTCCTGGATGGGTTCCTGACTAAGACGGCCTCACTTTTTCTCTTATCAGAGCTGATTTGGGTGAAAGTCTTGAGTTTAAAAGTACATGAGTATTATGAGGTAAGAAAACAAATCCAGAAATGGATTAGTGTTTCTCATGGTGTTTTTAGTGCCTTCTATAGCAATGTCTGACCTGAAAAATACAAAGAGAAAAATAGAAAGGAGACAGCTGAAGTCAATACATAACTAAGAGATGGCTACATGTGGCTTAGGACCAAATCATCCCAGAATGTCACTGCAAGTCCAGAGAATTGCCAAGTCATGGAAAGCACAACACACTGAGGGTATAAATATACACACAGGTGCAGACATGGTCACACACACACACAATACAAACATTCAACAAACAGTATCAGTACCCTTCTAAATGCTTCTTGTATTAAGTGATGAATTTACTGCCTGCCCAGTAATGTGGACAGCCTGGGTTAAATGGGAAGGGGTTAGCCAGGGACAGCTGGCTTTTGCAGGAGGTCAGAGACAGAGACTGGCAGAGACAACTGCGTGACAGGTGCAGTGGGAGGGGTGGCGGGAGGGGGAGGGCTGGGCATATAGGACCAAAGGTAAAATTTAAGCTAACGGCTCAGAGACAGTATGCAGCCTGGCTTGGCTGTGAGAAACAATGCTCAATGCATGGGCTTCGGAGTGAGAGCCAGGTTTGAACCCTCCCTTCCTCCAGTGCTTACTAGCTATGTAAACTGTCAAATGATGTACACTTTCTGAGCTAGCCTTAGCTTCCTTATCTGTAAAAACTGTACTTGGTTCTGAGATTGTTGAGAGAACAAAATACTTGTAAATACTCAAGCACTGTCGCCTCCTCTGGTTATTCTAGGTTGGTAGAAAGGAATTTTGTTGTGGTATAAAAGTACACGCCCAGCATGTGTTCCCCATGCAATCTTATTTAATCCACAAAATCCCTTCAGAAGAGGCTTTAATGGTGCCATTTCATATCATGGGCCATAAAGGTTCCAGAAGGTTCCAGCGCTGGTTGTCAGTAGAGCAGAAAGAGTCCAAGCTAGGTAGTCAGACTGTCAGAGTCATAAATGCACCAGTATCTTATAGCTTCATGAGTAAGTGAAAAGATGGCATCAGTAAGAAGCAGCTTCACAAAACAGCTAGAGGGTTAGCAATTAGCAGCAAACGTCTAAATCCACGCTTTCATTTTCTTGAGGTTTCAGAATTTTTCTGGGTAAAGCTAATGCTAGCCATTTTCAAGCTGACCACCTCTATGCTTCTAATCCCTCACCTGCTGAGTGAATGAATGTCAAGAACTTCACATCTCTCACCCAGTCTCCTCAGCCATGAATGTGGGGAACTTGTACTGCATAATCTCTCAAGTCACTTCCAGCTCTAACAATGTGAGAATGTAGGAAGAATTTAGGGACACATGCTGCCATGCTCAGAGCCTGCTCTTGAGTGATTCTTTTTGCAATAGAAGGCTTCTGGCACAAAAAGTTGTTAAATCCTAAAATACTAGGGTATAATGTTCTCAAACTCTTTATTTTAATCAAAACTATACAAACTGAGCCAGGCGCCAGTGGTTCACACCTATAATCCCAGCTACTCAAGAGGCTGAAAGCTAGGCAATCAAAGTATGAAAACAGCTCAGGCGAAAGTCTACAAGACTCTATCTCCAATTAATCAGCAAAATACTAGACTAGAGGCATGGCTTAAGCGGTAGAGGGCCAGCCATGAGCAAGAAAATTAAGAAAGAGTGGGAGGCCCTGAATTCAAGCCCTAGTACTGGGCACGCGCGCACGCGCACACACACACACACACACACACACACACACACACAGATGGAATGTATATATGCACATATACAAAAATATGAAATATACGCATATATGTATGCAAACATACACACACACACACAAGCTACATTCATTTTCACTGATGTAGGGACAATGCCTTTCTTCAACACTAGGGCATGTGGAAAGAGAGAAGCAAGAAATCATTATGCCCATAATGCAATAGCTACCATGTCCTATTTCCTTTCTTTTCTTGCACGTGTGGGTGTGTGCTTATGTGTAGTGGTACTGGGAACTGAACCCAGCACATGTCAGGCAGCCATTCAATATCCTTAAAATGGAAAGAGAATTTCAAGTGCTTACACATAAATACAAAAGAAGACTCTCTAGCTTTTTAAGTTTTTTCCTAGATTATTCTAGCTGTTTCTCCTACGTAGATTGACTCACCTTTACAGTCTCTGTAAAGTATTCAACAGTTTCCTTAGAAACAAGAATGCTCGTTTTTATATTCCTATTTCAGCAGTTTAATTAAACAATAAGTCAGACTGTCATTCCTCCTTGCTAGGCTTCCAAGGGCTCACCCACCACGAGAGAACAAACGCATGCCTGTGCAAGGCTTGACATGCTGTGTCCCTACCCTCCTCGCTGACTTCCTCTCCCACCACTTTCTCCCTGGTTCACTTGCTCCAGCCATGCCCTCAAATGCAAAGTGCACTGTTGCTCAAACTCTACAAACTACTGATCCCCCTAGAAAGCCACAAGGCTCGCTAAAACTCACCTTTTCTACAACTTTGCTCCAGTCATCTTGCTTCAGGTAGCTGCTTCTCCCAGCATTGGATTTTCTCTCTTTCCACACCCATATTGGGTTTTTGTTTTCTATCATGGATAACACACCTAACTGACATTCTATAATATTTTATTCACTAGGATTTTAGCTTCAGGTGGGCAGGGAATTTTCTCTGCTTGCTAATGTGCCCCTGTATCTAGGACAGCAGGTCTCTACTTCTCACAAAAAATAAATGTTTAGTAATAATAATAATTATTATTATTACAATAAATGTCCTACCTCTCTAATTGAATTGCCTAAGTACAATACTAGGTACCTGAGACATGAGCAGGGCTAGTAACAAAGGTAGTCTTGGTAAACAAAGACTTGTGAGTTCAGGAATGTGCAGGTACAGAAAAGTATACCCCACTAGCTTTGAACAGCCATCAGCCTTGGGATTAGCCAACGCTGGACCCAAGTGGAACAAGATTACTCATTACATACTATGCATTATCTCTCCCTTAACTTGGTCTAATTGAGCTCTCCAATCACTTGATTGTTTCACACTAAAATGCACAAGAACAAATAGTAAAGTTAAGTGTGGAAGATGGTCTAGGTACAGAAGAGAGTCTGCTACTTTTTATCAGATACAGATGGAACAACAGAAAGAATAGAGATTGTCATATTCCAGTCCATGACTTTTAGCAAAACTCTTCATCTCTCTCTCTCATCCTTAGGTCCTCATTAATAGGGGGAAGATTTAAAATATTATGTGATCTGCCTATTTCATTGGTCTAAATCTCAGATGAATCAACAGCTATGAAAATATACTTTTAAAAATTATGAAGCAATTCTATGTCATGAACCATTCTCTTTATATTAGCATAGCTGACTGATTTATCTATAATAACTACAAAATTGATTATATACTTCAGAGCGCTTTGATTTTAAAATGGTTGCTAAAATGTATTAAGGAATAAACAGAAAGGCAAGTCTGCTTCCCGAGGCATGGAATGAGAAGGAAAATGGCTTTTTTTCTGATTCAAATATGTAACTCTCCAGAAAAAGAACTGTAGTATATAAAAATCCAATTTAAGAATATTTCTGTGAATATCTATAATTATCTAGATTATTGCAGGCATCACATTTTTTCGTGTATTTTAACACCACAAGGATAATCCAAGATGACTTGTTAATATCATACATGTCAATAGCAGGTGGTGATGTAAATGAGCAAATCCTTTCCAATCAACACAGTTCAGTTTTATTATAGCATTTATTAAACCCAAATAAAAAAAGTGGTGAAGAATGACTTGTCATACCACTTATGAGAGTTGATGGAGTGTAGACAGTCTTTTCAATAAGACTTTAACACACTGTTATGCACCATGGTACATTATTAATGAAAAGAAACGCCTGAGACATGCATCAGCTTTTCCCCCAAGTCATTCTGCCATCAAGTTCAAAATCAATTCTACCCTAGATGCCAAAGGGTCAGAGATAAAATGTTCATTTGTTTGTCTCCCCCCTAAAAAGTCTAAGTTTATCATTCAAAGAAACAATCAGAAATCTTCCCTATTCTATTGAATTAGTAATAGTACTATTTTTGAGAAAGAATCAAAGGAAATGGCAAATATACCAGGAATATAAACAAACTGTGACCTCATTTATATATGACCAGAGGTCAGGATCTCATTTTCTCTTTGATTGAAAAACTACAAAGGACTGGCACAGAATGTAAATGGGGGGGGGGGGGAAAACATGAATTTTTCTTCCAGAACCTGAGAATCCAAATGGAAATAATTCACTTTAGGAAAGGTATTAAGTAATTGAGCCTGATGGGACCAGGGTGAGAGTTAATCCTCAAACTATGAAGAAAAGTAAACATATTTTACAATGACAGGATCACTTCACTTGTTCACCCCACAACCTCAATCAAGCATTGTGCACTGAAAAGAAATATATTAAGAATGACTTACTGCCACCAAGGACCCTTGATAGACACAAGCACCTGTGAAGAAAAACAAAACGAGAATTAAAAGTCATCATAATCAAGCAATGGGCACTGCCCCAACAGGCTTACTGCTAAACTACATCTAGAAATATGCATCCGAATCAGCAAATTGCTTGAGCATTCTTCTCCTGGGGAAATAAGCCCATATACCAAAACAACGTTTTCTTGGATATACATGAAAGAATGGATTATTAAAACTTATTATTCGCATATTAAAATAAATGTATGTATAATGGCATCCAGTGTTATTTCGCTTGTGACAAGTCAGGGACACCTCTGTGATCCAGTCTCTATTTACCTATCCAAGATTCTCTTCCACATTTGGCTGACACAAATTCCCCAGGCTAATCCAAGAGGCCCATTTGAAATTTAACAATAAGCATCCATGTCTCAAGGCTTTGGTTCATTTTCATTTTTTTCAAGACATATAATGGGTCTATTCGAGGTCTTTGAACTTGATCTCATGTCCTTGAGGAAACTTTTCCAGCCCACGGAATTATGTCCTTCTTCCTTTGAACTCATATCATCACTCTGTGCCTGAATCATTTACTTAAGAATTCATTTTGCATATTTCCCTTGTGGCACTCCATTTATTATTGCTATTATTGTTGTTATTATTAGGGTTCTTTTTAAGCTTGGTCTCACTATCTACCCCAGATGTAGCCCAGTTTGAACTTGAATACTATGCCTCCCAGCCAGTTCTGTAACATAAGACCTGCCTCAGCTTCCAGAGCTGAAATTACAGACCTGTACCATCACATCTGACTATGAATATGTGCTTGGCATGATGAGCCTCCACCCTATCACCACACACACACACACACACACACACACACACACACACACACACACACCTAAATTCTTGCCTTTTATAAGACAGTATGTTCCTCTGTTCCTCTTTGGGGGAGGTTAAGCCACTTTAGAGGAGAGTTATATAGATGATGGTTATTTCAAAAGAGCTCATCTATTGAGTTCCTGACCTCCAAAATCCTTTTCACTCCATTTTTCTTTCTGATGGGCTGCTTATGAACTGATACGTCTTTATATTTTCCAGTCATTAGGCACTAAATGAAGAAAAACAGATGATTTGTTTCTAAATGGAAAAGAAGGCTGAATTTGACTGGGGTAGCATCTATATTCTGACTAAGTAGTATATCATAAAACAAATTTCTAAGTCTTTATTTGAAAACAACATAAAATTGCAATCCTAAGTTAACAAAAAAAGAGAAAAACAGATGAGGTTCACAACACTAAATTATAATATATGCAGGCATTTGTCACAAAAATACATATCAATACACAATCTCAACCAATTTTTGAGCAGCACAACAGGTGTTGATTAACCTGGAACAGGTGTGAAGTGTGCTAGCAGCTATTCTTCTAGAAACTGAGAAACTGCACAACAGACTCAAATAGTACAGGCACACCAACGTAGATGCAAACTTGACAATGTGCCACTGTTGGTTTTCCCAAGAGGGAGGGACACAATTACTCCAGAGCTGGCCTCTAGCAAACCATTCATGAGGTACCAAAAACATTAACTTCTCAGGAGAGAATTGTTCTACCCTCTCCACTCATAATAGAATTAAGAACAATTTCTAAAGAAAACAGGACGATTATTTCCACTTAGGTTTGAATCAAAGATCTCTGAGGGCAAATTCACTGAAATGATTTTTATGTGCTTGACATTCAAATAAAAAAACTTGAGATAAAACCTAGAGAGGAAATTCTTAACTGACTTACTTTTCCTTAAGAATTTTCTTTTCCAAAGACAGTATTACAATCTACAGTATGCCATAGAAAATGAGGTATATTTATAGATGTATAAATATAGAACCGTCATATGTATCTTAAATAGATATGTACATATATGTCTATATCTATAGATAGATTAAATATATGTTTGTTGATAGAATTCACTTTTGTGCATGTGTGTGTGTGTGTGCGCACAGACTAGTTTTAGGGCTTTACCTCAGAACCTGGGCTCTGTCCTTGAGCTATTTTGTTCAAGGTTAGCACTCTACCACTTGAGTTACAGCTCTACTTCCAGCTTTTTGGTGGTTTGTTGGAGATAGTCTCTTAGGCTGGCTTCATACCATGATCCTCAGATCTCAGCTTCCTCAGTAATTAGGATTACAAGTATGAGCCATCAGCACCTGGCTACAACCCACTTTCTGATATATGTGGCTGTCAGTGCTGGGGCTTGAACTCAGAACCCAGGAACCATTCTACCACTTAAGCCACATTTCCACTTCTGGCTTTTTGGTGGTTAATTATAGATAAGATTCTCAATTGTAGATAAGATTCTCATGGCATTTCTTGGTTTGAACCATGATCTTCAGATCTCAGCCACCAGTGGCTACAACTTACTTTTAAATTACTTAGACATTTTCTTACTTCTGATGTTGAAAAACATAATAAAGATCATCACCACTGAAGTACATTTTAACAAAATTGAATCTTCTTTCAGATCATTACTCTTTTAATGGCTAGCCCATGAAAAAAACACATTAACAGATAAAATTGCATGGAGTATCATGTACAATGTTTTCAAATATATATATATATATATAAAACCTTTGAAATAAATAAAGTTTAACATTTAAAAAACATAATGCTTACTATCTTTATAATAAATTCATCCTCCTCTCTAGTCAAGTATTGTTTAACAATGAAAATAGTTTCTGAGAAATGTTTTCATAGGTGGTTTCTGCCCCTGGCAGGATTACAGTGACATAAGCTAAGGCATACAACATCACCATTAAGTGATTTAATCTTATAGAACCAGTGTAAATAGTGTGCCTTGTTAACAAAAACATTTTTATTACACATGAGCCTATAATTTTATTTCTCTTCTCCACAAAGCCAATTTCTTTTCAAAGCTGCCTGAGAAATCAAGTATCTTAAGAAGTAACCAACTATCAGTTTTTAAATCATTTTTGGAGTTGGGCACCAGCGACTCACAACTGTAATCCTAACTACTTACAAAGGAAGGATGAAAGTTCACAGCCAGCACAGGTAAAAAAAAAAAAAAAAAATCAAGAGACCTCTTTCTCTACTCAGTCTGATCAAGGTGGCACATGTCTGTCATCTAGCTTTGTGGGAGGCTGAGACTGAGAGGATGGAAGTTCCAGGCGGCCCCAAGCAGAAGATTCCATAAGATCCCTCAGTCAGGGGCTGGGAAGGTGGCTCAGTGGTAGAGCGCTTGCCTTGCATGCCTGAGGCCCTGGGTTTGATTCCTCAGCACCACATAAGCAAAAAGAAAAAAGCCGGAAGTGGCGCTGTGGCTCAAGTGGTAGAGCACTAGGCTTGAGCGGAAGAGCTGAGGAACAGTGCCCAGGCCCAGAGTTCAGGCCCCACGACCAGACCCAAAAAAAAAAAAAAGAAGACTCCTCAGTCAAAGAAAGTAGGAATGATGTGCATGCCTATCATCCCAGAAACAAGGAGAAGCCAAAATTAGGCAGATTTTGTCTAGGTATGTGCCTGAGCTAGAAGCAAGATTAGGGCAAAAAAAAAAAGGTCTGGAGATGTGGCTCAGCAGTAGAGTGCCTGCCTAGCAACTGGGAGGCCCTGAGTACAATTCTGAACTATATATATGAGTCACAAATAAAGTGTTAAAGCACTTGCCTAGTATATACAATGCCGTAGTTGAATCCTCAGTAGAAGCTGGAGGTGGGGGGGAGGGAGGGAGATAGGACATTTTTTTGAAGTTTAGAGAGAACTTATAAACTCAATGCAACATGACTACATGAGGTTCTTAGAGAAGAGCACCGCAACCATACTTGGTTAAGCCAAGGATCGGCTACAGACCCAAGTCAAACGGTGTGAAGCTGCTGATAATTACAGATAAATAAATATCATTAAGGAAAGAAAATAACTCAATTTGGGTCACTCTATGATGCACACTTTCAAAAGAAATAAGCTTTGCCCTCTGAGGCCCTTCCTAAAACAGAACACTTCTACCCAGAAGGCAGCTGCATGAATGAGTCTCCATTAACAGGATTTCCAAACCCTCATTTTTACTCTTGGGAGAAAATAAAACATTCCAAAATGATGCCCAGTACTATCAAACATTCATCACCACCCAAAGCCAGATGCAGTCACCCAGAACAAGCATATTTCTCCCACACTGTGGCACATTACACGCCTACAAGCAGATGAAGTTGGAAGGCTTATTGGCATTGGGTGCTGGGTGCTGGGGCAGCTCCCGGATCAGAATTAGGACAAAGAGGCCTTTTCGCCAATCCATTGAGCCACATAATATGGAAAATAAAGGTACTCCCTCCACTCATCTGTTTTTTTTTTTCCTTAAGGAGTACTAGAATGATTACCAGTCCATTCAAGGTTTGCCATTTATTATTTTACTTGAGCTTTAAAGAAACTCCACCTCAAAGTGAATTCTGAGAGAGGGTAAACAAGTAAGCTGTCTTCAAAGGAAAACTGGAAAAAATAAGACAAGGAGAGCGAGAGTTCCAAAACCAACTACACGACAAGACAATTTAAGTTCTATACTGCAGGGGAGAGCCTAGGTTCTGAGATTGGGATGCTCCTCTCCCTTGTGGCTGGGTCATTTCTTGTAGGTCACAGGCAACATGTTACTGCATGAAATTCAAAACAAGTAAATGAATGTTTTGAAGACTTTTACCAGTTGTAGTAAATTCTTGCCTGAGACACCTGTAAAATATTGGCATTTTCAAGGAAATCTTGAGGCATAATTTATATCAATACTTACATCCTATTCACCATAGAAACACTAAGTTGAAAACTGAAAGAATGAAGAAAGTGAAACTCAAGAGAATGTCAGGCTCATTAGTTGAAAGGAATAGTAGCCGATAACAACCATAAAAATATAGAGATTCGAAGAACAGAGTATCACAAAATATGATTCATTAGGAACAAGCAGCCACAAGTTGGCATTTAAATGTTCAAGTTTTATGTTGTATTAGAATTCAGCATATGGCTGTATAAACTGTGGAATAGTTAAAATAGAATGACTGACAGGACAGCTCATGTCCTGATTACTCTCAACTAGGATTTTGACCAATTAATACAGTAGTTAAAATGAAAATGAACTACATAAGATTTGGCATCAGGATCCAATCTAGCCATGTGGTATAGAGTGCTTATAATAGAGCACAGTGCACCTTGAGTAAAACTGCTACTGAAATACATGGCAGTGGACATGGATGGTTGTGTCCTCATGAAAGGACAGACATCCCTTAGGAAGGGTAATACTCAGAATCCAATCCCTGGAGGGGAATGAATGGAAGTACAATATATTACAAATAAAAACTTAGGACAACAACTCTTTGTGTGTCGGGGGGGGGGGGGGGGGGGGGGGGGGGGGGGGGCGATTGGAGAGGAGAGAAGAGGGGGGGGGGGGAAGGGAAGGGGCGCTATTACTGAGGCTTGTACTCAGGGCCTGAACACTGCCCTTGAGCTTTTTTTGCTCAAAGATGGCAAGCTACTACTGAGCCACAGTGCTACTTCTGGCTTTTTGCTGGTTAACTGGAGATAAGAATTTCACAGACTTTCCTGTCCAAGCTGGCTTCAGACCATAACCTTCAGATCTTAGCCTCCTGAGTAGCTAGGATAACAGGTATGAGCTATTGGTGCTCAGCTACATCACCTCTTTGTTTCTACCAACAGGTACTTATAAAAGTCAAAAGGCTCCAAAGTTGTGCTCACTAACAATCAATTGGAATCAGAAAAAAAATCAATATTGGAAAACCCAAGGAACAAATATTCTTATATCCTAACTAATAGTTTCATGATATTAACAATTTTGGTAAGCACAACATATGAGGTTTGTTGTTATTTGTTTTGATGCCCATACCCACCCCACCAGCCCTATGAAGATCCAGATGCTCTCTGAAAAGGCTTACAGAATGAATAGTGAAGTGAGAGGCTATCTTGGTGGGCTAATATCTTCTCTAATAGTGTTATAAGTGTGCGTGCCTCACCAAAAAGACTCTTCAGCCAAGAGCAAAACCAAAAATGCTGATCTGCCAGTAAATAAAAAATAAATAAAAGGAAATGATCCTTTTCAGTGTAGTCAGTTAATAGCATTTATGAGAGAGGTTATAGGATTAGCTACTACCACCCAGGAATGGTGGGACACGAACTGGAGCCTGTTCTCTTTGCCTCCAATCTGTCATCTTTCTGTTTCAAACCAGCTGTGGGTCCACTGAAACCTCACAAGACTTCCACATGCCAACAACTCAAGAGGCATGTCTACAGAAAAATGCCAAAATAGTTTCCCCATTCAGAAAGCAGCCATGTGAGAAGTTTCCCTAATACTTTTGACTGCATGAAGTCCTCAAATCAGAGTAGTTCATCAGATTAGCAAAACAGGCCAATAAAAAAAAGACAATATGCTAATAAAAATTCCCATTTTTCTTGTGACAAACTGTTATTTAGAAACGGAAAGTTGCAATTGATCACAAATAAGGCAGCGAATGTTGACCTCTTCCCTCATCCCTTTTTCTTCTGTGGTGCTGGGACCAAACATAGAACCTGTGTATACTAAGTAAGAACTGTATTACAGCTACAATCTCTGATACCTCTACCTCTCCTTTTATCCCTCCATTCTCTTTGCTATGTTTAAGAATTAGCAAATGTATTTTAGACAGATTATCTCCTAGTAGACTTTCTCATTTAGTAAGTGACAGAAACACAGCCCAAAGGGTTAGATGGTTCATTTAAGGTCAGCTAATCATAGAGGCTGGTCTACAAGTTATGCTTCAATGAAAAGAATGTGATCTGGCGATATCTGTTCATCTGGCCAATATTGTTGAACCTTCACTATTATAGGAGCTAAGCCAGATATAGAAGTAACCATAAGCCATCATAACTTTTCAGCAAGCACATAGCCTTGAAAGACATGACTGTATCAACTCTAACTATGGGGGGAAAATGAACATTAACTAGATGGATATATGATATGACTGAAAACTAAATAAAACACAACAAATTCTAACATGCACAGAGAGGCCCACGTAAATACCTATTTCTTTTCTGGTTTTAAACATGATTCCCTAGGCTAATAATAAAAACTTGAGGAAATCTCTAAGATCCTTATGCTTTCCACCTTAAAAGGAAATCTCTTAGTTGTAAAACAAAAAAGATTTTTACCAGAACTAAATTGAATGTTCTATCTGATGACAACTGATATTTTTTTCTATGAGACTGGTAATCACACCGTTAAGCAAAATAAAGTGATAAAGTTTGTAGGGTGGTTAGCATAGGGCCATGACTATTTTCAATTCATTATTAGATAAGCATCATTATGACTTGCCTGGAAAGTCTCAGACATGCCTTCTCTGAAAATGGACTTAAACAATTAGATGCAAAGTTTCCAAAGAATCCTTGAAGAGATATACACAAACAGCCGTACCAAAGTTCCTAAACTTTGCACACTGGATTGCCCAACTGCACACTGCATTGTCCAAAAGGCACTCTACAAGGCTCTTAAAATTAATGGCTTTATGTCATTTCAAGAGATTTCATCCAGAGAAACTACATCATGCCAACTGCCCCCTGGTGAGCAATCCTGGACTGGACACATGCTTTCCACGTTGCTGGGCTGTGTATGATTCTAAATAAGAAACTCTCACCAAGTGAAAAATCGGAATTTTTCTAAGTCCGAAGTTGAGGTTTGGGTGGCTTTGCTTGACTTCCAACCGGTTAACTATTAAAATCAAACCTTACAAGTTTTCCTTCAGGATGCTCAGACACACACCTACACAATGTCTATTTCTGCAGGTGACGGAGCAGGTTTGCACACCGGCTGCACAGGCCCCGGGGGATGCTTCCCCTAGGATAGAACCCTTCGATCTGCTTTTCCCTGGAGGGAAGCGGCCAGGTGGCACTGAACCAGAGGGAAAGCCCGCTGCTGGGCGCGCATTTCCAAGGCCGGGCCACTTCCTCTTGGGACTGTGTGTGTAGTAAAGAGGAGGTGTTTCTCTGAGGTCTGGAAGTCAGAGGCGGGGCTCGGCCCCCCTCCTACCCCCGCGACCTCCAGCGAGGGCGGGGCGAAGCCCCTCTCCGCACCCGGGAGCTCCCCCGCCCCAGCCATCCCGGGAGAAGGCGCAGCGCCCCCAGCAGCCCGGGCTACGGCTCTGAAGGGCGACCCGGCAGGTGAACTGTTCCTCCCGCAGCTGGTTGAATAATGACTCGCGCCAGAAGAGGAAGCCGAGAGCCGGGCGCTGGGGATGAAGTCTTCGAACCTCAGACCTCGGGTTCCTTCCCTCCGCGCAGCGAGTCCCCCAGACGCCCTCACCGGGCCGCTTTCCCCGCTCCTCAAAGCTGGCGGGAACTCAGAGCTCCCCCCCCGCCCCTCGCGATTCTGGGCCTAGACCCCCACGACACCCCCGCCCACCCCAACTCCTGCTTTATTCAGTTATTTATCTGCGTCTGAAATCATGGCGACAACTCTGGATTCCTTGCTCCCCGCGTCCAGCTTCCCAGCCCCTGCGCGACGGAGGCGGAGGGCAAAGTAGGAGAAAGAACCAAACTCTGAGCCACTTTTCCTACCCCTGTGCAGGCAGGCAGACAGACAGACAGACAGACTCAGGTCTCTTAGTAGTGGGGAGACCTGTTCTCGTGCAATTGAATTGCCCACGTCCAGAGCGCGCTCTGCTCGGATAGTTATAAAATCTTCCGTGGACTTTTTAGAGAAGACTTACGGGGGGGGGGGGAGCTAAGGTGAAGGGGCTGAAGCATTTTGGGGCACAGGTACGAGCCATTCTTGCTCAGCCCTCATCAGTGCTTGGGGTAGTTGCGTTTCCTCCGGGAGGGGAGGGGAGGGGAGGGGGGGCAAGGTGGAAATGGAGAGAAAGAAAATCCAATTTCACGGATGCCCCAGACAGCGGCCGGCCACCCACCCACCCACCCAAACGCACCTAGGGCAGAGCGGGAGGCTGGGGCTGGGGCTGTGATCCGGATACAAAACAATCAGGAGCAGGGAATGTACTCGGGAAGGGGTGGGGGGGAATCCATTCCAGGTCCACATCCACCCACCCCAAAAAAAGCCACCAGAAACTTCCTTTCGACTCACGCCACCACAAAACGAGCCGAGCATTTTAAAACTGCACGCACGCACACACACACACACACACACACACACACACGGCACCGTTTGTTTGGTTTTTTCTTTTTTTTACCTTCTGAATGATGCATCAGGGCTGCAAATGTCGCCAGCGCCAGGGCCACCCCGAGCCACTCTTGGAGGACACCCATCGCCGCCTCGGCTCCGGAGCTGCCGGAGCCCAGCCTTCCGCATCCAAGAACCTGCCCCTCGGCCGCTCCGCCGGCGTCGGCGCCGCGCGCCCCGGGGGCGCAAAGCGCTGTGGAGAACCGCGGGGCGTTTACCCGGGAAAACCAGGCGCTGCTCCCGCCCAAGAGCGGCGCTCCCAGCAGCCCAGGGGCGCCGGGTCCGGCAGGGGATTCGATTTCCCCCACCCGGAGCTTCCCAGCAATGCAGAAGAAGGACTCCAACGTGGGCTGGGAGAGGACGACGCCGGAAAGTTGCGGGTCTCGGGGCTGCCGGGATCTCGCAAGCCTCGCTGGGTGCCGGGTCCGCGGGCTCCCGGGTCGCCGACCGCGGGGATCGTGGCGCAGGTTGGCTTCCAGCAGCTTTGTAAAGTTCTGCGTCGGCGCTGCGTCGGTGGAGGGGGGTCGCCAGGAACACACCCCAGCACGCCGCACACACCCTAGCTTCTGGGCCGGGTCACCCCGCGCCCCGCGGACCTGGGCCTCCCCGAGGGGGGGCCTCGGGCTTGGAAACTTTGCGCCGCGCTGCGGGGAGCTCGGGGACTCGGCC
>NW_012267265.1:6915866-6932146 GCF_000151885.1 Dipodomys ordii | reverse complement strand
CGCCCCCGCCCCCCTCCCTCGCCTGCCTCGGGAGCGGCACCGGGGCGCGGCCGGCTCCTCCTCGCCCGACACCCACCTCCGCACCTCACCCCCCCCCCAGCTCTGCTGGGCGGAGGTGCGATTACTGGAGAGGAGGAGAAGGAGCCATCATTTTAGATACACTGAGCCAAGAAAGAGAAGCTGGGGCGACCCCAGAAACTCAAATGCTACCCGATTGAGAGAGCCCAGAAATGCACAAAATAAGTCCCACACACGATCCCCGTGCTAGGCTCAGCCTCGCCTCCTTCCTCTCTTCTTGGCTTGGCGTGAAAATAGACCCAGGGACTGGACTCGGAGCTTTGGGAAAGATTCCAGAGAGTCACGTGGGGACAGAGAGAAGTGGGGAGGGGGTGAAGGGAAGCCCAGAGAGCAACCTGATCCCCTTATTCATTGGACTGGAGTTCAGATCGGCTTTGTCTGGGGCAGGATCCGAAGTGGTCACGCACCACTGTGGGGGGGGGGAGGGACGTTGGGGGGTAGACGGGTGCCATGGTCCTTCCTCGGGCATCGTGGAAAGCCAGAAAACTGGGTCCACACCCTTCACCTGGGAAGGGTCTGATGGAAGCGGGCGCTCATACTAAAGCCCCAGCCCCCCCACACACACACACACTCTTGCACACAGAGACACACACAGCCCACCTCTCCTGTCTAAGAGTAGGGCAGCCTGGGAAGATCTTGAATTGTAGGATTTATGCCGAACTTCCTATTGCCAATGCACCTTTGCTTCTTCCCTGAAAGAAGTTTTGTTGTTTTGTTTTGTTTTGTTTTAAAGAAAAGTCTCAAGTGAGTCTCCACTCGATCTGGGGGTCCAGCTGTGCCCCTAAATGCCAACGACTGGGAAGTACACGTTAGAGCAAAACCCATGGAGATGCGCAAGTTGAAGGGAGGAGTCTTAGATTTCCAGCCAGGCCTCAATGATAGCAGCTATTTTTATAGGGCCAAATAAAAATAGCGAGTTTCGGTTTAATCATTTTATGAGATGGAAATAGTTGCCTTGAAGACATGCTGACTGGGTTCCAACCCGCCCAGAGAAGAGATGTACTGGGCCCCTCTGCTAAGCTGAGATGGGCAAGGCTATGTATGGGGAGGGAAATTTCTAGGAGCATTGAACACCAATCTATGTGGCCAGCATTTTCAGATGCTTCCACTTTTCATGGCCCCCATTTTGCAGGTCCACAATCTGAGGTTCACTGATGACCCTTGGAACAACTCACTTTGTGGAATGACAGGATAAATTAAAACTGCCAGGTCCAGAGCAAAGAGCTCCCCTCTGATAAACTGTGATTTTTTTAGGGGGGGAGGGGAGCAGAGGGAACTGTGATCTTCGAGTTTGAATTCAGGGCCTACATATTCTTCCTTAGCTTTTTCACCCAAGGCTGGCACTATACCACTTGAGCCACAGCTTCACTTCAGGCTTTTTTGGTCGTTAATTGGTCTCTGCCACCACCAGTACTAAAGTTAAAAGTCTCACAGACTTTCTGCCTGGGCTGCCTGTGAACCTCAATTCTCAATCTCAGCCCTCCTGAGTAGCTAGGCTGGCCTGACTGTGATTCTTGAGTATTTGGAGGACCCGTGAATTGCATAACTTACCTTCAGTCTCTCCCCTGTGATCATCCTAGGAACAGAGGCTTTGGCATTTCTGTAACCAAAGCTTAGGAAATGTGTTGAGTGGTTGGACTGAAGAGGTCAGCCCCTGAGAGCAGCAGCCCTATCAAGGTGGAGGGAGGGGGGAATTAACCCCCTTCGCTTCCCTTCTTCTGGTTAGAAAGTGGACATTTTCCCAACCTATAGAAAGTGTTATGCAAACTCTATTTGGAGCATACAGACAACCAGATTGCCACCCTAACCCACTCCTAGACAAGAAAAACTTAAGACAAACTATGGTGACCACAATCAATCATTTGATTTGATTTTTAAAAATTCAGGTAATTACGGCCTTCAAAGGGTTCTCAGTAAAACAACAGTTACGCTTGCTCAATGCAGACAAGGTACTTTTATTGAATAGAGATGAGGGAAGAGGGAAAGGAAGGAAGGCAAAAATTACCCTGATCTATAATATATTCATTGGAGCTATATATGACACCTCCCCGACACCACCACTAATACACCACATGGCACATACCAGCCAGTTCACATCATTTTCACTAATTTATAAACAAGGAGGAGAGCCAATAGTGTCAGAGTCCCTGCTCCAAATCACTATAAAAACTAAGTGATTGAAAAAGAGTCAGCCAAAGCTGGGTGCAAGGTAGCTCATGCCTATAATCCTAGCTACTCAGAAGGCTGAGATCTGAGGATCATGGTTCAAAGCCAGCCCGGGCAGGAAAGTCCATGAGACGCTTATCTCCAATAAACCATCAGAAAACTAAAAGTAGCACTGTGGCTCAAGTGGTAGAGTGCTCTCCTTGAGCTAAAGAGCGCAGGGACAGTGCCCAAGCCCAGAGTTCAAGCCCCATGGATTGACAAAAAAAAAAAGGAGTCAAGAGTCAGCCAATAATTCAGTAAAATTAGGTGAATTTAATGTCTTCTTTAGTCACTTAAACTGAAATGTTTGTTAATTTTTTTTAAAAAAGGAAGAAAAAAACTAACAGCTGAGTGCTGGTAGCTCATGCCTATCTCAACTACTCAGGAGTCTGAGATCTAAGGATGAAAGTTTGAAGCAGGTCTGGACAAAAAAGTTAATGATATTTTCATCTCCAATTAATCACAAAAAGGGAGTGTTGCTCAAGTAGTAGAGTACCAGCCTTGATCTATAGAGCAAAAAAAAAAAAAAAGCACAAGGCCTTGAGGTCAAGAGAGAGAGAGAGAGAGAGAGAGATTCCATTAGTACAATGTAGTTCCTTATGATGAAGATTTAGTAAGTATTTCATGGACATGTAGCTAATCCCAACTAGTTTACCTCCCTAAATTAAGCTCTACAAATGAGAGCTTCATTCAAACACGCAATGCCTCTTCCTACAGATTTCTGGTGGCTCGCTACTCAAGATATCTGAGTCTACAAACTTAGCCCTCCTTCATCATGTATCCAGATCCCACAACTCAATACCACATGTTGTGGTATCTCCTTGGATAAGTTGCTATGATCTCTTCACATTTACTTGGGCTTGTTACTGTCCATTTAGAGGGCTTCCTTATGGGTTGCTTTCTGCAAATGACACTAACAAAGATATTGTGTGCCTAGCAATCCCATGTAATCCTCCAGCAAAGCAATGTAATGTAAAGAAATGTAACTCATGAGATTGATAATACCATTATTTCCACTTAGGTGAAATAACTGATATTCAGAGAGTAAAATAACCTGTCCAAAGTCAACAGCCAATACATGACAATGCAGGAGAGCCGGCAACTCTAGCTGCTGTAACAGCCAAACTCCAAAACCACAGTACCTTCACACAAGAAAAGTTTATTAATCACATTCTGACCCCCAGACATTGGTGACTCTTTTTAGCCAGGCCATTATAAAACATGCAATATTTATTACTCTCCAAAGGGATGGTGAATGAGGTGCTGCAACCCCCCAAAGCTTCTGGCTTCTTCCTTCAGTCCAGTAACAAGCAAGAATCACAAGGTATCCTATTCAGAGGCTAGAACAGCAACAGAAACATGTGGGTATTTAGTGAACTCTACTAGTCTGCTCCCATCCAGAGACCAAGAAAAAGATTATCTTCATTGCCCTTGGTAACACTTATCAGGCAAAACTCCAGTTGGACCTTCCATACCATCTCCAGGACTTTGCTACAACCCTTGGCCTTGTCTCCATTCTTACTACTCTGCTGTCCTCTCCTCTCCTTTCTCCTTCTCTCTCCAATTCCCTGCATTGCTTCTCACTGCCTAGTCCTATTCTGGCAGTCTTCCACCCTCCCACCTAACCTGACAGTCTATCTTGCTGTTCTTCTGACAGTCTACCTGATCTGCTCTTCTCCCCTGACTGCTAGTGTTGTTGCAATTTGAGTGTGCTTGTATTGGCTTTTCGCCTTCAACTTGTGACATTTGTCACTTTTTTAATGTTCTAAATAACTATTTTTAAAAGAATGTGCTAATAATATACACATATAAAACTGATCCCAGCTCTGTGGTTATCCAACAGTAGAACAAATACAGCCACAGCATATATAGTTAGACGCTTTTCTCCACGGAACTAAAGATGATTCCTTTTGCAAAATTATGGTTACAATTTACATGCAATTTTGTAACCTGAAATTTTCTCCTTATACAGATTAAGCCTATAAATTGCCCACTCAAATCATATTGATCAGTCTCAGTCTTTCTAAGAGTTCCTTGCATTTACACTGAATAGGTGTATTATTACAGATTTTGCCAATCCTTTTATTCTATTTATTTATTAATGTATTTATTTATTTTAATGTCAGTCCTAAGCTTGAACTCCTAAGCTTGAACTCAGAGCCTGAGCTCTGTCCATGAGCTTTCTTGCTCAAGGCTAGTTTTCTACCACTTGAGCCTCAGTTCTACTTCCATCTTTTTGGTGATTAATTGCTGATAAGAGTCTCACAGACTTTCCTAACTGGGAAAGCTTTCAAGTGAAATTCTCAGATCTCAGCCTCCGGAGCAGATAGGATTACAGATATGAGCTACTGGTACCAGGCTCAATCTTGGCCCAATCCAACTAATGAAATTAATTTTTCATTGTCCTTTGCTGAGCCATATATTCCTATTTGTTTCTATTTGTAGGGTAGGAAATAACCAGAGGGGGTAAAAGAACTCGGGCATAGGAGTCCACCTGATCCTTAAAGGCCAGCTCAGCCCCAGAGGCTGCCTGCAGAGCCACAGGATTTCAAGATCATCCTGAAAAGATTTCTCTCCTGCCTTGGTCTGACCCACCCTTCCATTCTATGCCCCTGTTTCTTCCTTTCTGAATGAGAATATATACCCTATGCCACTGTAATCCAGAAGTACATTACATGTTCAGGTCTCTAACACTTAAACCAGGTTCCATTTTGCTTTAGTTATTCTCAAAAAAAATATTTTAAAGTAATGAACAAGGATAATCCCTTTTTGAGGAACATTTATGTTGTTTTTAATTTTTTGTTATTATAAATCATGCAATGTTAAGCATCCCTATGAAAAGCCATTGGCATAGTCAATTCATTTTGTTATGTGTATTTTAATCTTTGCAAATGTCAAAAAGTAAAATAGTCTTTTATTGATCATCACATATTAGCTGTATAATCAAACATATTAACTGCCCCAAGCCATGGAATTCCCATTTATTAAATGGACAGTGTAACACTGCCCACCTTACAAGACTTTTGTTTGCATTAAGTAAGGCAAAAGTATTTGGCTCCTCAGGTTAGCAAAACAAATTGCAGATTATTGAATTATCTGGATTTCTTTGCTCAGTGAGATAAAAATATGAAAATACAATTTCTTATGTATTATATTTCTTTCTCACACACTGTGTATGTGGTGTGTGTGTGAAAGAAAGAGAGAGAATAGACTTGTTGATACTTCCTTTTTAGTGGGGATTTTTGCTGTTCAGCATGTTAATCCTTTTCTATTTTAGATAATGGTTTACAAAGAAAATAGTTTATTGTTTATTTGGGTAAGACATGAGTTCCCTCATTAGTATCAATGAAAATGCAAACTAGATTAAAATGGGGTGGGGTTTTTATACCTAGACTTATGTCCTATAATAAATTAGGCAGGGCTGGGAAGTTGGCTCAGTGGTAGAGCGCTTGCCTTGCATGCTCAAGGCCCTAGGTTTGATTCCTCAGCACCACATAAGCAAAAAAGAAAAAACCGGAAGTGGTACTGTGGCTCAAGTGGTAGAGTGCTAGCCTTGAGCTGAAGAGCTGAGGGACAGCACCCAGGCCCAGAGTTCAGGCCCCACGACCGGACCAAAAATAAATAAATAAATAAATAAATTAGGCAAACCCTTGTGGGGTTTTTTTTAATGTGTTTCATTGTTTTATTCTCCTTGCTCTGGGCTCCTTTCTCCTCCCCCATAACACACTGTTGTAGACATAGTCATTGTTACTTGTCAAGCAGGGCTCTTTTCTCATGGGTTGGTGCCTGTAGCTTAGCAGTTATTGAATTTCAGTATCACCCCTGTGCCAACATGGGCACAGGCAGAAAGGCAAACTAGGGAGGCTGGGAAGGGATGGGAAGGGGAAACAAAGGAGGAGGTTACAATGCTTGATAAGAAATGTGCTCATTATCTTGCCCATGTAATTGTAACCCCTCTGTACAGTATTTTCACAATAAAAAAAAGAAATAAAAAAGAAAGGCAATCTAATTAGAGGTCACTGAAATTTCCAAATGATCACAGTAACCAATAAAAAGTAAAGCTGAGGGGCTAGGAAGATGGCTCAGTGGTAGAGCACGTGCCTTGCATGCCTGAGGCCCTGGGTTCGATTCCTCAGCACCACATAAGCAAAAAGAAAAAAGCCGGAAGTGGCGCTGTGGCTCAAGTGGTAGAGTGCTAGCCTTAAGCTGAAGAGCTGAGGGACAGCGCCCAGGCCAGAGCCCGGGCCCCACAACGGACCCAAAAAAAAAAAAAAAAAGTAAAGCTGATAGGTCATCTCAACCCATGTAATCAGCTTCTTTCCTGGACAAGTTGTACTAACCTTTGGCTTTAAGATGACACTTTTGCAATCCTATACTTCACCATGGCATCCCTATTCGAAGATTTTTCAAACTTTGTTGTTCTCTAGGTTAGCAATTTATCTCATAGTTATTCTGAGAACACCCTGAATGGTCAACCTCCCAATCATAACTGGTTATGAATACAATATACAGCAAAAAGGAAAATATTGCTGACAACATTATAGGAACTTAATTTTTCATTGTCCTTTGCTGAGCCATATATTCCCATTTGTTTCTATTTGTAGGGTAGGAAATAACCAGAAGGGAAACACAGGCATAGGAGTCCACCTGAATCTTCAAAGGCCTCCTCAGCCCCAGAGGCTGCCTGCAGAGCCACAGGATTTCATGATCATCCTGACAAGATTTCTCTCCTGCCTTGGTCTGACCCACCCTTTCATTCTATGCCCTGCTTCTTACTTTCTGAATGAGAATATATACCCTATGCCACTGTAACCCAGAAATACATAACATGTTCAGGTCTCTAACACTTAAACCAGATTCCATTTTGCTTTAGTTATTCTTCAGATAGGGTCCTTTGTTTTTTGACCAGAGCTGACCTTAGACCATGATTCTTTTACCCACGTCTCCTCATAGATGGAATCACAGACACATGCCACCACACCCACTTGTTTGTTGAGATTGGGTCTTCTCTTTTATCCCCTGGTTTGTCTTTAAACCATGATTCTCCCAATTTCCACCTCCTGAGTAACTGGGATTAGAGGTAGGCATTATCACATCTGCCCCTACTCCTTTGATTGATTGATTTTTCAGACAGAGTTTTACTATGTAGCCTTGTACTCACTCTGTAGCCCAGGTTGACCCTCCAGCCATCTTCCTCTGCCTGTAGAATTACAGGCATGTAGCACCATTCCTGGCCTGACTGAAAGTGTTTCGCATAACGAGGTGTACATGAGGACTTGTAGGTGAGGGGGAGAATGTTATAGCTTGAATCTCAAATATCCCCCAAAAGACATGTGTCAAAGCCTTTGTCACCAGTTAATGGTGCTGTTGGGAGGTGGGGTCTAGTTGGAAGAAGAAGGTCAGGGGAGGTCAGGGGAGATGTGCCCCTGAAGGGTATATTGGAACATCAGTCCCTTCCTCTGTTGCTCCCTGTCTGTCTGCCTGTCTGTCTGTCTCTGTCTGTCTGTCTCTCTCTCTCCCCCACTTCTTGGTTGTCATTAGGTAAGCTGCTTTGGTCCACCAAGTGCTCACTCTTTGTGGGGCTCTGCTTACCACAGAAGTGTTCATGGACCTCTAAAACCACGAGCCAAAATTAACTTTTCCTTCTTTTAAGTTGATTTTCTCAGGTTTTTGTCACAGAAGGTTAATATACTAGTATTTTCACATACTTTTGCTCCTGATGTTTCAAAAATAGATACCACCTCTGCTCTTGTCCTAATTCATACAATGAAATGTTCTGAACAACCTATAATAGAGAATGTGTAAGTTATGAGGCCTTCAAAACTAAGGGATACAGACTTATCATCTCTAATTCCAAACCCTAAACCTGATATGCTCCAAACTCTGCAAGTTTTTGAGTGACAATATGAGGCCACACACAGGAAATTGCATACCTGACCTCATACAAAATGTAAGCATACCACTATGCATAAAGTTATCTTTAGGCTACATGTAGAAGCTGTATATGAAACATGAATGAATTCTATGTTAAGCTTGAGTTCTATCACCAAGATATAATGCATAATGAGATATTATGCATATGAAAATATCCCAAAATCTGGGAGGAACCATGAATTCAAAACATTTCTGGCCTCAAGGTTTTCAGTTAAGGGATGCTCAATCTGTATTTTACAGCAATTAAAAATACTGGCCAAATACCTACCTGGCAGGAGAGATACCATGATCATGAAGATGGTTTTCCCAGTTGAGGCTTATTTATTGCACTCCAAATGTGCTGACCCCTGTGATTTCCCAAATGTGAGAAACTTGACTACATGATTTGTGGTAGTGGGAGACTGGGTTTGTGCTCTCCCCTGAAAAAAAAAGAGTTGCCAGCTCCCATAGCCCCCCTCCAACACACACATGCATACACATACGTAATTGAAGCTAATGAAAAGAGAAAAGGTATTCAGGAATGATGGTGCACAGGTGTAATCATAGCAACTGGAAAGGCAAGACCCTATCTCAAAAACAAAAATACCACCAATGAAGGCATGTGGTGCTCATAAATTGGCAGGTGGAATTGAAACCCATTTGGACAACTAGTTAAAGATAATAGGGCTCAAGGCCCAAAGAAACATAGGTCCCATGGTTTCCCTTATATGCAATATCTAGTATATGTATGAGTCAAGCGGAAAAGGTCAGATAATGTGATGTCAGGAAAATGAACCCTTAGATATGTATTTTAATGTTTTTTCTTTCATGCATGTGTTTCTAACACATTTATAAGATTATCTCTTTGTTGCTTTGTATGTCCCTCCCCCACAGTATAACCCCTGCTTTCACTATATTTGATGTCAGTATAACTTGTGGAGGAGATGGGGAAAAACCAGTTGTTTAAGGATACAGGTGGACCTGTTGCAACAATGAGAAGTACAAGTTGTCATGTCCAAAACAAGCTTTACAACGTCGGTGGGGGAGAGGTGGGAAGTGGGGGGAAGGAGAAGGATTGGGATTGGGCGGGAGGGGGGAGGCTGGGAAGGGATGTGAAGGGTAAACCAAAGGAGGAGGCTGCAATGCTTGGTATGAAATGTACGCATTATCCTGCCCATGCAATTGTAACCCCTCTGTACAGTATTTTCACAAATAAAATAAAAAAAAAGAAATGTACTCATTTTCTTGCTCATATAACTGTAACCCCTCTGTACATTATTTTCACAATAAAAAACATTTTAAAAAATTAAAAAAAAGAAATGTACACATTATCCTGCCCATGTAATTGTAACCCCTCTGTACAGTATGTTCACAAATAAAATTAAATTAAAAAAAAGATAATAGGGCTCAAATGGTATGGAGCATCATGCATGAGGTATTGGGTTCAATAGCCGGGAAGAAGGAGGAGAAGGGAGAGCAGCAGGAGGAGGAGGAGGTGGAAAAGAAGGAGGAGGGGGAAGAGGTGGGAGAGAAGGAGGAGGAGGAAGAAGAGAAGATCTTAGCTGTCTGTTTGTTGAAGAATATAGTGGTCACAAATCAGCATGTACCAGTTCCCATGTTTTTGCTTATACACAAATACTGCCACACATCCATATGCACAAATTCATACACACATATCATGAGGGGTATGCACCAAGATATTATCTGAGATTCCAGGTGAGTTTTCATTTCTCTCTTTAGCTCATCTGTATTTTTTTCACTTTTCTATATTGAGCATAAGTTTACTTCTTCAATGTAAAATTGTATTTGAGGGATTTTTTCAAGTAAAAGAAGCCAATTTAACTGACTTAACTATGTGTGGCATCCCTATCTATTATAACTAGAAATTTCTACTGTAGAAGACTTTCATATTTGCTTTAATTTAGTAGTTTAATAATAATCAGAAATGCCTAGCTAGAGCAATAAGACAAGATGCAGAGGATCCAAATAGGAACAGATGAAGTAAAACTCTCCCTCTTTGCAGATGATATGATCTTGTATTTAAAGAACCACGTGGACTCTATTCCCAAGTTACTTGAGCGGATCCGAAACTTTGGCAAAATAGCAGGGTATAAAATTAACCCTCAAAAATCAATGGCTTAAAACAAGTCTAGGAAAAAAAGACAACACGGGAAGGATCTCAATGCCAGACTTCAAACTCTACTATAGATCTATGATAACAAAGACAGCTTGGTACTCCAAAAACAGACCCAAAGACCAATGGAATAGATTAGAAGATCCAGAAATAAAACCACATGCTTACAGTCAGCTGATAATTGACAAAGGAGCCAAAGACATACAGTGGAAGAAGCACAGTCTCTTCAACTACTAGTGCTGGGAAAACTGGATGGCCACATGCAGAAAACTAAAAGTGGACCCCAGCTTGTACCATGCACTAACATCAACTCAAAATGGATTAAAGACCTTAACATCGAACCTGATGCTCTGAAACTACTGCAGGACAGAGTAGGAGAGACATTTGAACTTATAGGCACAAGCAAGAACTTTCTAAACAGAGTCCCAAGGTCACAACAAATTGGGAAAGAGACCCAACAAATGAGACTACCTTAAAATAAAAAAGCTTCTGCACAGCTAAAGCTATAGCAACCAAACTAGAAAGAAAGCCAACTAATTGGGAAAAAATATTTACCAGCAATATATCAAACAAGGGCCTAATATCCAGTATATACAGGGAACTCAAGAAACTATTCCCTAACAAACCCATTACTAAATGGGCAAGGGAACTTAAGAGACACTTCTCAGAAGAGATAAAAATGGCAAACACATTAGGAAATGTTCACCATCCCTGGTTGTAAAGGAGATGCAAATTAAAACAACCCTGAGATACCACCTTACCCCAGTCAGAATGGCCTGCATCCTAATTTCAGACAACAACAAATGCTGAAGGGGATGCGGAGAAAGAGGAACCCTACTGCACTGCTGGTGGGAATGTACACTAATACAATCACGTTGGAAAGCAGTCTGGAGGGTCCTCAGAAAGCTAAATATTGACTTCCCTTATGACCCAGTCATACCACTTCTAGACATCTACCCTGAAATCCAGGATACAAGGACACATGCACCTCCATGTTCATTGTGGCACTGTTCACAATAGCCAAGAAATGGAAACAACTCAGATGCCCCACTACAGATGAATGGATCCAAAAATTGTGGTATGTATATACAATGGAATATTATGCAGCCATTAGAAAGGAAAAAAATAATGGCATTCACAGGGAAATGGATGGAACTAGAAAAAATCATGTTGAGTGACGTAAGCCAATAGTAAAGAGACAAAGGACACATAGTCTCCCTGATATGTGGATGTTAAATCCAAAACATAAAGAGATACAACAGAGTAAACAAGACTTGAGGAACAAAGGACCTGCGCTCATCTGGTCGAATCATTACTAAATGACTCCATGCTGCTGACCACATATGTGGTATATATGTGCTCATCTGAGGGAAACTAGGAGGACACAGAAATGGGGAAACGGGAAAACATACAACAGCAGGACCCATCAGCTGCACTGGACACTGACCAAAATGAACTAAGCAACTCAAGGACAGTGATGGGAGGGAGGGAATGAGAGGGAAGGAGGGAACAGCTGACACTAAGCAAAAGGAAAGAAATGTACATATCACCCAATGTGGAAGAAATAGCCGTATTGTCAAAGCTCATAGAATTCACAAACTTTATAGGCCACAATAAAGACAATTTGCCCCATGAATGTTAGAATGTGGTTGTGACTTTAACGAAGTATCCCTATCTCACAAGACTGTGAAATTTATGTAGTCACTTAATCACAATTAAAAAAAAATGCAATGGCTTTTCTGTATGCCAATAACGAGAAGAGCGTGGTTGAAATCAGGAAAGCAACTCCTTTGGTAATAGCCCCACAAAAAATAAAATAGGAGTTAACTAAAGAAGTGAAGGACCTTTATGATGAAAACTATACAAATCTGAAAAAAGAAATTCAAGCAGAACTAAAGAAGTGGAAAACCTCCCATGCTCCCAGATTGGAAGGATTAACATCATGAAAATAACAATACTTCCCAAGGCTATCTACAAATTCAATGCAATACCTATCAATCTCTCAACTTCTTTCTTCAAGGAAATAGAAGAGGTAATCCAAAAATTCATACGAAACAATAAAAGACCCCCGAATAGCAAAAATAATCCTTAGCAGAAAAAAACAGTGCTGGAGGAATAACAATTCCAAACTTGGAACTCTACTACAAAGCCATAGTAATCAAAACAGTGTGGTACTGGCACAAGAACAGACTTGAGGACAAATGGAATAAAACTGAAAACCCAGAAATGAACCCACAAACCTACAGTCACCTAAGTTTCGATAAGGGAGCTTAAAAAAAAGAATGGAAGATAGCCTGTTTAGTAAATGGCGCTGGAAAACTGGTTTAACACCTGTAGAAGACTAAAGCTAGATCCTTATATATCACCCTGCTCCAGAATCAACTCCAAATGGATCAAAGACCTCACAGTCAAAGCAGACACCCTGAAAACATTACAGGAAGGAATAGGAGAAACCCTAGGTCTTGTTGGCACAGGCAGAAATTTTCTTAATAAAGACCTATAAACACAACAAATCAAAGAAAGGTTGGACAAATGGGATTGCATGAAACTGCAGAGCTTCTGCATGGCAAAGGGCGTAGCTAGCAAGATCAGAAGAAAGTCCACAGATTGGGAGAAGATCTTCACTAGCCATACAACTGACAAGGGTCTCGTATCTAAAATATACTTGGAACTCAAAAAATTAAATCCCCCAACAACAAATCCTCAAAGAAACAACTGCCCAATAAATAAGTGGGCTAAAGGTTTACAAAGAGACTTCTCTGAAGAGGAACTAAGAATGACCAATAGACACATGAAGAAATGCTCAACTTCCCTAGCCATAAAAGAAATGCAAATCAAAACAACATTGAGATACCACCTCACTCCAGTTAGAATGGCTAGAATCAAGAACTCTAATAACAACAGATGCTGGAGGGGATGTGGACAGAAGGGAACCTTACTGCATTGTTGTTGGGAGTGTAAACTTGTTCAATCACTTTGGAAAGCAGTATGGAGGTTCCTCAAAAGACTCCACATAGAGCTCCCCCATGACCCAGCAATCCCACTTTTGGGCATTTACCCAAATGATCACAAACAAGACCACACTAAAGCTACCAGCACAACTATGTTTATTGTAGCATTATTCACCATAGCTAAGATATGGAACCAACCCAGATGCCCCTCAGTAGATGAATGGATCAAGAAAATGTGGTATATAGACACAATGGAATTCTATGTCTCCATCAGAAAGAATGACATCGCCCCATTTGTTAGGAAATGGAAAGACTTGGAAAAAATCATATTAAGTGAAGTAAGCCAGGCCCAAAGAAACATTGGTCCCATGGTTTCCCTTATTTGCAGCACATCTAGGTAATCATACCAGACAAGCAGCAAAGCTCAAAAGCTATGTGCATGTGACCAGATAGGCTGATGCTAAGTGAAATGAACCCCAAGACAGGGACACAAGAGTTTTTTTTATCTTTGTTCCTGTTGTTTTTAATGTACTTATAATGTACTATGTGATTTTTTTGTTTCTTTTGTATGTTCTTCCCCCATGGTATAACCCCTGTTTTCACTGTATTTGATTCTGGTGTCCTGCATCTTGTATATACATTTTTTCTAATTTGGAGAGGGGAAGGGAAATAACAAAATGCTGAAACAAGGATACAGGTTGACCCATTGTAACAATGAGATGTACAAGACACTATGTTGAAAATGAACTTTACAACTTGTGGGGGTAGGGGAGGGAGGAGTTGGGGAGGTGGGGAGGCAAGGGATGGTAGGGGGAAAACAAAGGAGGGGATACCAATGCTCAACAGGAAATGGACTCATGTAATTTTTTTAAGCTCCCTTATCGAAGATTAGGTGACTGTAGGTTTGTGGGTTCATTTCTGGGTTTTCAGTTCTATTCCATTGGTCCTCATGTAGCTGAGGTCATGTAGCTGTAACCCCTCTGTACAGTATCTTTACAGTAAAAATATATATTAAAAATAATAATCAGAAGAAGCCCAAATCCTTCCTTTCTTTTCATCCTGCCTTTGAGACAGACATTTCTAATGCTTAGATTCCTGGATACACAGGGTATCACATTTTTGCCAGTCCACCAGCAATTAGGTGGCACCTTGTAACAAAATCCAGACCTGACCTGTTCAATCATCCATATGTGTCTATCGAGCTCTTGAAAGATGGTCAGTCCAAATTGAGATGAGCTATAGATGTAATGTAGACACCTGATTCTAAAATCTCAGTGCAAAAAAAGGAAAGTGTCTCCTTATCTTTTCATACTAGTTGCACATTAAAATAATGCATTGTATTATATTAAAGAATATATATTAAGTTTAATTTTGGGCTAGGCACCAGTGGCTTATGCCTGTAATCCTAGCTATTCAGTTGGCTGAGATCTGAGGATCAAAGTTCAATACCAGTCCTGGCAAGAAATCCCAAAATACTTTTAGTTCTAATTAACCACCAAAAAGCTGTAAGTGGGGCTGTGTCTCAAGTGGTATTATGCCAGCCTTAAGCAAAAAAGCTAAAGGACAGTGCTCAGGCCCTGAATTCAAGCCTCAGTATCAACACACAAAAATAATTATTATCTGGATCCATTGCAACAATGAGATGTACAAGATGTTATGTGGAAAAACGAACTTTACAACTTTGGTGGGGACAGAGGTGGGGGGAGGATATAGTCCTGGAGATGGGAGGGCAGAGATGGTAGGGGAAAAATGAAGGAGGAGGCAACAGTGCTTGATAAGAAATGTACAGTATTTTCGCAATAAAAAAGTTATTTAAAAATAAATAAAATTTAAAAATTATAAAGTAAAATAGAATAAAATTAATTTTTCTTCTTTCCACTTTATTTGTTTGTTTGTTTGCTTGCTTTTTTGTTTTTGTAATGCCAAGGTTTGAACTCATGCTTGCTAGGCTAGTGCTCTACCACTTGATCCAGGCTTCTAATTCTACGTCTTGCCAGTCTGGAAATGAAGTCTAGTAAATTTTTCTGCCCTTTCTGGCCTTAAACTACAAACTTTCAAATCTCAGCCTTCTGAGAAGTGGAAATTACAGGTATGAGCCACCAGTGTCCAATAATTTTATTTTCATTTCTTTATTTTCTTTTCTTGTGGTGTGGGATTTGAACTCAGAGGCCCAGGCTTACAAGGCAAGTATGCTGTCACTGGAAACACATTTCAATCCTTTATGGTTTGGTAATTTTTCTCACAGAGTTTCTCAGAGGACAATTTTCCTACCTTGGACTATAGATGTGGTCACTACTCCTAGCTTGGTCTTACAGGTAGGATCTGACTGACTTTTTGCAGGGCTGGCTTTGTACTGTGATCTACCTATCTCAATCTCCCAAATAGCTAGGATTATAGACATGAGCCACATTACGCAGCCCTCTTTACATTTTAAAGTAAAAGGTATTTACTAGAAAACTAGGTTGATCTATGCATTTACTAAACACCTATGAGAATGATTTTTAAAACCCTCTAATAATAGGAAGCCAGGGTGAGGAAGCATTATAAATGTCAGTGTAATATGATGGTCTCTTTGGAAAACAACTTATCAGTTTCCTACAGAGTTAAATACAAACTTATATAGTTTAGCTACCCTCTCTTAAGAGGGTTGCTAAGAGAAATTACCCAAGAGAAATGAAAGCCTACATATATTCACTGGAAAAGCCTGTATACATACACCTATATTAGTCATCAAAAACTGAAAACAACCCAAATGTATCTCAACTGGGAAATGAATAAACTAATTGTAATTTTTCCCATACAATTGAGTACTACTGAGTAATAAAAAGAATAGACCATCCCTCCCCCACAGTATAACCCCTGCTTTCACTGTATTTGATGTCAGTATAATTTGTGGAGGGGAAGGGGAAAAACAAATCGTTTAAATAGGGATACAGGTGGACCCATTGCAACAATGAGATGTACAAGTCATTATGTCAAAAATGAACTTTACAACTTTG
>NW_012267265.1:6901110-6910621 GCF_000151885.1 Dipodomys ordii | reverse complement strand
TCCCTTATTTGCAATATCTAGTATATGTATGAGTCAAGCGGAAAAGGTCAGATAATGTGATGTCAGGAAAATGAACCCTTAAATATGTATTTTAATGTTTTTCTTTCATGCATGTGTTTCTAACACATTTATAAGATTATCTCTTTGTTGCTTTGTATGTCCCTCCCCCAAAGTATAACCCCTGCTTTCTCTATATTTGATGTCAGTATAACTTGTGGAGGAGATGGGGAAAAACCAGTTGTTTAAGGATACAGGTGGACCTGTTGTAACAATAAGAAGTACAAGTTGTCATGCCCAAAAGGAACTTTACAATGTCGGTGGGGGGGGGACAAGGGGGAAGGAGAAGGATTGGGATTGGGGGGAGGGGGGAGGCTGGGAAGGGATGTGAAGGGTAAACATAGGAGGAGGCTGCAATTCTTGGTAAGAAATGTACGCATTATCCTGCCCATGCAATTGTAACCCCTCTGTACAGTATGTTCACAAATAAAATTTAATTAAATTAAAAAAAAAGAAATGTACTCATTATCTTGTATCCCCTCTGTACAGTATTTTCACAAAAAAAATGTGAAAAAAAAGACTAGACCATGGATTCATATCATGGCATGGGAGAATCTCAAAGGCATTATATTCCAGAAGCCAGACTCAAAAAATCTACATATTCTGGGGGGAGGCCTCTGGGGGGTTGAGGAAGATGGGAAGGGGAAACTAAGGAGGAGGCAACAATGCTTGATCAGAAATGTACTCGTTACTTTGCTCATGTAATTGTAACCCCTCTGTATGATATTTTCACAATTAAACAACTATATATTCTGAATTAGTGAAGGGAAACAACAAAATGGTGAGACAAAGGACAAAAGGGGAACCTATGTAACAGCAATACAAGACACTATGTTGGAAATGATCTGTACAACTTGGGAGGGGAATGGAGAAGAGGAAGAGGAAATAATTTTTTTTAATTGCACATTCTGATTCCATTTATGTAACATCCTTGAAGCACAAAAATACAGGATCAGGAAATGGTAGTTTCCGCCAATTGGGGGTTGGGTGAGGGCTTAGTTACAAAGAGTAGTTACAAGGGTTAATTGTGAGTGGTGACAGGCTGTTCTAAATCTTGACTCTAGTGGCAGTTATACTTCAAGATGTATTTGTCAAAACTCACAAACTAGCTGACTGTGGTGACTTAGGCCTGCAAAAGAAAGAAAAAAGAAAAAAAAATCACTATCTGTACATTCAAAAGGATACATTTTACTTTATACATGAAGTAGACACTAATTTAAAATATAGGGGAAAAGCCAACAAAGAAATCTTAGCAAACAGCACCATCTTCAATGATGAACAAAGCAAGGGAATGACATATCAGGCCCTTATCATATCTCTCTGGGACATCACCGCTTTAGACATTGGAATGTGAAGGTTTGGATGACAGCCTCATGAACCCCAGCTCATTAAGCCACTGAATGGAACAGAGGAACCTTGGCGGCACTCACTGACAAGCTAGGGAGAGGGGTAAACACGTTTCTGGGCATGAACATGTAGGGTTGCTTCTTACTTCAGCACAACCTACCTTATCCTGATGAACACTGCTTTCTACTGTGTCAGCTTCATCTTCCACTTGGATTCCACTTTCCTGTTTCAAATAGCTGCTCAGCAATGCCCAGCACTGCCTACTATTTGTCTTTTTTTTCCAGAAGAGAGTTAATTCAAAGCTATCTAAGAGAAGCCAGGAATCTCCTTTCTGTGAATCTCTAGCAAACATATCCTTCCATTTCATTGGATCACATTTGCTCTCCTGCTCAACATGTTTGACAATTAATGATTTTATGGAACTAGCAAAGACTTGAATTATATGACTTGCTTCATTCATACAGTGAAAAGTAGAGTTGACATCCCTACAAATTAGGTGTGACTTATTTGTTGCCCAAACCAAGATGCCTTTAAGTACATGCTATTAATTATTATGCCAAGATAACAAAAAACCAATCATGACTCTCTAAAGGACATGGTTCCTGAAGAAGATATGGATAACTGAGTGAAATTTTAGTCGTTAATCAGAAACAGTATAATGGATGTTGGAAGGACAACCACAATGATTATTCTAAAAAAACAAAAGTGTAGTCACAAAGCCGGGCTTCGGTGGCTCACACCTGTAATCCTAGCTACTCAGGAAGCTGAGATCTGAGGATTCTGGTTTGAAGCTAACCAGGCAGACAAATGGAGAGACTCTTATCTCCAATTAACCAGAAAAAAGCTGAAAGTGGAGGACTGGCTTAAGTGATAGAGTGCCAGTTTTGAGTAGAAAAACCCAAGCAAGAACTCTAGGTCCTAAGTTCAAGCCCCACTACCTGCACATACACACAAATAAACACAAGAACAAACACACATGCAAACACAAAGACAATGAGTTATCTCACACAGCCAAGGGAGAAACACCTGAGATGATGCGATCTAAGTTCTAATATTAGCTGGATGACTGACTTCAGATCAGTTATTAATAGACCTCCTAAAGCCTCAAGTGTAAAAGGGAGATAATGATAATATTTGAGACCTACTTATGAAACTGGGTTGTGTTGGGACTCAATTTAAGAAAATGGATATGAAGATCTTTTGAAACACTGAGATCACTACACAAGTGTAAAGAATTATTATTAAGAAATTTCAGCTAGGTCAGGCATTTTTATGTGCAAGGCAGTTTTAAGGGTATGAATAATCACCCAGTTGTAATTGGATATGTAAATGCTCCCAGAGGTCTATTTCAGCCAGCACTTCAGATAAATCAAAACTGGTGATGATGATGATGCTGATGGAGATAATAATGATATTTCTCTAGCTGTGAATAGACACAGGAAGTAGAGATGAATGATCTATTACCTGGATTCATATGAGAAGAGTTAATTCCTCTTAGTTATTTTATGCTTTGAAAGATCTTCAAGTGACAACATAATTGAAGCCACAGCCCTGATGATGAAGGTGTGTCTGGATTGGTTTGATTTTTGCTGTTTTTCTCTCTTATTCTGTGAGCATTTATTAACAGCTGAGTTGCAGTGAGGTCTCTAGGCCTCTGGAGTCATTCAATCCTAAAATGACTGTGGACTTGGAAATGACAGGGAAACACTGGCCATGGCTTCTCCTGGGAGAAGCCCTAAACCTGCTGTCATTTTTAGCAGGTTATAGAGTTGGGAAAGAGTTCCCTTGTGAGAAAGAGTTCCTTTGGTATAAGACCAAAAAGAAGGTGGAAAAGTGGACAGTGAAGAGCCTGTGTCCCTTCACATCTTATTTAGTGCCTCCTCCCCCCCCCCAAAGAAATATATTCAGAATGTGAACGTGAGTTCCTCTGAGACGGAGAACTGTTCGTCTGCTGAGGTGGATCTCTCTTTGTCAGCTCAGCATCCTCCCCAGCATCTGCCAGTGTGCTCCTCACCGAAGCATACCAGCCCAAATTCGATTTAACAATGCACTGAATATAGCGCAGAACAGAAATTTTAACTTGCAATAAAGTAAGTCCAAAGCATGCCGTAAGATTTAAAGATACATACTTGCTTAATTTTCCTATGGGATTTTATCTAGACAGAGAAAGACGGGCTACAAAGAAGAGAGCTCAGGGGTGATGTTGATGAATAAAGTGATGTGCGTGAACAATAACATAATTCCACCTTCTCAGAAGTAAATTCAGTTCTTTGACTTTATTTTCATTGCAATCCAAAGATATTAGCCTCCAAACCCTAGGAAAAAGACATGGAGTTAGCTGGGCACTGAATGTTGCATGGTAACCACTTTGTACAACTTTTCAAAGATGAGTAAGACAGCCCATTCTAATAATAAAAAGGAAAAGCTGCTAGGCCCCGAGTTTAAGCCCCAGAGCCAGCACACATGCAAAAACAATTAAATAAATAAATAAAACTTATATACAAGTTACAGAGGCCTTGTGGATACATTTTTCATTTTTAAACTTTCGTAGGAGTTACACAAAATAAAGTCCAATCTATTCTACATTGTGAATCACAAAAAAAGAAAACTTTAAAATAATTTCAAGACTTATAGTCTGAAATTTAATGCTGAAACAGAAAAGCATAGTAATGCTTTATTATTCTAAAGTTTATTTAACATTATAGATCTTTAACAAATTATTACTACTAAAATTCTACATTAAAAACTGCAATTAATTTCATAGCCATTTAAGGAAAAGACAAAGCGAATATACACATAAGTTATAAGACCAGGCATGGTCTTATAAATGTTTTCATTTTTTCTATGTTCTAAGAAAATTCAAAGAAATGCATATCCTTGTTTTCTTACTGTTTCTAAAAAAGGGGGCCATTGTTCTTCATAAGTACAACTGTACTTATTAAATCCTCTTACAGTTTGAAGATATTAAATGACTTAACATAAGCTTCAAATTGGACTGGGAAGTTGGTTATATGATGCTACTTTACATAATGACCAAAAATTATCTCAAGTGTCCTTATTTCCAGTATAAAAGTTGGGGTCCCATAAGTTGCCAACTACATTCTTATTTACTCCACCCAAAACTAAAAAGAAAAAAAGTTAGTCTCAAGGATATATAAAGCAGAATAGTTACTAGAGTCTGTGCAGGGCAATAGAGCAAAGGGGAGAGAGGGAGGTTGGTAAACAGGTATAAAATTACAGTCTGAGAAGAGGAGCAAGTTCCAGTGTTTATAGCACAACAGGGTAATTACACTTGGGCAGCAATCTGCTGAGATATGAGGATCGCAGTTCAAAGCCAGCCCAGGCAAAACGTCTGTGAGACTCTTATCTCCAATAAACTACCAAAAAACTGGAAGTGGTTCGGTAGCTCAAGTGGTAGAGTGCTAGCCTTGAGCTGAAGAGCTGAGGGACAGCGCCCAGGCCCAGAGTTCAGGCCCCATGACCAAAGAGAAAAAAAAAAAAGACTCCACATAGAGCTCCCCTATGACCCAGCAATCTTACTTCTGGACATTTACTTACTCCAATGATCAAAAACTAGGCCATACTAAAGCTACCAGCACAACTATGTTTATTGCAGCATTATTCACCATAGCTAAGATATGGAACCAACCCAGATGCCCCTCAGTAGATGAATGGATCAAGAAGATATGGTATACATATACATATATATATATATATATATATGTATATGTATATATACAATGGAATTCTATGCCTCCATCAGGAAGAATGACACCACCCCCATTTGTTAGGAAATGAAAAGACTTGGAAAAAATCATATTAAGTGAAGTAAGCCAGATCCAAGGAAATTTAGGTCCCATCGTTTCCCTCAGTTGCAATAATTAGTATACATCTAGGATAATTTTATCGGATGAACAGAAAAGCTCAAAAGCTATGTACATATGACCTTATAAGATGATGCTAAGCGAAATGAACCCCAAGATATGGACACAAGAGGTCATTCTTTGTTGTTGTTGTTTTAATGTACTATGTGATTTTTTTTTGTTTCATTTGTATGTTCTTCCCGCTATGGCATATCCCCTATTGTCACTGTACTTGATTTTGGTACCCTGCATCTTGTATATAATTGTCTAATTTGGAGAGGGGAAGAGGAATACCAAAATGCTGAAACAAAGGATGACCCATTGCAACAATGATACCCACAAGACCATATATTGGAAATGAACTTTACAATTTTGAAGGTGGGGAAGAGTGAGGGAGGTCGGGGAGGGATGCGATAGGGAGAGAACAACCGAGGAGGGGGTAACAATGCTCAACAACAAATGTACTCATTGCCTTACTCATGTAACTAACTGTACTCATTGCCTTACTCATGTAACTGTAGCCCCTCTGTACAGCATCTTAACAACAAAATAAAACTTAAAAAAAAAGACAAGGAGAAGAAACTGCTAATTTTTAAAAACTAAAAAAAAAAAATTATGAAAACCAGAACTTGGTGATAATGAAGTTAAGATTGCAGGCAGAGAAGTAAAGAAGTTCAAGTTCATTCAAAGATGGGCAGAAGGAAGAGAGGAAGCAGTGAATTAAAACAGTGATTGCACTGTGACACTGTTTTGTTTTAGGTTGAAAATGGCAAAACAGATACTAAGAGTAGAATTTTGATATTGGTGCTGAGAACGAGAGCAGGGAGGGGAAAGACAGCAGGTGGACAGAATTAGGCCTTCTACTTGGCTCAGAAAAGCAGAGATGTGTTTTTAGAACATACATGGCACAGGTATGTGTTTTCCATGTATTAGGCTATAAATCCAGTTTCAATAAACTTAAAAAAGAAAAACCATATGCATATTTTTCTAACAAAATAAATAGTGATTACCTAAACAAGGATAGAATAATTTTTACTTTAAGCACTTTAGAAAATTTTTACTTTATGCACTTTAGAAAATTCAGAGCACATTGAGTAATGTTTAATGTTTAAATAATGTTTGTTTGTTAAATAATGTTTGTTTTAAAGAGGATATCAAAACGAAAGTCACTATATAAATTAATGACAGGAAGTGGTGGTGTAGCTCAAGTGGTACAGCGCTCATCTTGAGCTGAAGAGCTCAGAGATAGCACCCAGGCTCAGAGTTCAAGCCCATGATTGACCAAAATAATAATAATAATGATGATGATGACAAAGAAAAATTTGTTATCAAAGGGTCTATGATATAATAATAGGAATATAAAGTGAGAAATGAATAATTGCATCTTTAAAGAACTTTTTAAAAGAAAATGAGAAAGGTTGAAAACAAAAAGGTTAAAATTCTAACTTCAGAATAAAAAGATAAAAAGTTCGGAGAAGTTCAAAAGGATGAATTAGTAATTGTGGAAAATGTAAATATAAAACAGAAGCTAAGCACCTATCAATAAGACTGAAAGCATAAACATTGGAAGAAACACAGCTAAAATGTCAACTTATAGAGAGACAAAATACAATTACAACTGCCTCCTACAAGGCATTAAGAGATTTTTTGGTAGATGCAATCAAAACAGAATTGAAATTCTATCTCACCCTGCTTAGAATAACCATCATCTAGAATACAAACAACAGATGCTGGGGAAAAGGAACTCTAATACACTGTTGGTAAGAGTATAAACTTGTTTAAACAGTCTGGAAAGCACTCTGAAGATTCCTTAAAAAAATTTAAAAAAGGATAGAACTAACTACCTTATCATCTAGTAATACCATTCTTGAGCATTTATCCAAAAGATTACTAATGAAAATACAGTAAAGCCACTTTGACAAGTTCATTGCAGCACTATTGACCATAGCCAAGATATGAAAACAGTCCAGATGTCCCTTGATGGATGAATGGATCAAGAAAATGTGATGTGTATTTAAACACAATGGAATTTTATTCATTCATTAGAAAGAATGATACTATATCACTTGTGAAGAAATGGATGGATTTGGAAAATATCATGTTAAGTAAGTCAGGCTCAGAGAGAAAAAAGACGCATATTGTCTCTCATAAGTAGTAGCTAGAATTTGCAAATGCACAAGGAAACATGTATGGGGTTGTATGTAAATGCACACAAATGTATTAACTGAAGTCTTGTATTTGCAGGGGGAAATTCAAGTAGTGTAATTACTTAGAAGGACTAACTTAAGTGAATACCAGTAAACTTGAAAAGTGTGGAAGGAAAGTCAAGGGAAGAGGTAAAGGAATGAAGAAAAGAAGTGAGGTGGAGAATTGTGACTACAATATCCAATGCATATTCTATGGAACTAAGAAAACTAGGGGGAGAGGTTAGGTTGGGAAGGATGGGGAGAATGATGAAAGATGCATTATGTTAAAAACTGATTTGTTGAATGGTAACTCCTTTGTACAACTACTTAAAGATGATAGTAGTACTTTTTTTAAGTCCTTTGGTAAATCAAGAGAGCCTGGTTAGCTTTGAAGAGCTCATGGTAGCTGTTCTTCTGTAGGCTAGAATGGGAAGGGAATCTGTTGACTTTACTTCACGGGTTCAATGAGGATGGCAGAATACCAGAGGTACAGCATTTGTCAGAGACAAGGCAGCTATGAGTACTAGAAAGGAAGCAGAGCCAATGTAGTCAGAACGCTTACACTGTAGAAAACTTGTGTGTTGGCTAATTGATCACTGTGTCCACAAGATATAAATAGGTGAACAGTTTTACTTGATTTGTACATGAGAAAGAGCTGTAAATTTAATGAAAGAAGTCTGACTTGAATGACTATAACAAAGAATTATGGCCCTTTGGCCAATTCCTAGGATTAGAGTCTGTAAAGGAGAGGCTGGTGGTCTCTTGAAGAGAGCTGCTCTGCCAAAATTATATGTGATACATATTTTGAGGAAGGAAAATAACTCTAATCTGTAGATTTGTAGAATCATGCTGTAAACCCCTAAATTTTGTGATTATTTTAAAGGTTTATGTTGTCATTATTTTGGTATATATCCTGTATCTCAAGGATCACAGCATTCACTATTCAGTGCACTGTACATCTCAAGTCTTGTTACACATCTAGAAGCAGTATTGTTACACATCTAGAAGCAGTGAGAAGAGATAGGCTAGATCCTAAGATCAGCATTCTCCTGCAAACCAATGACCTCAGTGGAGTCCACTGGAGATTTTCAAGCAGCAGAAGATTAACTATTTCAGTTAGAGAAGATGTTGTTTCTAACTTAGCCTAATATCCCTAAGTTTCAAATCATTACTGGTCCCAACTCACATGTCTCAAGTCTTACCATTCACATCCAGTATGGGAGAAACTCTGGATATGATCATTTTTGGAGTAAGTTGTCTTCCATCAGAAGTCTTGTGAAATTAGGAAACAACTGCTCACATTATATGATGGTGGGAAGGTATATAGTAAGATAACTGTTTTAAATATTTCAAAAGGATAAAATTAGAAGAATAAAAGCTCCTGAGACTAAGTAATTTTAAAATCCAAATGGGTAAACTCAGTCTTGTTTGGAGGCTTGAGAGAATCTTCTGGACCACTGGACCCAAGACTCTACTTTCTGTATACAGTGTCTTACCCTTTCAGTCATCCTCCCTTTTCTTTGAAGGCCCAAACACACTAAAAGCTGAATAGATCACATTAGCTTCCTCCATATGGGATTAGGATGAGGAAGGTTCCTTCTTTTATTTCATCCTGTCTCTGTTCTGTCATCCTATCCTTTCTCTGTCTCTTATAATCCAAGTTAACATACTCCTATGTATGTCATGAAACAAGAGGTCTGACATCCAGAGAAGTTTTCTGGACAATCACATCTCTATTTCTGACTTTTCCTGGGATAGTTGGGGAATGCTTTAAGTCACACACTAATCTCTACAAAGGAACTTTTTTCAATATAAATAACAGATTTTTTTTTAAAAATTATTATTTTATCATATAAAGGAGGTGCCATTGAAATACCACCTAACCCCAGTTAGAATGGCTATAATCAAGAACTCTAATAACAACACATGCTGGAGGGGATGTGGACAGAAGGGAACCCTACTACATTGTTGGTGGGAATGTAAACTTGTTCAACCACTTTTGAAAGCAGTATGGAGGTTCCTCAAAAGACTCCACATAGAGCTCCCCTATGACCCAGC
>NW_012267265.1:6889773-6896560 GCF_000151885.1 Dipodomys ordii | reverse complement strand
TCCTCAAAAGACTCCACATAGAGCTCCCCTATGACCCAGCAATCCCACTTTTGGGCATTTACCCAAATGATCACAAACAAGACTATACTAAAACTACCAGCACGACTATGTTTATTGCAGCATTATTTACCATAGCTAAGATATGGAACCAACCCAGATGCTCCTCAGTACATTAATAGATCAAGAAAATGTGGTATATATACACAATGGAATTGGGTGCCTCCATCAGAAAGAATGACATTGCCACATTTGTTAGGAAATGGAAAGACTTGGAAAAACTTATATTAAGTGAAGTAAGCCAGGCCCAAAGAAACATAGGTCCTATGGTTTCCCTTATTTGCAAAAACTAGTATATGTCTGAGACAAGCAGAAATGAGCAGATAAGTTGATGTTAGGTGAAATGAACCCCCAAGATAAGGACTCAACTGTTTTTTTCTTCCTTGCTATTGTTTCTAGCATATTTATAAGATATTTTTCTGTTGCTTTGTATGTCCCTCCCCCACAGTATAACCCCTGTTTTCACTGTATTTGATGTTGGTACAATTTGTGGAGGGGAAGGTAGACCCATTGCAACAATGAGATGTACAAGTTGTTATGTCGAAAAACTAACTTTACAACTTTGGTTGGAGGGGAGAGGGATGGGTGAGGAGGCAGTAGATGGGAAGGGATGGGAAGGGGAAACAAAGGAGGAGGCAACAATGCTTGATAAGAAATGTACTTATTATGTTGCCCATGTAATTGTAACCCCTCTGTCCACTATTTTCACAATTTAAAAATATACTAGAATATAGAAAAAAAAAGAAAGGGGAAAAAAGGCAGTAGCAATGTTTACTTAAAAAAGGTGAATTATACCCTCAAGAGAAAGCATGAAGATTGACTTCCAGCTGTCCAGATTTTATATTAGTATAACACAGAACTTGAATCTCTCCCTCTTTTCTTACTTTTCGGGCATATCTTTGCTTCTGATTAGCATCTCTCTTATTATATAACAAATACATTCTACACATGTGATTATAGATAATCACATTAAAGAGATGTCTGTGTAAATTAAGTGGCAAAGCTATAATCCCAACACTCAGGGGTTTGAGTTAGGAGGATCAAAAGTTCAAGACCAGCTTGGGCTGCATAGTAAGACTGTCTCAAAGAGCTAAAAAGAAGAAAAAGAAAGAAAAGAGACTTATCTGTGAATGAACAGGCTTATCTTTTGATTCTTCTAAAGCACTAGCAAGAACTGGTCTGGCCATGTTTCTTGCCTTTCTTTTCAGAAAGCCAGAAGGCTTTTCTGGCAATGAACCTCTGAATCTTAACCTATTTTACAATCTCTATAAACTGAGAAACTCTCAGTTTATATAGATTGATTACTTTTTCTTAGAAATTCCTGCTTTACTTCTTTCTTCTGCTCTTTTACTGTAATCACCAAGAAGAAACCAGGCTGTAACATCAATACTTTTCTTAGAAGTCTCTTCAGTTAAATAACCAAGTTCATTATTTCTAAATGCTATTTTCCACACACCTGTCAACCGTGTAACAAGGATCCTTTGTCCTCCAGTTTTCAGATACATGTTTCTCACCTCCTTTGGAGCTCTCATTAGATGGTTTACACATCAGTATTTCTACCAATAGTTTGTTCAACACAATGTATTTTTTTTCTCTCGTCCTTCTTAAAATTCTTCCAGCCTGTTCCTCTTACCTAACTCAAAAACAACTTTGAAATTTTTAACTATTTGTTAAACAGTTTACCTGGTACCCAAATCTTTATTTTTTATGGCTACTCTAACAATTACCATCACTTGATGGATGGTCTAAACAACAGGTATTTATTCATTTATGGTTCTGGATGTCAGCAGTCATAAATCAGCTCAACTGATCAAAATCAAAGTGTCTGAAGGCCCTTGTCCAGCCTGGAGGCTCAAGGAGATCTGTTTCCATGTCTTTTCCAGCTTCTGTTTCCTTCAACGCTCTTCACAGATAGGAGCGTAGTTCATTGCTTCTATATCACATTATCTTTGTTATCATACCTTTGTTCCTTTCTCCTTTAAAAACTTTGTGATTATATTCCCAGTCAGCTTAATAAAGGATACTATCCCTACCCAAGATCTCTAACTTAATCATTCCTTCAAAATCTCTGTTGCCAAGTAAAGTAATTCTCACAAGTTCCCAGGGTTGGAAAGTAGCTATCTTTGAGACTAACATGCAAGATACTTTTGAAGGTTGGACAATGGGAGACACTGTGAAATCCTTCTCATTTGGGGCTTTTCCCGTGTGTGTGTGTGTGTGTGTGTGTGTGTGTGTGTGTGTGTGTGTGTGTGTGTGTGTGTGTGTGTGTGTGTGTGTGTGTGTAGCACTTGAGTCACTGCTCTATTTCTGAGTTTGGGGTATTTTATTGGAGACAAAATGCCCTGGTTGGCTTCAAACCATGATCCTCAGATCTCAATCTCCTTAGTAGCTAGGATTACATGTCTGAGCCACCAGTGCTTAGCTCTTTTTGTTATTTTGAACACATATTTTTGAGTTTTGTTTTTGAATAACGTTTAGTTACTTGCAAGCAGACTTATTCTTTCAAGGTTTATTTTTATACTTTGTTAAGTAAATGGTTAGTAAATGGCTAATTTAATTCCAAAAACTTTATTAGTTCTCTCTGCAAAGCCCTGTGTACTATGTAGGGATTTACTCCTGTGTGATGAGAACAGGACTTATTCTGGCTCTGTGTGAATGCCAACAATTGCTCCTCCTTGCTTTCATGCAGGATTCTGCCTCTAACTACAGGTATTTTCTTGACATGTACAAGATTATCAGTACCCAGCTGAAGACGAAAATGAGACCTCTGCAGATTTCTAGAACTCTCTTGACCACCCACTCCTGTTTCATACTCAAAACATCCTAGGGACTCTAGCTGATTATTTGCCCAAGATTCTCAACTTTCCCTCTTAGCTGCTGCTGCTGCTACTGGATGTTGTCTTTCTGTTCTGTGATCTGGAAACTCTCCAGGCAGGAAGAGGTACCCCTATAGACTCATCTCACTTACTTCTCATCTCTGATCGATCACTGCCCTGCATTGCCTGACATCTAATGTCTGAAAACTATTGTTTCATATATTTTATTCAATTTTCTAGTTGATTCAGGTAAGAAGGTAAATTGGGTCCCTGTTATTTCATCTTTGCCAGAAGCAGAAGTTGACCAATATTATGTAATAATACAAAAGAGCTAGAAGAGCAAAAGTTTTGGAAAAGGATATATTTTGAAGTCTCCAGATACTACCTAGTTTCAAGACATACCATAAGGACATCGGGATCAAGATGAGATGGTATTTCTTTATTTTTGAATATTTTTACTTATCATTAAGTAGTTGCACGAAGGAGTTGCCATCCACCAAAACAGTTGATGAACAAAGTGACTTGATCCATGTCACCCTTTTCAACATTCTCGCCTACCCCTTCAGACCACTTCTTCCCTTACTGATCTTACTCCTGCCCTTTCTTAACTTTAGGTTATGTACTGGCTTTTTCATTTAGCAAAGCAGCTCATGTATACAACTCACCTTGATCTGTGTCATCACTTCAACATCTTCAGCTCCCTTTGACCTACCCCTTCCCTTATATTTCTCAATTCTGTGGTATATACAATGAATTCTTGCCTGCAGTCTTCCCCATCCCACTTCATTCTCTTACCCCTCTTCCTTTGCCTCCATCCTCCCCTCTGGCAAGTACCCATTTCCTGGTATGTATTTTGTTGGGCTTTAACTTAGTCTTTTTTTTTTAATTGTACTATTTGTGCTCTTCAGAGTCTATTACACTTACAGTTAATTCATTGGTAACCCTTTGCTTACAACCCAATGTGTTTACTTGCAGATTTATAGGCACATTCTAGCTACCACAAATGAGAGAAACCATGCAGCCAATGCTTCTCTACATCTGGCTTATTTCGTTTAATCTATTTTTTTCTGAGTGATAGTATTTATATAAGGATAGAGATTTACAAATCACTGGAATGGTATAAAGAATTGACCATATCTATATTGTTCATTGTTTTGTTAACAAAAAAGGAAAGGATTCATTTTTTATACAACTGATAATGGGAAAATTCAGCATCCACAGATAATCAATTGTTATACTTATTTCACATTATATGCAGAAATAAACTAGAAATAAATAATAGATAAACTTATAACTTAGTTTTATTCTAGAGATGAAAATTTTTGTGATATTGTATTAGGCAGAGTTTTTATGTAAGTCACAAAATGACAAATTATTTTTAAAATTGGATATTGTCCAAGAACTTGGTTTTTTTGTTTGTTTTGTTTTTGTTTTTTGTCAGTTGTGGGGCTTGAACTCTAGGCCTGGGCGTTGTCCCTGCATGCTTCAGCTCAAGGCGAGTAGGCCTGGGCATTGTCCCTGCATGCTTCAGCTCAAGGCGAGTGCTCTACCAGTTGAGCCACAGCACCATATCTGGTTTTCTAGTGATTTACTGGAAAGAGTCTCATGGACTTTCCTGCCCAGGCTGGCTTTGAAACATGATCCTCAGGTCTCAGCCTCCTGAGTAGCTAGGATTATGGGCAGCTTGAGTCACTGGCCCCAGGCAGAACTTGGTTTTTTAAATGAGAAAATGCTTGCCAAAGACATATTCCATTAAGAAATTATAAACAGATCATTTAAAAAAATATTATAATTCAACAGTAAGAAATAGACATCCTTGATTTGTTGAATGATAACTCTTTTATACAAATACTTAAAGTTAATAAAAAATATAATTAAAAAAAGAAATAGACATCCTGATTTCTTTTCTAATACTATTTGAACTTACAGTGTTATGTTTGCTTAGCTTGCTTAGTCAGCTGGAGATTTAGCACTTAACTCATTCCACTAGCCCAGTTTTTACTGATTATTTGGCACATTATTTGGGGCATTATTTGTGGTCTTTTCTGTTCAAGTTGACTTTAAACCATGGTCCTCCAGATCTCAACCTCCCAAACAGCTTGGATTACCAGTATGAGCCACTGGTGCCAGCAGACATACAAGTTTTAAAATGAGCAAAAGCTTTAAAAGGCACTATATTGAAAATGATGTGATTACTGCAAGCAAAATAGGCTTAACAACTTTGTCATTGAGAAAATCCAAATGAAACTAAACTGGCATAGCTCCATAGCTCTAGACACGAGCTAAAATACCTGAAACTAAAGCCTGAAAATACAAAGTGTTGATGAGTATGGACAGTCACTGGAACCTTCACATAGAGCTGATGAAACATTTTTACACTTTGGAAATGTTTTGCAATTTTTAAGTTACCTATGTACTTAATATATTGATCGATAGCAATTAGCCATGCATGGCGATGAAGTGCAAAGGTAACCTAAAATGTAATTAAACTTCCCAACAGATAACTGCAGCTCTAGGGACTGGACTTCTGGATAGGAATTTCTCACAGGAAATCTTAATAAGTGCTCAAACTCCAAAGGTTAACGCTCTGTTTCTCACCTTTCAGACAATCCACTTTCAGTCTCTTGAAAGTATATTTGTACTTAACTGCTTTGCTTGCCATGAATTAATAAAGCAGAGGGAAGAGCCTGGCATCTCTACTTCCATTTTGTGTTTGTCATTGTTCTAAGCCATTCTCTCAACGGTCATCTGCAATCACCATGGGTTCTAGGAAAGACAGGACTGATGGATAATATCTTTATGGCAAGGACTAAAAGTACCATAAGGAACAGCAGAGCCTTGTAGAACAAATCATCCTCAAATGAGGGTAATTATGAAGAAGGATCAGGCTATATCCACAGCTAGAAAAATTATCTCATGGGAACCTGATTGCTCCCCTCAAGTGATGACAGTGATTACATCTTCCAAACCTAAGACCAACTGATCTGAGATAATGATCCACCAGGCCTGTAACCAGGATTCTTAAACTATGCCAACTTTAGTTCCCTGACCCTAATTATTCCTCTATGTAAACCTACTGCTCAGATCTGAACCTGGAAGATGACTAAGGATGAACTAAGGCCATCTCCCTGTAGCATGTCTATGTCATGTAATCTCTTTCTCTTATATATTTCTTTCCTAATAAAAGTTTCTGGCACTTTTCTTACATTCACATCTTACTTGAATTCTTCTCATGCTGGACCCAACGATCAAGATTGATTAGCTATGCAAAGTTTCCAGTAACAATAATGGCCTACCAATCCAATGCAAATAGATTCTCAAGACAATTTAAAACATATACCTCACAGAAACTTACACAGATGCTTATAGCATTATTACAAATAATGACCCTCAAATTGTAAACAACCCAAATGATCTTTAACTGAAAACAGATTGTATTTTATGACATAAAGCAAAATCTTAGAAAATGCAAGAAAACAGAAATTACCTGTATTTACCAAACCACAACGGAATAAAAATAGGAACCAATAATACAAGGTATTGCATTAGTTATCTAATGTCTCATGGTCAGATACTCTATCTCTGTCAGAAACCAATTTGTAGAATAGGAGCATTTGTTTATTTATTTGATGCCAGTTCTGGTGCTGAGCTCAAGGACAGGGCTCCGTTCCTTAGGTTTGCACTCTGCCACTTGAGCAGATTTTTGGTAATAAATTACAGTTAAGAGTTTCACAGGGGCTGGGGAGGTGGCTCAGTGATAGAGTGCTTGCCTTGAATGCATGAGGCCCTGGGTTTGATTCCCCAGCACCACATAAGCTAAAAGAAAAAAAAGCCGGAAGTGGCGCTGTGGCTCAAGTGGTAGAGCGCTAGCCTTGAGCTGAAGAGCTGAGGGACAGCACCCAGGCCCAGAGTTC
>NW_012267265.1:6887772-6889723 GCF_000151885.1 Dipodomys ordii | reverse complement strand
ATTTCTTTGTTGCTTTGTATGTCCCTCCCCCACAGTATAACCCCTGCTTTCACTGTATTTGATGTTGGTATAATTTGTGGAGGGGAAGGGCAAAACAAACCGTTTAAATAGGGATACATGTGGACCCATGGCAACAATGAGATGTACAAGTCATAATGTTGAAAAACGAACTTTACAACTTTGGCCAGGCAGGGCCAAATGGACTCATTACCTTGCCCATGTAATTGTAACCCCTCTGTACGGAATTTTCACAATAAAAAAAAATTTTTTTTTGGTCTGGTTGTGGGGCCTGAACTCTGGGTCTGGGCACTGTCCCTCAGCTCTTCAGCTCAAGGCTAGTGCTCTACCACTTGAGCCACAGTGCCACTTCCAGCTTTTTTTTCTGCTTATGTGGTACTGAGGAATTGAACCCAGGGCCTCAGGCATGCAAGGCAAGCGCTCTACCACTGAGCCAACTTCCCAGCCCACAATAAAAATTTTTTTAATATTTTTATTATTTTATTGTATAAAGGAGGTGAAATTCAACAAAGCAGTTTATGAATACAGTGTGTCTTGATCAATGTCACCCCTTTCAACATTCTAACTCATCCCTTCCAATCTACCCCTTCCCTCACTTTTCTTAGTTTTGTAAGATATTGACTGAATTTTTTTTACCACTTAACAAAGCAGTTTTTGAATACAATGCATCTTGATCTGTGACATGCCCTTTAACATCACCCTTCAACCCACCTCTTCCCTAATTTTTCTTAATTCTATGATATATACAATAAATTCTTGACTGTATTCTCTCCCCCCCTTTACTTGTCTATCCCTCTCCCCTTGGCACCACCTCCCTCTTATGAGCACCCATTTCTCGTTGCTTATTTTGATGGGCTTTGACTTGTTCAACTACTCTGAAAGTAGTATGGAGGTTCCTCAAAAAACTAAATGTAGAAATGGGCTATGACCCAGCAATACCATTCCTGGGCATTTATCCAATAGAGTACAAACAAGGCTACAGTAAAGCCACCAGCACAATCATGTTCATTGCAGCATTATTTACCTTAGTGAAGATATAGAATCAGCCCAGATGCTCCTCAATGAATGAATGGATCAAGAAAATGTGATACACACATATGCACACACATATATAATATGCTTCCATCAGAAAGAATGATATTGCACTATTCCTAAGGAAATGGAAAGACTTGGAAAAAAATTATATTAACTGAAGTAAGCCAGACACAGAGAAACAAAGGTTATATGGTTTCCCTCATTGTGGGAGTGAAAATGTGTCTATTAATCTATAAGTAAATACACTGGGTGGTGAGCAAGTGGTTACAAATGAATTAACTGAAGTATAAGAGACTATATGAAGAGGTCAAATAGTATAATTTCACAAGGACTTCTTTGAAAAAAAAGCAGGTAATTAAAATTAAATCAGAATTAAATGAATTAGAATCCAAAAAATCTATAGAAAGAATCAACAAAACAAAGAGTTGATTCTTTGAAAAAATTAACAAAATTGACAGACCCTTAGCAAATCTTATCAGAAAAAGAAGAGAACACACCCAAATTAATAAACTCAGTGATCAGAATGGAAACATCACCACGGAAACAACCAAGATTCAGAACATTATATGGGAATACTTCTCAAACCTTTATGCTAATAAGTTTGAAAACTTGGTAGAAATAGACCTTTTCCTAGAAAATATTGACATGCCAAAACTAAACCAAGATGAGTTAAACCATCTTAGCAGGTCCATATCAAGCACTGAAACAGAAACAGCAATAAGAAACCTCCCATCTAAGAAAGCCCAGGACCAGATGGATTTACAGCTGAATTCTACAAGGCCTTCAAAGCAGAGCTCACACCAATACTCCTCCAACTCTTCAATGAAATTGAAAGAGAAAGCTCACTACCGCACACATTCTATGAAGCCATCATAACCCTCATCCCAAAACCAGGCAG
>NW_012267265.1:6844769-6875869 GCF_000151885.1 Dipodomys ordii | reverse complement strand
AAAGCCGGAAGTGGCGCTGTGGCTCAAGTGGTAGAGCGCTAGCCTTGAGCTGAAGAGCTGAGGGACAGCACCCAGGCCCAGAGTTCAGGCCTCACGACCGAACCCTCCCTTCCCCCCCCCAAAAAAAAAGAGTTTCACAGACTTTCTTGCCTGCGCTGGCTTTGAATCGCCATCCTCAGATCTCAGCCTTCAGGTAGCTAGGATTACAGGTGTGAGCCACTGGTACCCAACTCAGTGTTGTGTTTTAGAATGCATATTATTCTCTCCACATGGGCATATTCTAGTTCAAGAACCTTGAGAGTCCACACAGTTATCACCACAGTGGCTTCCTGTAAATTTCACAAAGCCTTTTTCTCAGCACTCATACCTCAAATGTCGCAGGGTATGCTGGGTTATTTGGGGTAAAGCAGCCTAGCTGCTTCTGTTGCAGTATGATGACAGCCTTTCATGATATCCAGTATGTGCTTTGGAGCAGTTTTCCAGTACAATTTGCTACCTCCTGAACTCAAGCTGACCTTCCAGGTATGGTTTTCTTCTTTATAGAAGTGAAAGGTCACTGGGACATAATAAATAAAGAGGACTCTAGGCGTTCACACACGGTGAGACTAAAGGAAGATACTCTTAGGAGAGGAACACAAAGGCACAATACTTATTTTCATTTGATCATATAAAGTAATATTTTTAAATGAACTCCAGGAAATGGAAAGAAGAAGGTTTTTTCCTTTGTAGCTGTTTTTGTTTTCTTTTCTTTTTGTCTTATTTATTTGTCCTTGGGAGGGTAAGGAGGACACAGAAATGGAGGGACAAAGGGTGAGCAAATATAGCAGTGGTACTCACTAGACACTACATTGAAAATGAACTGTACAGTCTCTGCTCTTTTCTAACTCTTTTCTCTCTCTTTCTCTTCTCTTTCCCAGCTCCCTTCTCTTTTCTAGCTTTCTCTCTGCTCTTTTCTAGCTCTTTCTCAGCTCTTTCCTTCTCTTCTCTTTCCCAGCTCTTTTCTTTCCTAGCTTGCTCTTTCCCACCTCTTTCCCAGATGCTGTCTTTTCTAGCTCTTTTCTCTCTTTTCTAGCTCTTTTGCTCTCTTTTCCAGCTCTTTCTCTTTCCCAGATCTCCCAGCTCTCTTTCCCAGGCCTTTCCCCACCGCGTGGAGGACCAAGATGGCCTGGTACCAGCCTGAAGGATGAATAAACCTACCCCTTACTTGAAAAAAAAAAGAAAATGAACTATACAATTTGTGGGTGGATGTGCGAGGGTAAACTGGGAGAGAATGAGAGAAGGAGTGAGTTTATCCAAAAAGGAATGTACTCTCCTCTTTACCTGACTGACATAACTGTAACTCCTCTTTACATTACCTCTATAATAACAATAAAAAAGCAGACTGTTCAAGATACAGTAATCTGTCTCCCTCCCTCCCCTTTCTCTTTGTTGCTATTTCTTGACAGTGGTCCTGAGGTTTGAACTCACAGCTTCATACTTGTCAGATGAATACTCTGTCCCTTGATTTATATATCCAGACTGTGATTACTGAGTTTCTGCATTGTTTTCCAATATCATATATCCTTGAAACTTTATAACTTTATACAATTAATCATCTAACATCATAAAAGTAGTTATCTTACCAAGGTATCTAGTACATAGAAGCTAGCAACTACTAGCTAATGACTAGCTATTTTTGCACTTACAAACTTATTTGCATGGTATCATTCATATAGTGGGTTGGTATGTTATTCTGGGGTATGGCCACATGATTGAGATGTCTTCCAAACATATTATGGTAGAACACACTACAAGAGAGTCCAATAGATTTAGAATAGCCCTGGGCAAAACTGTAATTTTACTGTTGTCCATTCAATGTGAATGTTAGTAGATTCTGAATTTTTAGGATTGAATAGAAGAGAATAAATTTAGCAGCTCAGTAACACATGCCATATACAGAGATGATGTAGGCAATTTTACTTTTGGCACAATAGCTGCCAAAGGGGCTATTATCTGGCTATCTTTGCTGTGGTCTACCAGAATTCTCTACCATCCATCTGGTTTCTTTAGAGGCCAGACTTGTAAAATTAAATGGATAAGCATTGCTATATGTAGTTACCTCTTGTTGCATCTGTAATTAATTAGTATAAACTTGGCGGCTTAAACAAACATGTACAGCTCTGGAGGTTACAGTCTGAAATGGATTTCAATGGGCTACAATCAAGGTTAGTGTTCCTTCAGATGCTGGATTTTCTAGCTTCTCCTCCCATATTCCCCCTAATCTGTGGTCCCTTCCACAAGAATGGCTAATGTAGTATTTTCATATGCATCACTCTTACACACAGTCTCAAATGTATATATATTTCAATGTACTATATATATTTCCTTTTTGACATTAGACCTACCTGAAAAATACAAGATAATTTCCTTCTTTTAAGGCTTGTTAATTAGGAACATGTTATGATCTGAATATGGCCACTCAAATTAATATGTTGAAATTTAATTGCCAACGTGAAAGTGTTAAGAGGAAGTGCCTTCAGGAGAACTCTGTTCTCATGGATGGGATTAGCAACATTGTAGAGATTTAAGGGCGCTCCCTCACCCATTGATGGCTTCTATATCGGCTGCCATGTGAAGATCTGGCAAGCAATCATTGCTGCCCCCTTCTGCCATGCAAGGATGCAGCATGATAGTGCCATCTTAGAAACAGCAGCAATCATAGGACACCAGATCTGTTGGTGCTTTTTTGATCTTGGACTTTCCAGCTCTAGAACTGCTATTTATTCCTGCTATTTATAAGTTACTGGATGGGATATTTTGTTATAGCAGCTGGGATAACCTAAGATACAACCTTAATTCCCTCTGTAACAGAACATAGTTATAGGTTTCAGAGATTAGATTAGGACTGACAGCTTTGGAAGAACTATTAACCTGCCCACTCCCTTTTCCTAAAAGTGTATTGAGTTGAAGTAGCTGGATCTTCTGGTGAAGGAATTGGAGACATCATTATGGTAACTGTTGTGGAGTTGGCCAGGACTGTTTTCACTCTATGTGCTCTCAGTCTAAAAGTTGATTGGGTCTGGATTTACTTTTCATTGTAGTGATTTCTCTAGGCCTTCTGGTTATGCAAACTCAATTTGTTATGATGTTACATCCTGAGTGATGTTCATGTTGGCTCTCAATCTATTTTGTCCCTCAGGTTCAATCAGCCATCTACATTACATAACCCTCTTTAGGTCAAGTTCTCTTGTCTGTCATTCCAATGTGGTGGCTCATTACAATAATTGCATCCACCTGGCTCCTAGCAGTTAAGTGCTGCCACCTGGTCTCCATTTGGTTTGGGTTCTATCACAGTCACTCTGCCCATCAGTCCTGGCTTACAGAGCAGAGACAACACTTAACATTTTTAGTGCTACTGGTGCCCTCTCTCTAGCATGTTCTCTGTGACCTTTGTGGGTGGAGGCTGCAGGAAAGGGGTTCTTTCTTGCACGTCCCTCTAATAGGTCACCCCCTACTCACACAGAACACTAACTTTCTTCACATGTCCACCTCCAGAATGTGGACAAGTTAAGGCAAGATACTTTTACTCTGTGTTCTCTTGAACACATTTATGAATAACTTGAACTGTTTAAAATGGTTTTGAAAATAAAGTACATTTAAAGAAACTTTCCTTAAGCTAACCACCAGTGGCTCATGACTGTAATTCTAGCTACTCAGGACACATGATCTGAGGATCATGATTCAAAGCCAGCCCAGGAAGAAAAGTCTGTGGGATTCTTACCTTTGGTTAATCAGCAAAACATCAGAAGTGCAACTGTGGCTCAAATGGTAGAATGCTAGTCTTGTCTGAAGAAGCTTAATGATAGTGCCCAGACATTGAGTTCAAGCCCCAGTTCAAGCAAGAGAAAGGAAAGGAAAGGAAAGGAAAGGAAAGGAAAGGAAAGGAAAGGAAAAAAGGAAAGGAAGAAAATGCCAAAACATAACCAAATTTTTGTTTCTACACGGGTCTAATGAAAAGAGCACATTTAAAATTATATTTTATACTCTTTAAGTAGTTTTACAAAGGGGTTACAATTCAACAAATCAGTCTATAAGTATAATGCATCTTGATCAATGTCATTCCCATTATTTTTCCTGTTTCTCCCAACCCAACCCCTACTTTTCCATTTTCCTAGTTTCATAGGATGTGCATTGAATATTATAATTGCATTCTCCCACTTCCTCTCTTCATTAAAAAAAGAACACATATAAAAACATTCCAGCCAGTGAAGGGAAAGTTTATAGCACTAAGTGCACACATAAAGAAAATAGAAACAGCTCAAATAAATAACCTCACAATGCAATTAAAACTGCTGGAAAAACAAGAACAATTCAAATATTAAACAACTAGACAGAGATAGCAAAGATTAGGGCAAAATCAACAAAATAGAAACTAAAAAAAACTATACATAAAATCAATGAAAGGAGGAGGCTGCAATGCTTGATAAGAAATGTACTCATTATCTTGCCCATGTAATTGTAACCCCTCTGTACAGTATGCTCACAAAAAATAAAACTAAAATAAATTAAAATAAATAAAAAATAAAATCAATGAAACAAAAGGCTGTTTTTTTAAAAAAAGTAATAAAATTGGCAGGCCACTTGTAAGACTAACAAAAAAAAGAGAGGAGATTCAAATCAATAAGATCAGATATGCCACAGGAAATATAACAAACATCCAAGAAATTCAAATGATTTTAAAGGACTACTTTCAAAACCTATACTCACAAAAGAAGGAAAACCTAGCTGAAATGGACAAATTTTGAGAAACATACAAACTGCCTAAACTGAACCAAGAAAATACAAACCAGCTAAACAAACCAATAACATGTAGAAGTCTTCCAACAAGGAAAAGCCCAGGCCCAGAAGGATTCACCAATAAATTCTATAAAAAACTTTTAAAGATGAACTAATACCAATACTCTTCAAGCTTTTCCATGAAATAAAAATAGAGGGAGGAACTGCAAACTCATTCTATGAAGCCAATGTCACACTCTTTCCAAAATCAGGTAAGGTTCCAACAAAAAAAGAGAACTACAGACCAATTTCTCTGATGAGCACAGATGCAAAGATCTTCAATAAAATATTAGCCAGAAGAATCCAGAAACAAATAAAAAATACATCATACATCATGACCAAATAGGCTTCATCCCACAGATGCAAGCCTGGTTTAACATATGCGAATCAATAAATGTAATTTACCACATCAACAGATCCAAGAACCACATACACAATTATCTCAACAGATGCAAAAAAAGCCTTTTCCAAAATACAATATCAAGTCATACTGAAAGCTTTGGAAAAACTAGGAATAGAAGGAACATTCCTTAAAACAATAAAGGCTATATATGACAGACCAACAGCCAACATCATACTAAATGAGGAAAAACTAAAATCATTTCTCCCATAATCAGGAACAAGGCAAGGATACCAACTCTCTCCACTCCTCTTGTGGAATTCTTAGCCAGAGAAATAAGGCAAGGAAAGGAATTAAAAGGGATTCACACTAGGAAAGAAGAAATTAAACTATCCTTATTTGCAGATGACATGATCTTATAACTAGATGACCCCAAAAATCCACCTCTGAACTCCTAGAACTGATCAACCACTTGGCAAAGGATACAAAATTAACCCACAAAAATCAGTAGCCTTTCTGTATACCAACAATATACAAGCAGAAAGGGAAATCATGAAAGCATGAGGCATTAGCCTCAAAAAAAAAAAAAAAACCCTAGGAATTACCTAACCAAAGAGGTAAAATATCTTTATAGCGAAAACTATAAAAATCTGAAGAAAGAAATAAAAAAGGACACCAGGAAATGGAAAGACCTTCCATGTTCATAGATAGGCAGAATCAATATTGTGGAAATGGCCATACTGCCAAAAATGTTATACAAATACAATGCAATCCCCATCAAAATCCCAATGATGTTTTTTACTGAAATAGATAAAGTAATCCAAAAATTCATATGGAGCAAAAGACCTAGAATATCCAAAGCAATGCAAGGCAAAGAAAAGCAATGCAGGTGGTATCACAATACAAGATTTCAAACTCTACTACAAAGCCAAATAACAAAAACAGCTTGGTACTGGCACAAAAATAGACTCAAAGCTCAATGAAACAAATTAGAAGACCAGAAATAAAAACACATATTTGACAAGGAAGCCAAAGACATACAAGTGGAAAACACATAGCCTCTTCAATAATTGGTGCTGGGAAAACTGGGCAGCCATATGCAAAAAAACTAAAAATGAATCCCTGCTTGTCATCATCAATTCAAAGTGGATCAAAGACTCAAAACTTTGAAACTACTGCAAAAGAGTAGGAGAAACATCAGAATTTATAGGTATAGGCAAGAACATCCTGAATAGTCTCAGGGACACAACAGATTGGAGAGAGATTCACCAAGTGGGACTCCACCAAGTGGGATGACCACTACGTTTGTTCACTTCCTCCTGTCTGTGTTACCTTGGTGAAGATGATTACTTCATTTTTAGTTACTGTTTGGTTTTATCCTTTGTATCTGAGATTTTAATTTATTTAATAGCCATTGTGTAGTGCTCTGTCATTTCTTGAGTTCCTGTTAGCTCTTAGTATTTATGTGTATCAGGGTTGTGGTTTAGTATATCTTATTTACAGTAAACCAATCTCCAAAGATTTTCCTTTTGAAAATATTTCCCCACTCCTCCTTAATTTTCACATTCCTATTTTACTAAATATTAAATGTTCTTGGACAATTTTGGTGCGCATGTGTTTTGGGGACAAAAGTGAAATGAGTTTCATTACACCAGAATGTTTGTTTTAACACACAGATCAAATGTGCCTTAATCATTTTTTTTCATTTAAATGTCAAGCAGTTGATAGACTTGCTGTTTTCAATGCAATTGTTGGAGATCTGCTTATTTGTAAATAGTGTATTGCTCATTTGGAGAAATAAACCAATGAACAATATTTTTCTATTGTAAAAAAAGTTTCTGCAAAGCTAAGGACACACTTTCTAAACTAGAAAGCCAGACAACCAATTGGGAAAAGATCTTTACCAGCAATACATCAGACAAATTCCTAATATCCAATATATACAAGGAGCCCAAGAAACTAACCTTCCCAAAGTTTAATACACCAATTACTAAATGGACAAGAGAGCTAAGGAGGAACCTCTTAAAAGAAAAGGTAAGAATGTCAAAGAAACACATGAGGAAATGCTCATCATCTCTGGCCATAAAGGAAATGCAAGTCAAAACTACCCTGAGATTCCATCACACTCCAGTTAGATTGACCAACATTTTGAATTTGAACAACAAATGCTGGCGGGATGTGGGGGGAAAGGAACTCTACCATACTACTGGTGGAAATGTGAACTAGTACAACCACTCTTGAAAGCAAGAAACGTAGACCTTCCTTACAACCCAGCCATGCCACTCCTAGGCATCTACCCTGAACATCATGAGCCATGATATGATAAGGACACCTACACATCCATGTTCATCACTACACTATTCACAATAGCCAAGATATGGAAACAAGCCCCACAATAGATAAATGGATCCAATAAACATAGTACCTCTATACAATGGAATTCTACATAGCCATTACAAATAATACATTTATGTCATTTGCAGGGAAATGGATGGAATTAGAACAAATCATGTTAAGTGAGGTAAGTCAAAATCAGAAAGACAAATGGTGCATGTTCTCTCTGATATGGGGAAGTTAGATATAAAACACAGAGGCATGACAAATTACACAGGATTCTAGATACTCACATACAATGAGACCAAAGAGGATTGTCTTAGAAGAAAATCACAAAAGTGAAATACCCAAGGACCTCTTCATATGACTATAAAATAATATACATACTGAAATGAACTCCAAAGACATGGAAACAAAGGACTTTTTCTTAATTTGTTTTTTCTTTTGCTGATGATTGTGTGTTCTTTATCTTATAGATGGTGTATTCTTGTGCATATCTGTGGGAGGGTGGGAAGAGCACACAGAGCTTGAGGGAAAAAAAGGGAAAATGTAGCAGTGGCGTACACTGGACATTGATGAAAGTGAACTATGCAACTTGTGGGTAGAAAAGGGAGGGAGGGAATGGGAGAGAATGAGGGAACAGATAACACTATGTGAAAGGAAATGTGGTTATAATCTGCTGCATGTAAATGTAACCCTGCTGCATATCACCTCTATAATAATAATAAAGTAAATTAAAAAAAATATTCCAGCCAAGCACTGGTCGCTCACACCTATTCCCAGCTAATCAAAAGGATAAGAACTGAGGGTTGAAGTTCTAAGCCAGCCCAGGCAGAAAGAGATTTCCAATTCACCAGTAAAAATCAGGAAGTGGAGATGTGGCTCAAGTGGTAAAGTACTAGCCTTGAGCTAGAAAGTGTGAGGCCCTGAATTCTAGCCCTATTACCAAATTTAAAAAAAGTTAAAACAAATTTTAAAAAATTTCACTAAGATTTCCCAGGTTTTGTTTTTTGTTTTTTTTTTTTTTGGGTCCGGTTGTGGGGCCTGAACTCTGGGCCTGGGCGCTGTCCCTCAGCTCTTCAGCTCAAGGCTAGCGCTCTACCACTTGAGCCACAGCGCTACTTCCGGCTTTTTCTGCTTATGTGGTGCTGAGGAATTGAACCCAGGGCCTCAGGCATGCAAGGCAAGCACTCTACCACTGAGCCACCTTCCCAGCCCTCCCAGGGTTTTTTTTAAATAAATTTATTTTTAATAGGTCTAAGTGATCAAGACTCAAATGGGTTTGTACTTTCCATCTTTATTATGGAAAACAGAATGACAATGAAAACAAAAACCCTCCAATTACAAAGGAAGAGGATTTCAAACGTAAAACTTTATACAAAATTTCATACAAAGGGAAATAGCCATCATGTGTAAAAACATGAGCAAATTTTATTCCACTAGGTATAAAGACGTTTTTCTGCTTATTCAAACCTTCTGAAAAACTCTAAGACACATTCCTATAATGAATTATTGAAAAAAGAAGCATTTATGTAAAAGAAACTAATAAACTTGTTGATCCATGTAAAGAGATATTAATATGAATAGAACTTAATAACAATGAAGTAAATAAGAAAATAAAATCAGCTTACTATGAACCTCTTTCAAAACATAACCAAAATTAAACAAATTAGGAAAGAAAGAAAGAGAACCAGGAACTAGGAAGACAAAATATTTAAGTGTCCCAGACTATTAGAATTAGGACTTGTGGGCAGAAATCAAACAGGAGAAAACTTGATCATGACATGCTATCACCCTGGACAGTTTCAATATCATCAGCATTCACATTGTTCTCTTGGATTCAAGAGATCATATGTGGTTTATAATCAGTACAATAGCTCTATGGAGAATAGAAAATGCATTTAAATATGTCATGCAGAAGTGATACCATGCATAGAACATAGAACATAGCTCAAAATAGAGATACAAAATTGTCTTAGTAGTGAAGTAACATGAGTTAGGAATAGAGCTCAGCACATGCAGGACTCCTGGATTCAATTCCCCAGAACTTCAATATATATTAGTTATTTTAAAACTCTGAAACATGTAAGTAGTGTTAACATTATAATTATTTTAAACTTACAGAACAAATGAGGACACACTGAATGGTACCTCAATGACATATTTTTTGTGGCAGTGAGATTACGTTTAGTATAGAACTCAATAGTTTTCCTCTGTGTGATTGCACCTGCAATCTAAAGCTGTTTTATATTAGTGTCACCGATTGTTCAGTCCTCATGCTCCTGAGCAGTAAGACACTAAATGATCTGAGCAGGAGTTCATCTTCACAATGTCTTCGTACAAACATAAGCCAAGCTTCATTCCTGCTTTACAGGTAGGGAGTTTGACACCGTGATCAGTCTATGACTTGTCCTGACCAAGTTAAGTAGAGATTCTGAATGATGAACACACATAGCAAAGAAGGAAGGGAAGGAGTTGGACAATATCTCAAATGGAAAAGTAGATAATGATTTTAAAAAGAAAAAACAATAGAAGGTAATGATGTGTAGAAAGACTCATGATGGCTATTTGCTGCATACAAAAATGATTTCAATGAACATTTAATATACTCTTATATGAATTAAAGATCAATTAATTTGGTCAATTATAAAAAGAACTTGAAAAGGTTGATCAGAAAAAGGAACAAACACACTACAGTGACCTGTGCAGTGAAGGAGAATTCTGAATTTTATGTTTTTTTGTTCAGATCCTTAAACTTAGTCCAGGAAATCCTTCATAACAGAAATAAAAGATTTAATTCTACAGATCTTGATGTGGAGATGGAGAGAGAAGGTAAAATATAAGAAATCATACAAAATCAACATTGAGAATTATATGGTTATTATTGCTTTGCTGTCTGATATTTACCTTTTTAAAAGCAAACTCACAGAAAAGTCAAAGAGTAAATACTGTAACTTGGACAGTAGCTAAATTATTGAGAAACTGGAATGAAATACAGGGGGACCAAGCTCCTTATCTCATTCTGAATCATCTCATGGCTTTTTTGGATCACTTACTACACACACACACACACACACACACACACACATACACAGAGAGAGAGCTGACATTTTTATAACAGGAATGCCAAATGAGATCTTCATTGGACATAATAAAGATATTAGGAAAACACAGTAAGTGAAGTTAAAAGTCATTTTATTTCCCATACCTTACATCATTTAACTTTGAAGAAGTACCAGGGAAAACTAATTGGAAATAAATCAAAACAAAGCATCTCCATAAGGCCTCCTGGTCCTAGTCAAGGAAAAATAAATTTCAGATTTGTAACAAATTACTATGTGCATCTATTTCAGAGCTCCCAATTTTCTTTGACCATAGCATACATAATATATTGATGGAGCATATGCAGCATTGTACACATTTGAATTACAATAAGGGGAGGAAATTTCAGAATAATTGCTAGAAGTGGAGGATAAGGAACTCAAACATACAATTTAAAAAGTAGCAAGGGAAGAAATTAAGTGATTTTATTTTAGAAAAAAACAAAAGTGAAGACACTAAAAATGCATGTGATGAAATAATCAACACAAGTAAACCAGACAAGCAATCACTCATGAACAGCAAGCATCAATGGTAGCATTAAATAAATATTACTTTTGCAAAGTCAACCTCAGGAACTCAAGCTGCTGGTGAATTTAACTGATGTGAAAAACATCATTTCTAAACAGCACCTTGTCTCAGAATGAAAGGAATGGAGGGGCTGGGAAGGTGGCTCAGTGGTAGAGCGCTTGCCTTGCATGCCTGAGGCCCTGGGTTCGATTTCTCAGCACCACATAAGCAGAGAAAAAAAAAGCTGTCAGTGGTGCTGTGGCTCAAGTGGTAGAGTGCCAGCTTTGAGCTGAAGAGCTGAAGAGCTGAAGGTTCAGGCCCCAGAGTTCAGGCCCCACAACCGGACTCCCCCCAAAAAAAAGAAAGGAATGGAGTTTTTAGTGTTGTTAGTAGTCTTCTCTGTTTTCTTTCTTTCTCTCTTTCTGTTTTGTCCTTCTTTTCTTTCTCTCTCTCTCCTCCCTTCTTTCCTTCCCTCCTTTGTTTTCTTCCTTCCCTCCTTTTTCTTTCCCTTTGCAGTACCTAGGTTTGAACTCAGAGCCTCATACCACTCAGACCACATCTCTATCCCCTCTCAAGTTTCTAATCAGCTTTCAGTCCCATCTGGTATACTTTTAAGTATTTTCTTTCTCAACTCCAGTATTCTATTTAATCATATATATTATATATGTGACATATAAATTATCTATCTATCTACCTATCTCTCTCTCTCTCTCTATATATATATATATATATCTTAGTTTCTTCTTCATTATGTTCATCTTTCCCTTTAAAATGTGGGTATATTGAAGATGTCTTGTGTAAAGTTCTTGTCTGAAAACTCCATTATGTTTATCATTTCCTGTCTTGTTACTATTTATTGACTTTTTTAGAGTAGTGACATATAAACTTAGGGCCTCATGCTTGCCTAGTGTGCTTGCTTGGCTGGCACTCCACTATTTGTACCACACCTCCAGCCTGGACTTTTGTTGCTTCTTTTGAAAACAGAATCTCAGGGAATTTCCTGTCCTAAGCTGGCCTCAAACTGTAATCCTCCATAACTCAACCTCCTGATTAGTGAAGATTATAATTTTAGGTTTGAAACACTGATACCTAGCTCATTGATTTTTCTTTCCATTGTGGGTCATATTTCATTACTTCACACATATAATTTCTTCTGGTTGGAATTTGGATTCTGTAAGTATTATATAAGCTGTATTTCTAGATTTTGCTGATACAGTTTTGAAATTTCACTTTCCATTTTATAAAGTTACTAGGTTACGATAAGTTGTTAGCTACATGTCAGCTGGAGTCTCATGAGACTTGTCTTCAAGCTTTGTAAGGTTGGACATATGGTAGCCTTTATTCCAGGAGCAGGTTAGCCAACTATGTGTATGGTCTTCTGAGAAATCAATAAGATATCTCTAGCTCTGTATTTGGAATGATGAGAATTCCATTGTCTCCCCAACTCAATGTTAACTCTGGAAATTGTTTTACTTGTAATACCTTTCTAGTTCATTGTTTGTGGAGATGGGGGTTGTATTGGGGGTGGTGGCGGCAGGGGTTTGAACTCGGGGCCTCATATTCGCTAAGTGTTCTACTACTTGAGCCATGCCTGTATCCCTCTTTGGCTTCAGTTATTACGTAATAAGGTCTCACACTGATTCCCAAGGCTGGCCTCAGAGCACAATCTTCCTGCTTATGCTTCCTATATAGTTAGGATTACAGGAATGAAATACTGTGTCTATCTTGTTGGTTGAGATGAGGTCTTACTAACTTTTTCCCACACCAGCCTTGAACCATGATCCTTCTAGTCTCTACCTCCCAAGAAACTAAGAAGACAGATGTGTTTTACCATATCCAGCCTTAATAACTCATCTTTCTCTAGTTCTACTATCCTACTCCATTAGTTCCAACTACTTCTAGTTTCTCCCACTTGAAACTCTATTGCTCCACCTCAGTGGAACCAATTCATTCTCCTTTATTGTCCCTACGTCGTAGCCTAGAAAATGCTTTCAATTAGGAATTCAAGGTGATTACAAGGCTCAGTTTGTCCCTTTCTTCTCTCTCTGCGGGGGGGGGGGTGCATATTATTGCTCTGCCCATTGTCCAATGTCTCACTGTACTGTTCAGTGTAATTGTTACATGCCTCACTGATTTACAGTGGGACAGAAAGTATGGCAGCATTTACTCTGCCATGTTTAGAAATGTCAGTCTATATTATATTCCATAAAGGAAAATTTCCGGTATTAAAATTAGTGCAAATAAATTTTGTTGGCAGGCTTCAGAGGTCTGTTACTAGTTCTTAAGGCTTCAAATTTTCTCATTTGTTGTGTTAGAAATTGAACACAGGAACTTGTGCATGCTAGACAAGCACTCTACCTCTCAGCTACACTGCCAGCCCCTTGTGGGTTTTTTTAAAAATTTGTTTCTTGCTTTTCTTGCTTCAGTTTCTTGTCTGGCTCTTTATACCCAATTAAAACCCACTATTGCCTTTTTTCTTTTCTAAAACACTTCTGCTTATCTCCTTTCTATTCATCTTGAAATCCTCTGGGTAGAATTAGACCATTTTTAATACCTTCGCTTTGAATCACAGAGATAGCTTCACGATCATCTCTTAGAAAATTGTCCACTGGGGATGTTGCTTTTGTTAATCTTAGAGCATTAAGATGGAGTCATAAGAGGCCTTTCAGATCACCTATCACAACCTTCTAGTTTCACTCATAAAGGAATTATGTTCTAGGAAACTTCAGTAACTGCCCCTAAAACGTCCACCAGGAGCTTAGCAGGATGAGGATTCAAAATTATCTACCTAAATTCAAGGATTGTTGTTGTTGTTAGTGTGTTTATTTCATACTGCTTTCTTTATCAGAAAAAGAATTTGTTCAGTAGGATTTCCAACTCATTTTAGCTCTTTAATGAGACTAATGTCAATAAGAATTAAGTTGGAAGCTGATTATGGTCATGCATGCTTAGAATACCAACAGTTGGGAGACTGCAGTTAAAGATTAGGAGTTTGAGGGAAATCTGGGTGACATAATGAGACCCTATCTCAAAAGAAAAAGAAAGGAAGAGGAGGAGAAGGAGTAAGAGAAAGAACAAAAGGAGAAAAACTGATTACTTTCTACAATTTTTAACTCATTTTGAAAATTTTCACATTTTAAAAAATATTTGCTAAAGTCCCTTTGAGTTTAGTACATCAAACAAAGCCTAGTATAACTAAATCATCAAACTCACTCCTCCTGCTGGAAGGAAGAATAATGACAGGCAGTAAGTCAAAAAGCATCCAGTTAATCCATCAGCTAGATGGCTAGATGCTCAAGTGAAAAAGCAGAGGTACAAAACAAATTGGGGAGACAAGTCTGACACAGAAAACACTTAAGACACAATACAAACTCTATTCTTCAGCTCCTAGGCCAGAAATCTTCACTGTTCTCTTGTGGCAAATAGGAGGTATGTGACCCCAAGTCAAAATACTTGTAGTGGGGCTGAGGACCAGGGCATAGCCCAGTGGTAGCGTGTCTGCCTAGCTGGGTTGGATCCCAGCACCAGTAAAAGAGCACTTGTAGAATATAATCAAACATGAGAATACATTTTGCACTTTTAAAGTCACGATGAACTTATGGAAGAGTCCCTCTGAGTCAGGGCCCTGCTGCCTTGTTCTGATGTTTCCTGCTGTTTACCTACAGTCCACTTAGTCCCTGTTGTCAGGTATTAATACTGATACATCTGTATCTATGTGTTATTTTTTCCCTTAATCTTCTGTGTAGATAGCTTAGGGGTTTTTGTTTTTGTTTCACATGCCAGTCCTGGGACTTGAATTCAAGGCCTGGGTGCAATCCCTGAATTTTAACGCTAATGCTTTACCACTTGAGCCACATCTCCACTTCCAGCTTTTTGTTCTTAATTAAAGAGTCTCACTGATTTTCCTGTCCAGGCTGGCTTTGAACCATGATCCTCAGATCTCAGCCTCCGCAGTAGCTAGGATTACAGACATGAGGCCTGGCTAGCTTAAGGTATTTTTAAGTTACACATAATGACAAAAATACATTGCACAAGAATTCAAAAGGCGTGCTCGCTACAGCAGCATATATACTAAAATTGGAATGATACAGAGATTAGCATGGCCCTTGTGCAAGGATGACATGCAAATTCATGAAGCATTCCATATTTTGCAAAATGAACCCCAAGATAGGGACACAAGAGGTTTTTTTCTTTGTCGCTGTTGTTTTTAATATACTATGTAATTTTTTTGTTTCTTTTGTATGTTCTTCCTTCATGGTATAACCCCTGTTGTCACTGTATTTGCTTCTTGTGCCCTGCAACTTGTATATATATTTTTCTAATTTGGGGAGGGAGAGGGAATAACAAAATGCTAAAACAAGGATACAGGTTGACTCATTGTAACAATAAGATGTACAAGATACTATGTTGAAAACGAACTTTACAACTTCAGGTTGGAGGGGAGGGAGGAGTTGGGAAGATGGAGAGGGAAGGGATGGTAGGGGAAAAAACAGAGGAGGTAACAATGCTCGATAGGAAATGTACTCATTACCTTACTCATGTAACTGTAACCCCTCTGTACAGTATTTTTTTTTGATTCAGTCGTGGGGCCTGAACTCTGGGCCTGGGCGCTGTCCCTCAGGTCTTCAGCTCCAGGCTAGTGCTTTACCACTTGAGCCACAGCACCACTTCCGGCTTTTTTTCTTTTTTCTTATGTGGTGCTGAGGAATCGAACCCAGGGCCTCATGCAAGCAAGGCAAGCTCTCTACCACTGAGCCACCTTCCCAGCCCCTCTGTACAGTATATTTAAAAAAAAGAATTCAGGGCTGGGAAGGTGGCTCAGTGGTAGAGAGCTTGCCTTGCTTGCATGAGGCCCTGGGTTTGATTCCTCAATACCACATGAGCAGAAAAAGCTGGAAGTGGCGCTGTGGCTCAAGTGGTAGAGTGCTAGCCTTGAACTGAAGAGCTGAGGGACAGTGTCCAGTCCCAGAGTTCAAGCCCCACAACTGACAAAAAAGAAAAGAAGAGTTCAAAATGCACTAATTTCTGTGACAGTAATGATTAGCTTTCAAACTTCAACAAGTTGCAGGAAACTATTAAGAGCCTCCTAACGTACAAATTCTTTGTCCTCTTGGATGCAGTGTTGCTGTTCACAAGATGTAAAAGCTCATACTAGTTTACAAGATTAGATAGAAAAGAATAAATACTTTATTAAGCCTCCCAGAATTACTTATTGACTGTCTTTTCCCTCCTCTTTTTATGACATTGCTAATGAAATAAATCAAATGTTGCATATCCATTTATAGCACTGTGTCCTAGATTTACTTAGTTTACCCTGGAGGCAAAAATTAGTCCTTTATTGTGTATGGTTACCATCTAACTGCACTTTATGAGTTAGGGTTAAGGGGATACTTTTAGAATAGCAAATTCTATCAAATAATATTATCAACACTCACTCTAAGCTAGGCACTGTACCGAATACTTTTTGCTTTATCTTATTCAATCTTCACAACAGTCCTTTGAATTTGGTACTATTATTACCTCTATTTCTTTACTAGGGAAATTAAGGCAGGAGGAGGACAAATAACCTGCTCACAATTTCAGAGCTGGTAAGTAGTAGAAGTCTGGCTTCAACCCTTGCCATCTCTGTTTCAACCACTATTTCCCACAATCATGCTTTTCGCAATAGTTCACAATGCTCTGCCACATGCAAAACCAAGCTCGGTCAGGCTCTTTGCACATCAGAAAGTCTTGAGCTTTTGAAAAACCAAGATAGGCTCTGATCTAGAGGCAATAGGAAAGAGATAATGCAGCTTAATCATAACGGACGGTATTGTGCTCAGTTCTCTGAATTGGTCGCTATTCACATTTATACTTGAATATGATAGGTTTAAATTCAAACAGCAGTGATAGGATAAATGAATCATGGAATATTGTCTAGTTTGTTTTTGAAAAGGTAAATTAGGTGCAAGTTTTAATATTTTATGTACTTAAATTGCTTAGAATAATTGATCATTACAATACAATATAATCCAGTCACTTGAGAAAAGTAATCTAAGGAATTAGTGAACACTGGCTGGAGGTATGGCTCAGGCAGCAGAGCACCTGCTTCATAAGCATGAAGTCCTATGCTCAAATCCCAATACCTTCAAAAAATGAATCACTTGAGTTTCACATAACAATTATAATATATTGAAGTCAAGGGTCACAGGTTCTAATCCCTGTTCTGCCAATAAATATATGAATGACCTTGAGAAAATCACTTACTTGTACTACAAGACTGGAATGGGCTGAGAATGCATCTGAATGGCACTTGACTAGCAAGCACAATGGTTCTCAGTCCAATTCCTAGTACTTCAAAAAAAGAAAAAAAAGTGAATTGATAGGAAGACCAGAAAAGATCATCAGTGTGCAGTGCTTCATACGTGACAAGTACTGTCAAGCTGTCTAGCTTTGTGGCTAGTCAGGTCATAGTTCCTGTTAAACCATCCTGTTCTGCAGACCAGCACACGAATGTAACCCATCCCATTGACCTGGGAAAAGGTATGCTGGGTACTTTGTGTTCTCTGACAGTGAAGAGCCTTTGTGATTCTCTACTCTATTTGCCCTTGTTGAACCACTGGTTAGACAAACATGGGACTAAAGAATATTTACTAGATAGAATCTTAGTGCAAGAAACTGGAAATTCATTTCTAAGTAAATGACTTAGGCAAAAGAAGCCACTCTACCCACTAATACTGAAGGAAAGACTATATAAAAATTGGAAAACTAGCTTTAGTATGGTCTTGTTTGTGATTATTCAGCACAACTATGTTTATTGCAGCATTATATACCATAGCTAAGATATGGAACCAACCCAGATGCCCCTCAGTAGATGAATGGAACAAGAAAATGTGATATATATACACAATGGAATTCTATGCCTCCATCAGAAAGAATGACATTGCCCCATTTGTTAGGAAATGGAAAGACTTGGAAAATTTCCCTTATTTGCAATAACTAGTATATGTCTGAGACAAGCAGAAACGGTCAGATAAGTTGATGTTAGGGAAAATGAACCCCAAAATAAGGACACAAGAGGTTTTTCTTTTTTGCTATTGTTTCTAACATATTTATAAGATGATTTCTTTGTTGCTTTGTATGTCCCTCCCCCACAGTAGAACCCCTGTTTTCACTGTATTTGATGTTGGTATAATTTGTGGAGGGGAAGGGAAAAAACAAATTGTTTAAATAGGGATACAGGTGGACCCATTGCAACAATGAGATGTACAAGATGTTATGTCAAAAAACAAACTTTACAACTTTGGCTGGGAGGTATGGGGGGAGGGATGGGAAGGGATGGGAAGGGGAAACAAAGGAGGAGACAACAATGCTTGATAAGAAATGTATTCATTATCTTGCTCATGTAATTGTAACCCCTCTGTAGGGTATTCTCACAATTAAAAAAGTAAATCTGTTGTAATGCTAAAAAAATGGAAAACTAGATGTGGCATGGTGGCAAATGCTTATATAATCCTAACACTTTGGAACTGGTGACAGAAGGATCTCTGAAAGCTCAAGACCAGCCTTGGGGGCTACACATTTGAGTTCAATCGAATTTACTTTGAGTTCCTTGATTTCAAGGCTAGCCTGAGCTAATAGATAGATAGATAGATAGATAGATAGATAGATAGATAGATAGATAGATAGATAGATAGATAGATAGATAGATAGATAGATTCCTATCTCAAAAAAAAGTAAAGAAACAAAATGAGGAAAAACTGATTTTGATGGAATTGGGATTTGGGGGGGTCAAAGAAGCTGTTACCAGATCTTGAATCTACCACTTGAACATTTGTAACTCTTGGCTATATTACCTAAACTACTTACTAATAATGTTTAGCTTCTGCGGTCTATTGTAAAAATGTAAATGGGCCCCAAACAGTGCCTCCAACATCATGAGAACTAAATATATGTAGGTAGAAACTTTATTAAAATATGATTTTGCAGGAAGTGGTGCTGTGGCTCAAGCGGTAGAGCACTTGCCTTGAGCTGAAGAGCTGAGGGACAGTGCCCAGGCCCAGAGTTCAAACCCCATGACCGACCAAAAAAAAAAACACAAACACACCAAAAACCCAAAAATACGATTTTGCAAAGCATTGCACTGATCTGATTTACAGTCTCTGAAACAGGAAGTTCTCACAACCTTAGAACAATCCTTATAAAAATTTGTGATGGTTGCTTTTTACATTAAACTGATCCAGTAGGAAAGTTTCATGGTCAAAAGACTACAATCTGGCCCGTCCCTGTAATCTTAGCTCTAAACCTGTAGAATATGTCTGTTACTGGCCGAGTTGTTTACAATTTATTTTTTTAGTTAAATGTTATTCAGATATAAACTATTTAGTTTATTTCTTTCTTACTTAACTTATCCAGGCATGCCCAGTGTCTTTTCTTTAACTGAACTTCCTGTAGGATCTTGGATCTTTATCAAACTAAGATGAGCTGCCTTCAAATTTAATATAACTAAATGGACTTGTGGTTAACAAGAAAGCACACTAACTTTTTTTAAGCACATTAAAAATATACTCAAAGCCTTTTGGAAATATCTAACACTGGTCATTAAATAACCATCCTGCAGCTCCCAGCTCCCAGAAATAGCACTTTGTATCTTATTACCTGAAAGGATTAAAAGAAAACTATATATCAGAACACAGTTCCAAGCTATAGGGTCAGAAGGTTTCTGCAGTTTTAGATAACCTAAAACTCGCTCAAACAACACAAAAGGAGATCAAAGTTTTGGCCCAGCAACTTTGACTATCAGATGAATTTGTCCCAGTTGGGTTAGCTTGATTATTCTTCTTTAGCCTGATTGTTTCTCTCTATTACCTTGTACCATTAATGGAGAAATTAATCTTTGAAGTTCTAATGGCTCAGCATTTTCAATTATTCATTTCAGTTAAGGAATTTTTTGTAAGAACAGCTCAGTGTTCTCAGTTACGATAAGCCTACTGGCAGACACCGAAACCCAATCTGAACTACCACCCAAAAAAGCATCATTTCCATAGAAAAATTTTTGAGGATTTAAAAAATCCCTTCTACTGCTTATTTCCTTCCTTAAAGTCCAAACTCATAATCAGCTTAAAGCACAAACTTTGTTTAATAAGCATTTTTACAATTTTCCTCTTGAGAAATATTTTTAGAAAGGAAAGAGGTAGGAAAAAAAAAAAGAAAAGAATGCAGAAGAATAAATATTACAGTGGTCTTCAGTATCCATGGAGGATTGGATCCAGGACCTTCACAGATACTAAAAGATATGGATGTTGAAGTCTCTGATATAAAATGTCTTATTATTTGCATGTACCTACACACATCCTTCCACATCCATCTTAAAATATGTTTTCATTTGGTACATAATGACTGCACAAATTTATGGAGTACAGCATGACATTGCACTCCAACTTCGATACATGTATATATGTATACAATGGGTAATGACCACATCAGGATAACTGTCATATCTGTTACTCTAGACATTTATCATTTCTTTGAGGAAACATCACAAATCTCCTATAATAGCTACTTTGGAAACATTGAATTCATTGTTGTTAACCATAGTAATCATACTTCTCATACTTTGCAAAAGAACATTAGAAGTTATTTCTCCCATCCAGTCAAACCCCTATACCCCTTGACCATCCATTCACTATCCATTTCTTCCTAGACTCTATGCTTTAAATCACCTCTAGAGACAAGAGTGACAAAGGTCACTTTTTAAAAAAATATTCAACCACATTGGTTGCATCTTTGTATGAGGACCCCATAGATGTAAAGAGTTTCTGCACAGACTGATTGTAGAATCTTCTTAGGTCTAGGTCTACAAACATTATAATCTAAAACTCTATTGACTCTGTGATCCTACTTGTTACCTAAGTAGGCCATAGGAATATATCCTAGCTCAAAAGCAAAAGAAAACAAAACAACACCTTTCAGTTCCTGGTATCTTCTTCTCAGGGCTCTGTTTCCAGAGAAGAATTCTATCTACTAATTATTATTCTGCTTTGGTGAGAAAAGAAGGTCTTCTGACCATGTTAGTACTTACTACCATAGTTTATCAAAAAAATCTGTCAATATAGGAGAAAAGTTTTGATGAAGACATTACTTTGGCTGCACTGCAAATGCAAATAGAAATGCCAACTTTGTCAAGGTTGGGGTGTTAACTTTTCAGCAAACTGGATTCTCAGACTTGATTTTAAGAATGTAAGTGAATATGGTTGTTCTGATAGATTTACTGTAAACCTTGTTTGCATTCTGCTGGATAGATGCCAGGAGCAGAAATGGTAGATCTTACAGTAGTTCTATGTTTAGTTTTTTGAAGAATCTCCACACTGCTTCCCACCAACAGTGTATTACAGTTCACTTTGGGCCACATCTTTACCAGAATTTGTTGTTGTTTGTTTTGTTTATAATGTCCATTCTAACTGGGTAAGGTGAAATCTCAAGTGTTGTTTTGATTTGCATTCGCTTTATAGCCAGAGATGATGTTGAGTGTTTCTTCATGTGTCTATTAGCCATTCTTTCTTCTTCTGAGAAGTCTCTTTTTTATGCATTTATTGTCCATGTATTAACTGGGTTATTATTTCTTTGAAGGTTTAATTTTTAAGGATTTAATTTTGAGCAGCACTATTCACCACAGCCAAGATGGAATCAGCCCAGATGCCCTTCAATGGATGAATGGATCAAGAAAATGTGGTATATATATGCACAATTTGCTCATTTATTAGAAAGAATGATAGTCTCATTCATAAGAAAATGGAAAGACCTGGAAAAAATTATATTAAGTGAAGTAATCCAGACCCAGAGAAACAAAGGTTGCATGGTTTCACTTCATTGGTGGTAATTAGAATGTGTTTATAAATCTCTAAGTAAACACACCGAGTATTATGAAAACAGTTAGAAATGAATTAACTGAAGTACAATAAACAATAGTATAATCTTTAAGCCCAACAAAATCAGTATAGGAAATAAGAACAACTGGCAGCGGGTGACGGGGGTGGGGGGATGCATGGGATTAAGGAAAAAGGGGAAGAGGAATGAACGGAGAAAAATGTAGTTAAGAATTCATTTTAAGTGGGGAGGGGGAAGAGACACTGGTGACTCATGCCTGTAATCCTAGCTACTCAGGAGACTGAGATCTGAGGATCAAAGTTCAAAGCCAGTATGAGCAGGAAAGTCTGTAAGACTTTTATCTCCAATAAACCTCCAGAAAACTGTGGCTCAAGTGGTAGACCATTCACTGAAGAGCTCAAGGACAGCACCCAGGCCCAGAGTTCAAGCCCCATGACCGACCCCCCCCCAAAAAATTCATTGTTTATTCCATAAAACTAAGAAAAGTAAGGGAAAGGGTAAGTTGAAGGGGATGAGAATACTGAAGGAGTGACCCTGATCAAAATGCATTGTATTCCTAAACTGCTTTGTTAAAATGGCACCTCCTTTGTACAACTTCTTAATTTATGAAATTAATAAATAAGTTTTAAAAGGATGTAAATCATTGCTACTTTTGAAGACAAGAAGATTGCAGCATCATGTATACTATTCTTTATTAAGATTTGTATTGCTTCAACTGGTACCAGTGGCTTATACCTAATCATAGCTAATCAAGAGGCTGAGCCCTGGCAGATCATGCTTCAGAGACAGCTAGGGCAGAAAAGCCCAAGAGACTTTAGCTCCAATTAGCCAGAAAAATACTGGGCTGGAGACATGGCTCAAGTGGTCAAGCATCAACCTTGAACAAGCAAGCCAAGTGAGAGTCAAAAACTAGAAATGAGAGCACAAAGCCCTAAGTGCATGCACACACACACACACACACACACACACACACAGAGAGAGAGAGAGAGAGAGAAACTAAGAGACTTGAATTGCTTCTAAGCTAGAGCAAGTTAAATAATATCCTTCAAAAACAAGCAATAGTCTACTTTTTAAATGCCTTTACTTTGGTCATGATTGAGGTGTTTTATTACTTGTTTAGAACATATTTATAAAAAGGCTTTGGTAAGTGATATGTCATGAAATTTCTCGTTTAAAAACTCCATTTTTGCAGCCCTGCCCAATTTCTCACATACTTTAATAATGTAAACATTATCTTTTCATTGTAATTCATTTGAGCAGTGAACACAATGCCAAGGAATTCAATCTCTAGAGATATATGTCTTCATCCTAGATCTGGGAAGAAATGAGGTGGTAGAAATGTTTTCTTTTCCCTCAAGGTAAAGTTTCACTTGCACTAATAAGTGCTTATAATGTCATTTCTCATTTGAGCCCCTGTTCCCCGATGAGAGTATAAGCTCCAGAGAACAAGTAACTTCTTTATCTTGGTATCTCTTAGGGCCATTTCTCCAGGATTAAATGAATTCCAATTTGAATTTCACTGGGTCAGAGTTTTCTGCTATTCTTGTGCTCTAGATGACTACATTGGATGCTTATCCTTGATCCAGATCCCTGTTCATCCAAAATTCAGCCAGTGTGCTTCCTTCTGCAAAGAGCTTACTCTCCCCCTCCCTCTCTCTGATGATCAATTAACAATGCTCATTTTAGAAAATTTGGAGTAAACTGAAGTTACACAAACACAATCAAAATCACTGAGATGGGAATGCAGCTTAACTCTGTGATAGAGCCCTTAGTATACATGAGACCTTAGGTTTGGTCCTCAGCTATTAAAAAAAAAAAGAATTACTAGGGTAACTAATCACATTCCAGTGTGTCCACTAGCTGAGAGGATTTGGAGGGCTAAAACTAGAGAAGTCCAGGATGAGTCACCTCTGCTATACCTCACCTTTTACATAATACTTACCTCTAATAATTTCTTATATTTTCTTCTAGTATTCTGCATATTGTTCATAGGTGAGCTTTTATATAACTTTAAATTCAGTTCTTTCCTATTCATTTTATATTATATTAAGAATATTTCTTTAAAAATTGATTCACATTCTATGTTATCCTTTACAAACAACATATGACTTAAGACCATAGACCCTGGAGCCAGTTTGCAGAGTTCATGTTCAGATGCTACCTTGGACATTCCTTACTTCTCATGTAGGAATCAATAAAGTATATCTTCAGCTAGCTCCCATAATTTCATAAAAAAGAAAGCATGCTTTCTAGTGTTATTGTGAAGATTAAAGACAAATGAAACTGGGCACCTGTGGCTCACTCCTGTAATCCTAACTATACTCTGGATCAAGGTTCAAAGCCAGCCCAGGCAGGAAAGTAGTCCATGAGACTCTTATCTTCAATTAACCACCAGAAGCGGCACTGTGGCTCAAGTGGTAGAGCGCTTGCCTGGAACTGAAGAGCTGAGGGACAGCGCCCAGGCCCAGAGTTCAAGCCCCACCACTAACCAAAAAAAAAGACAAATGAAGAAGAGAAGGGAGAATGCCGTCAAGAATGTATAGTCTACAAAATTAAGACGACTCAGGAAAGAGGTAGGTAGGGGAGGGGTGAATGAGAATGTTGGAAGGGGTGACATTGATCAAGATGCATTATATTTACAAACTGCTTTGTTAAATGGCAACTCCTTTGTGGAACTAGATAGAGATAATAAAAAGTAGGTTCACATTGGAATGCTATTGAACATTATTAAATATATTCATACTGAATGTTATTCTCTATTTTTCTTGATAGATGAGGTATAATAGAATACTCTCAAAGTATCTAGGCCTTTCTTTGTCATACTCTGCTGCCTTCCTCCTGTGTCTCTCAAGAGTGTTGGTTGTGATATTTTGCATTCCTAACTCTGCCTTTCCTGTGCTTCAGAGGATATGACCAATACAGAAACTTTGCTGGGGGCTGGGAAGGTGGCTCAGTGGTAGAGTGCTTGCTTTGCATGCATGAGGCCCTGGGTTTGATTCCTCAGCACCACATAAAGCAGAAAAAGCTTGAAGTGGCGCTGTAGCTCAAGTGGTAGAGCACTAGCTTTGAGCTGAAGAGCTAAGGGACTGAGCCCAGGCCCAGAGTTCAGGCCCACCACCAACAAAAAACAAAAACAGAAACTTTGCTAATTTGACACACAAAAAAATGCTACAATATTTTAATTGCTTTCCCATAATGAGGTTGATGTGGTTAATCACTTTTTGCATATTGCTATAGGTCTAAATGTTCTTCTTTGCAAATTGACCATTCATGTTCTTGGACTATTTTTCCTAGAGGTCTTAGTGTTTTCCTTGTTTGGATAAACTCTTTATATTGAAAATATGTTAGCCCTTTAAATTGTAACTGGATTTTCATGTACAGACCTTTTCTATTATTCTATATTATACTGTTTTAAATTATTGAATCTAAGCACATAGTAATGAACCATTTTATAATATTTATTTTTGCTATAATGTAGAGAGCACATTGACATCCTGAGATCATCACACTTGTAGTCTTTCCTTATTTATCAAGAGCTTAATGCGCAGTCTTTCTAGAAAAAATTTTCACAGTACAAGATAAAAATCTAAATTGATTTTTTTGTACCTCACATCTCTCCAGACCATTTAGTAGGTGATCTTACTCTTGCTGACTGATTTGTAATGTCATCCAATATCATCTATTAAAATTTTATATATACCAGATTCTTTCCTGTTACTCTAGTTTGTCTTATGGTTTATACTATATATGCTAAATGACTGTCGTTTTATTATCTGTTTTAATCTTTGCTATGTTGAGTCTCAATCAATAAACTTTCTAGGCTTCTGTATTTTTTTCCAGAGTGCAGTTATAGTATGTTAGTTTGTGCCTATGGGGTCATTTCATCTTTTTCCTACCATCCCAAGATTGGAAATTTCATTATTGCTAAGGCTAGTGATACTGATAATAATATAAAGAATCTCATAAAGCCTCTCCATAAAGGGAGAAAAACTAATTTGTGAAGCAGAGCTGTTAAAAACATGAAACAAATGTGTTTAGAATGCCCTCTTTCGTGTGTGTAGGAGTTTGCCGACTTCATCCTATTTTCTAGCGCAGAACAACCTAAGCCTGCATGACTAAGGATGTCACAGGAACATCCCAGGATCAAACAGTGTGTGCTCTTAACTGTGACCCAGAAGCAAATTCTTACGGTGAAATGTGTGGCCAACACCATCACTATTCTTGGACGAAGGAAAGTGTCAGGGTATATGGACAGAGAATCATGAATGAGACTTGCTTGGTAACTCTTAGATGCCTCCACAACTGTCTTCAATGATTCTATCCCAACTGAGCTCTGCAGAAGGAGAAACAGGAAAAGAACAGAGCAAGCAGTAGGTAATAGGATACCAGCCAGTAATCCTGGAAGATTCCTACTTGGTCACCTCCAGTGTAAATTCTACAGAGGAAAAGAAAAAGAAAAAGAAAATTTGAAAGATTTCAGCATTCCTGTATAACAGTAGCCCCTCCTTTGCTCACTGCAGTTGTGGGACTCTGTTGCTAGTTGCTAGTTTCAGTTAGGGTGTGTTTAATACTTTGTTATAACAGGAGTTGGCTGCAAAGTCATTGTTCTTTGCCTCTATGGAAAGAAGAGAAATTTATTTTTTATTTTGTCCCTTTAACTTAATTTTTTATTGTTTTTGTGACTTTGGGGTGATTTCAAGATGAGTATGCACCTTCAGTTTATACAGCAGGCTAATAGGAAAAGAGAAAGTAACTCATTAATGGACAAGAAACCCAACAGGAGTGCAGATAAACCTGTAGCTGAGTTTTGTACGGTGAAATGGAATCAAACAAAAGTCTGTGTATGTTTTAGGGTTCTCTAGAGACACAAAAACAATAGAATATTATGGGTCTATTAGGAGAGATTTCATATAGGACATAGCTGGTACAATTATGAAAGCCAAAAGGCCTTTCCAGCTGTTCTCCACAAGCTGGCAAACCAGGAAAATTCCTGTAATTCAGCCCAATTCTGAAGGTCTGAGGACCAGGAAAGCCTTTGCAGTGGCTTTCAGCCTCAATCCTAAGACCTAAGTATCAGGATGTCCAAAGTCAGAGTAAAAAAGAGAATAGCTGTTCAAGCTCAAGAAAAATTTACCCCATCTGTCTCTTTCTGTCTTTGTGTTCTATTCAGGTATTGGTGTGGTAGATCAGTGTAGGTGGATCACCCCCCCACACACACTCCCTTTCTTCTCAGATATTACTAAAATGACTGAAATACAATAAAAAATAATCTTTCTAAAATGTAATTTTATTGTTATTATTAAGGTGTTGTACAGAGGGGTTACAGTCTGTAAGTCAGGTATTGGGTACATTTCTTTTGGGACAATGTCACCCCTTCCATCAATAATCTTAATATTAAAAACAACTACAAAGAGGAAGGGCTCCATATGTAAACAATAGATTAGAGCTCAGTTTGAGAAAACTGAGAACTACTAGAGAAGTGTCTTCAAATGAAGACAGTCTAGAGAGGAAGAAGAGAATATGTCTGCTTGGAAGTAATGCAAATAGGGTAGGCAATACAGCTAAGGAGAAAATTAAGGAATGCAAGAGACAAAGGAAAGAGAAAACAAGAATATCCACAAATATACACGAATATTCTACTGATGGTAGAACTGAAAACAGACTGATTAATTAAAATGTGCATTCAGCTGGGGACCAAAGGTTTACACCTGTAATCCTAGCTACTCAGGAGACTGAGATTTGAAGATCCTGGTTCAAAGCTAACCCAGGCAGACAAATCCAAGAGACTGTTTTCTCCAATTAACCACAAAAAAAATCTAAAAGTGGATGTGTCACTCAAGTCATAGATTGCCAGGCTTGAGTAAAAAAGACAAGCAAGAGCACACATACATACACAAACACGCACCCCCCTCACACACACACATAATGTTGTGAATTACATAATGATATTGATTACACAACTCTGTAGCTATATAGAAAAATCACTAGCCAGGCACTGGTGACTCATGCTTATTATCTAGCTACTCAGGAGGCTGAGATCTGAGGATCATTGTTTGAAGCCAGCCCAGGCAAGAAAGTCTGTGAGCTTTCTGGTTCAAGGCTAGTTAGTGTTCTACCACTTTGAGCCACAGTGCCATGTCCTCTTTTTCTGGTGGTTAACTGGAGATATGAGTCACAGATTTTCCTGCCTGGGTTGGCTTGCAACCATGAGCCTAAGATCTCAGCCTCTTGAATTGCTAGTATTATGGGCATGAGCCACTGGTCCCTAGCTAGGGGTCTTACATTTAAATCTTTTGAGTTGGCTCTATATGTGGTGAGAGGTATGGGTCTAACTTCATTCTTTTGCATGTAGATACCCAGAATTGTTTATTGAAGATACTGTCCTTTCCCCAATGTGTGTTCTACAAATTCAGTGTAACCACCACACATTCATAGCTTCCCTCTTAACAACATTTTCCTTTGGATTGGTACATTTGTTTTTTTTTAATTTTATTTTATTTGTGAGGGGTTACAATTACATGGGCAAGATAATGCATACATTTCTTTGGATTGGTACATTTGTAATCATCAGTGAGCCTACACTAACACATTTTTATTACCTAAAGTCCATAGCTTACATTAGGACTTACTCTTGATGTATAGGCTACAGGCTGGAACAGACATCCATCATTGTCACATCATATAGAGTAGCATCACTGCCTGAAATGTCCCATGTTCTCCTCTCTCCCTCACTAATCTGGTAATCACTGGTAATCACTGATTTTTGCTAGTGTTTCAGAGTTTCTCAGAGTGTTTCTCAGAGTGTCGTGTGGTGCCATACAATATGTAGCATTTTTGTTATAAAGCTTACTTTTTCACTTAGTAACTAGGAGCATGAAGAGTTCAACCTTCCTAATTCTGGTCTCCTTGTAGAACTGACATCATTACACCCACAAGTTGTTTAGAAAGCTATTCAATAGATGGTAATCATGACTACTAATCATAAAAAAAAATTTCATAAAATTATCAAAAGTCATTCCAACTAAAATACATTTAAATAAAAACTACCATGAAATATCACCTCATGCCTACAGAAATGGCTGTGATCAAAAAGGTAGGGACAGGGTTTGGGGATTTAGCTCAGTAGAAGAGCACTTGCCTGGCAAGTGCAAGGCCCTGAGTTCTTCGATCCTCAGCTCTGGGGGGGAAAAAAGCTATAAGAAAAAATTAGGGACAAGTTTTGGCAAGATGCAGAAACAAAGGAGCCTATAGACATATTGGTGAGAATGTACAATGTCAGCCAGGGCAAAAATATGAGGCCCTGCTTTTAAAAAGTAAGCAAAGAGGGCTTGGGGGTGTGGCTTAGTAGCAAAGCACCTCAAGTAGTCTAGTATGTCCAAGGGCCTTAGTTCAAATCCATGTACTGCTAAATCTGAAAAAGAAAAACAACCTACTGTGACAAAATATATGTTACAGTATAGATAAATCCATAAAAATTTCTATTAAATGAAAGAAATCAGACATAAGAAAAACCTTTTATGTGAAAAGCTCAGGAAAGCCAAACTGTAGAGCCAGAAGTAGACTGATGGTTGCTAGGAGCTGGGAGAAAGGGAAATGAGAGGTAACAGGTGATGGGACCAGGGATCTTTCTACTGTAATGAAAATGCTCTTAAGCTGGGCACCAGTAATCATAGCTAACTCAAAAGGCCAAGATCTGAGAAACCAAGTTCAAAGCCAGTCCAAGCAGAAAAAAAAAATACTGAAAATTCTCATCTCCTATTAACCAAAGCAGTTGAAAGTGGAGATATGACTCAAGTGGTAGAGGGCCAGCCTTAAGCAAAAAAGCCAAGCAAAAGCCCTAGGTCCCTGAGCACAAGCCCCTAGTGCCAACACACCTGTGCATTAATTATGTAATGTCATGACTTATATAATGATGATTACACAGCTCTGCAGAAATTACTGAATTACATACTTTAAAGGGCATTATATGTTAACAAAGTGAATTTTATATCAACAAAGCTGCTGATATCAAATTCATTTATCTATGATGTGTATGAGATGTGCTAAACGCAGATCTAAACTAAGGAAGGAGACAAAGAGGAAAGGCATATTGGGAGATGGGCAATGGTTGGGTATTGTAAGCACAAGGCTTAGAAATTATCCTAATTCAGCTCCATCAGAAGCTAGGGCTTTTCTAACTGAAAATATGATTTGAAATCCTTTCAGAAAAAAAATCAGATAGTGATTTTTTTAAGGAAAGGAAAACTAGTTTAAGAGAAAAAAAATTCCAGTTTTCTTTTGTTTCTTGCCCTTTCCTTTGATTTGGATTGGATGTTTAAATAAATTTAGATAAATTTGACTAGGCTAAAAATTATCTTTGTAAAATTAATAGCTATCAAACACTATCTTTTCTTCCATGGAATTTCCATTGTTTGCTGTATAAAATTTCAAGAAATAGGGAAGGGCAAGATGGTAGAATGGAATCAGAAAAAACCCTTGCTTTTCTTTAATACAGAGAGGCTAATTCTAAAGGCTTAGTTTGGGACGTGGAATGTAAACCATGTCAAGTTGGCAAACTGAAGGCTTTCTCCTCCCAAGCGCATCACATTCCTTCTCTATTTTCATGCTAAGGCTGGCTGATTTACCAGTTCTTGGATGTTTCCCAAACTAGACCTGGATTTGTACCTAGGAGAGCCTTTCATCTTAGCCTTTGTCCAGGTCTCAGACTGCACTGCTTATCAGCATAACAAGACTACAAAACACTGGTTGGTATAAAGAAATGTCAGGTGCTCTAGTCATATCAAATATTTTAGAATAAAATTTACATAAATCAAAGGTATTATTATATAATCATTCATCTACCGAGAATGGTTTAAGTATTTAGAGGGTAGATTTAAAGGCACTGAGACTCCCCTTGCTTTACCAATGATCTAATTACTACATTGCCTGATTCTTTTCTCTGTTGTTTTTTTTTTGTTTGTTTTGTTTGGTTTTCTTGTTATGTTTTTTGAGAGTTCTGCTCAGAGGGTCACATAACTGATTAGGTAACAGGACAATGTAATATAATTAAATGTATTTTTATTGCAGGCTTGAAAATTTTTTTAACACCTTATATTTTTTTTAATTTAATTTTATTTTATTTGTGAACATACTGTAC
>NW_012267265.1:6820958-6844529 GCF_000151885.1 Dipodomys ordii | reverse complement strand
GGGGGAGGGACATACAAAGCAACAAAGAGATAATCTTATAAATGCATTAGAAACACATGCATGAAAGAAAAAAAACATTAAAATACACATCTAACGGTTCATTTTCCTGACCTCACATTATCTGACCTTTTTTAACACCTTATATTTTATGATTTTAGCTTCTGTCTTAGGATTCTTTGAATTCATTCTATGGAACATCTCCCTTGAGGGGAGGGGAAGGAAGGAAGGAGGAAAAGAGGGAGGGAGAAGGCAAGGATGTAAAAAACACTTTTCATCTTGGTGTCATTGTCTCATTCCTGTAGTCCTTCTCAGGAGGCTAGGAGCTAAGGATTGGGGTTCAAAGCCAGCCTGGGCAGGAAAGTCCATGAGACTCTTATCTCCAATTAACCAACAAAAAGCCAAAGTGGAGCTGTGGCTAGAGTGGTCAAATGTAAACTTCAAGTAATAAAGCTCAGGCACAACATCCAGGCCCTGAGTTCAAACCCCAGGATAAATATAAAAGCCAAACCAAAACCAAAAAGATGCTCTTTATAGGCAAAAGAAGGGTAGTTATTTCTTCATAAGACTGAAAAAGAGAGGTTCATATTAGATTAAAAGAACAAATGTTTCCCCTCTGTACAGTATTTTCACAATAAAAAAGAAAAGAAAGAAATCTACCTTGCTCACGTAAATGTAACTCCTCTGTACAGCATCTTTACAATCAAATAAAATTTAGAAAAAGAAAAATGCAATCACGTCAACTTCAGGGGGATAAATAAGTGATCAGATGGTACAATTGGACTGCTAAACAGAAGCTGAGCTGGGTCTTTTTATTTCTTTTATTTAAGATAGCCCTTATTTTTAGATTGTTTGATTAATAGCCACATCAGAAGCTCAATAAAAGTCTTAGTTGGCAACTTTAACTTTGCAAAAATGTTATTGTATTCCCCATTACCTTCTTTAAAAGTAAAACCTGCTGGGTGCCAGTAGCTCATACCTGGAATCCTAGCTACTCAGGAGGCTGAGATCTGAGGCTCACAGTTCAAATCCAGCCTGGGCAGGAAAGTTTGTGAGACGCTTATCTCCAAATTAACAACCAGAAAATGGTAGAGCACTCACCTTGAACTGCAGAGCTCAAATGGTAGAGCACTCACCTTGAACTGCAGAGCTCAGGGACAGCGCCCAAGCCCAGAGTTCAACCCCCAAACCAACAAAATAAAGAAAAGAAAAGTAAAATCTACTCCTCTTCGGGACACTAGTTAACTTGGAGATGACTCTAGTGAGCTTTTCTGTGTATTGGCTTCAAACAACGATCCTCTAGATATCAACCTCCAGGATTGATTCTGAGCATGAGCCACCGGTGTATGGTGGGACTGCAGTTTTTGTTGTTGTTTTGTTGTTGTTTTGTGCCTGTCCTGGGGTTTGAACTCAGAACCTAGACATTATCACTGAGGTTTTTTTGTTCAAGGCTAGTAGTCTATCACTTGAGCCATAGCTCTGCGTCCAGATTTCTTTTCTTTCTTTTTTTTTTTTTGAGTAGTTTATTGGATATAAGAATCTCACAAACTTTCCTGCTGGGGCTGGCTTTGAACCACAATCCATAGATTTCAGCCTTCTGGGTAGTTAGGATTACAGGTATGAGCTACCAGTGTCCCTCTATGACTGGTAGTTTTAACAATAAATTGATTAAGCATGAACGTTGGCTGACAAGAACTGAGCTTATAGAGAAACCAGTGCACAGATAGGATCTGAATAGGACTAGAAGGAAAGGCAAAGAAGTCTCAACTTCAATGCATGTGGTTCTAGTGAGTTACATCTTCTCCTGTATGCAAGGGCTGAAGTTATGACCTAGTCTAAGCCAATCTGTGAATTCTATCTCTTGGTAACAATAACTGGGCCAGGTAAATCAATACCAGCAACCCTAAGATTCAGAATCTCTGAATTTTTAGGGGAAGAATACTATCCACCTGGTTGGGTTTGTGAGTAAAAGTGAAGCTGCCTAGAGAACATCCTGTGGGGTCTGAAAATGGAGCCAACACAAGGAAGAGGAGAGATCAGAGAGGAACAGAGAGCCTACAACACCCTGTGAGCCTCAAATCCTTCCCAGATAGAGTCTCTGGAGTTTTTAGTTCATGGACCAAGGGATTACCCATCTTTGACACAAAACAAATTAAGATGGGTCTTCCATCACTGGCAGAAGAAAGAGTTCAAACAGCTAGACATTTCCTTTACACAATTGAAGACACAGAGTTGTTTTTGTGTCAACTATAAAATAGAAATGTGTTCATACTTTCTGCCTCTTCTATTGGGAGAACTAGACATTGTTAGATTCAGATCTAGGACAAAAGGAAGCAACTTTGTGCTTTCTAAAATCTGAAACTCTGCAACATTAACAACATTATTGCAATTAGAACTCCTTCATGTGCACTCCACGGACCACCAGCGAGAACACTAGTGGACTAGACCAGCCTGAGGTCAGCAGTGCCCAGACTGTCACATAGAGAGTTGATTATTTATGGAAGCAATCAGAATTTAGTAATTAAACTGAGTAATAGTTGATACTTCACTTTATAAGTAATGTAAATCAATTTAGAAGTGAATTGCCAGTGATTAAGGACTAATAATAACATAATAAGGTTATAAAAAAATTGAATGGAGAAGACTAGAATATTTTATTTAGTTCGTAGGAAAAAAAGTCTTTGATTGGCTTCATGTATGTGCTTTCTCTTTTTAAGTCTTTTTTTTGTCCTTTTTTTGTAATTCTACATAGAGAAATGACTTAAGCAGAGAATTACATCACTAGCTTTGTTTAAGTCTTGGTCTTAAAGGTATCATTGATGGAAAGAGAGAAAAAGAGTATTTTTTAAAAATTATGTATGGGGGCCCAAATTCCAGACCAGGGTTCTGGCCTTTATTTTTTTGTTCAAAGCTGGTAGCCTACTACTTCAGTCATACCTCCACTTCTGGCTTTCTGAGGGTTAATTGGAGGTAAGAGTCTCCATAGACTTTCCTGTCTGTGATCTTCATATCTCAGCCTCCTGAGTAGATAGGATTACAGGCCACCAGCATTCTAGCCTAAGAACATTTACTCATACATGTCTGTTATCACTTAAGAAGTTTTCTGTAACACCAACACAATTTTAAGTGGCTTAGAGACTAGGAGAGTTTATTAACTCAGGTAAGTAGAATGATCAGAGAGGAAAATTTCAGGGGTAGTTTGAGCCAAAGATTTATAATATCTTAAGGGCCAATGCTCCTTTCCCCTGCCCCATCCCAATTCTCTTGGATGTACCCTCTTCCTTGTGGTGGCTTTTTATTTATGCCAACTTTCCTTATGGTGGCAAGGTAGAAGAACTAAGTGCTTTCTCAATTACATTGGAGATAAGAGTAGATTCCCTTCCTTCCAAGTATAAAACCACATTCTTAAGCTTCACACTTGACTGGACTTTGCCATCTGTGAAAAAAATTACTGTGGCTAAAGAGGTCTTGTACCACAGTAATTTTAGACCTCGGAAATGAGCCCATGTCTAACTCAATAACATAATGAGAACCTGACTCTAGAGCTAGAGGGAAAAAAATTGATCCTACTCAGCCACATAGTTTCTACTCGAAGTATGAGGGTGAATGTAACAGAATGTTGAAGACGCAACCACAATATGTCACGTGCCACCCGAAGCTAAACAACAGGTAAGCTAGCTGGAAAATTCACATAAGGCATATGTAGTTCTCTCTTCACATACAGAAATACACAAATAAGGCCATGCTGTATGAAAGTCATGCTCCTTAAACCTTGTATAAGCCCAGACTAATCTTCCAAGAGGATTAAGTAAAAACTAGGAAGAGATGAATTCTCATAGCACACACATTTACTACTGTGATCGCCTAATTTTACTTTAATGTTTGCTTCTATATTTTCTCGATTATTTCTTGTATTTCATAACATGCTTCCTCCAGTGTGTTAGGGTGTTTGCCTTTACTTTATACTTAAAATATATACTTAACTTCTATTGCAAAGGTACTAGCCTATTTTTCTCAGCAACTATTATTTGGACCACCTTCAAATGAATGCTTACATAGCATTGTTACTAGGTACTAGAAACATTTAGATTGTGGCAGTGAATGTTAGAAGCAAAGTAGTTACAGTGGCAAAATGTGTACAGCAGACATTTTTGGTGCCCTGGGTCAGATTTCCCTAAACTGATTTCTGATATCCAGTGACAGTCACAGTGTAACATAAAAAAATATATGTTTAGTCTTTGTTGCTGGTCCCCCCAAACCTCTGTAATTTTCTGAGCAATAGACTTGGTCCCTGAATATTTTGTTCTACTGTTCAGTCTTTGACCCTGGTCCTTGACAAAAATCCTTTAATCCTTTGGAATTTCCTGGGTGATATGAATGTCTTTTGTTCCACTGAAGTGACTCTTGCTACTCCCCTCCCCCCACCAGAAAAAGGCTTAGAATTGTCAACTTTATTCTCATCCTCTGGGAAGGGGAAGCACGTTTGGTTAATAATCCACCAGACCTATATGAAGTTCCCATGAAAATCCTGAACTATACACCAGGTGTGGAGAACTTCAGGCTAGGCGATCTCTTGGAGGTAGGCAGGGAGAGTGTGGAAGCCCATATACCCTTCCCCATACTTAGCTCTCCCAAATGGCTGTTCCTAAACTCTCTCCTTCATGGTAAACCAGTCCTCTGGCAGGTTTTTATCCTTCATTAGTCATCAAGCAGGTAAACTGTTGTTCTGAAGTCTGAGAGCTGGTCTAGCAAAAAGATGTGTGAAGCTGTGGAATCTCTGCTTGATAGTTGGTCAGAAGCACAAGTGACAGTCTGGACTTGTGCGTCGGGGCAGTCGTGTGGGATTGAACCCTCCACACTAAGTGGTTAATTTCAGAATGGAACTGAATTGTAGGCTACCTAGTTGGTGTTGGCAGAGATTGGTGCTTTGCTTAGAGTGGGAAACCCTCCTTTCCCTACATGGTGTCAGAAGCAAAGACTTGACAATGTGAGAGTTGGGAGAAAAACAGTGAGATTTTTCTATACAGAATCTCATCTCAAACAACAAACCACTCTTTCCCTTTTCTGCTTCAGCATCCACCACAAGATCCAAAGTAACAAGTACCAACTTGGACAGGAAATATAATAGCAGCTCAACAAATAGATGCCAAATGAGTGAATGTTGAAATATAATTTCCATTACTGAACTGGAGGTTTCTTTTTTTCTTTTTCTTTTTCTTTTTTTTTTCTTTTGGTGCTAGTCCTGGGACTTGAACTCAGAGCCTGGGCACTGTCCCTGAACTTTTGAGTGCAAGGCTAGTGTTCTACCACTTGAGCCATAGCTTCACTTTCAGCTTTTTGGTGGTTAATTAGAGGTAAGCATCTCACATATTTTTCTGCCCCGGCTGACTTTGAACTGTTATCCTCATATCTCAGTCTCCTGGGTAGCTAGGATTACAAGCGTGAGACACCAGTACCCAGCTTGAACTAAGGCTGCTTGCTAGACAGGAAGAAGTATCCATGTTGGAAACTTGAATTACTTGGCATGTAGCAGGGTTGTCAGTAGAACTTCCTATACTAACTGAAAAGTTCTATGTCACTGCTGTCTAATACAAGAGCCACCACCCATAGGTGGCTACTGAATACCTTAAATTTAGCTCATGCAAATAAATAACTAAAACTTATTTTCGTTATCTTGCACTGAAAGATAAAGGGCAAGATGTAATGACTACCACCCCAGGCAATACAAGATTAGAAATGACAATCACCACCACCACCAAAGTCCTCATAGTTTCAGCTCTACTTGACTGAAGAAGTATTTATTAAATAAGTGGGTGGGTGCACTAAATTATTAGCCTGCCTGGAAAACTCAGGCTTCAAGTGGTCCTATGCCAGGCCCTCTCCCTAGGTTTTCTTTTATCTAACTAAGATTGAGCCAAACTAGTTAGGTGGAAGCAAGCAGTTGTTCTCAATATGGTTTCCTTGGTGTGCTCTGAACACAGACCTGCAGTGCTCACTTTCTCTAGTTTGGCTCACACTAGCACAGGCGGCTGCCATTAGAAATGTGTTTAAATTTAGCTTTTAGGTTCATTTACATAAGCCCTTTCAGAGACATTTACATAAGGGGAAAGTACGGCTTTAAAACAACCATTCATGTTGATGAAAACATCTTTAAAATCTTTCATTCCCTGAAAAAGCCTTTCTTTTTTTACTAAGAAAAAAAAGGAAAGTGTGTGTGTATGTGTGTGTGTGGGGTGTGGGTGTGGTTGTGAGTGTGTGTGTGTGTGTGTGTGTGTGTAGGTGTGGGTGCGATTGTCAGTGTTCAGACTGTAGCCTGACATGAACCTCTGTTTTCAAAGAAGTTTCTAAACTTGGAAAGCCCTGTCTCCCATCACTAATAATAATAATAAAAAATGCTTTGTGTGCATACACCTTGCTCTGTGTGGTTACAGATGGGTCACAGGCGGCTGGCAGGTTCTATTCTGAGCTCAGGAAAGCTGGGTACATTTAGACCACAGGTTCCATTGCCTAAGGAGAATGTATATGTGCTATGGAACTTGCTTCCCTGCTGGAAACTCAGCACGTCTAGCTGTGGTCATGGAGTGGCGTTCAGCCATGCACCATCTTGACCCATTCCTAGTTTTCCCAGGGACCACTTCCTGACATCACCACCCAAGAGATTCAGCTTTCCCTTCTTCCTTCTTTCCCAGGCCCCTCTCACCCCACACAGTGCTTTTCCACAGTGGTTGCTTATCAACCAGTGACTACCAAGGAGGGCCCTACAATCTTAGGGGTAGAAATAAATACAGGCAGGCAAGTCTTAAATTCACAATTTCATTACTTAATCCTGCTTGAAGCTCCTAAGCATGTTCAGAAAGTTCTTTGTTAGAACCAAAGGACTCAACCCCTAGACACTGCAAATGGCCAAGGGTACAATGACCTTTTGGGGACCAGATACAAGTCCTCAGTGTCACTGCCGCCCCAAATCCCTGCAGGTAGACTGCTATAACTGTCAAGGGTTGGTGCTTGTTTGTTCATTCTGGGTGGAAGGGTTTGGGAGTCCTGAGGAGAGAAAGAAAGATAAGGGGTGGGGGGGAGAGAGAGAAGAGAGAGAGGAAAAGAGAGAAGAGGGGGGGAAGGGAGAAAGAAAGGGTAAAAAGGGTGGAAAGAATGAAAAAGAAAGGAAGTAAGGAAGTGAAGGGAAGGAAAGAAAGAGAGATTTCATTGTAGCCCAAGCATCACAAGGAAGACAAAAACAAAATGAGAATGATAGCTGATTTCAAAGGGCACATATTTTAAATTTAGATTTTTTACAACTTCAGCTTTTACTCTGCATGAAATGAGTTGCTACTGGGGGGGTTTTGAGCAGAGGAATGACAAATTACGCTTAACTTTTAATGCCCTTCTGGCTGCTGGATTGGGATCTCTGAGTATTACTCACTGCTATATTTCTGGTTGCTCTGCTCCTGGCAGGAAACTTTTTTCTTGTTCTGCTAGGTGAACTCACTTCCTCTCCCTCACCACCTGTGCAGGCTGGGGCCATTCCTCCATCTCCACACTCTTCCCTTCCCTTCATGAGCTAAGCTGCTCTACCTGCTGACCTAAGCATCTCCCATCTCCTCTCTGCTGCAGGAAACAGAGTCCAACATGGCTGGTTCCTTAGCAACAGCCATGAGGTATCCATCAGTATGTTATCATCTGACATCAGCACTAGTTCTGTATTTGTTTAACTTGGTATGAAGATGTTCTCCATACCAAGTTGTTCTCAGGTCACATCACCCATATCTCTGGCTCTTCTTATATTGGTGCCTGCTGAGCCTGGCGCCCCTACTCATCTCAATGTTTTCTGCTTCACAGGCATATTCTCACCATTTTCTGTGTCTGAATCACTGCCTTTTGGTTAGCTGACCTAATGTACTATTTGGAAGTGAAGGTGTGGCTCAGGTAGTAGAGTGCCAGTATTAAGTGAAAAGTTAAAAAACAAAAACAAGAACATGTAGCCCTGAGTTCAAGCCCCAGTGACAGGACAAAAATTAAATCAAGCTGGGTGCCAGTGGCTCACGTCTGTAATCCTAGCTACTCAGGAGGCTGAGATCTGAGGATCACAGTTCAAAGCCAGCCTGGGCATGAGACTCTTATCTCCAATAAACCACTCAGAAAATCAGAAGTGGTGCTAGCCTTGAGCTGAAGAGCATTCAGGCTCAGAGTTCATGCCCCATGACCAACAACAAAAAAAAATTTAAATAAAAACTTCAGTGCATATCCTGAAAAACTAAGAAAAATGAGGGTATGGATGGGTTAGGAGGGAGGGATGAGAATGTGTATTCAAAAACTGCTTTGCAGAATGGCAACTCCTTTGTACTGTTACTTACAAGATAATAAAAACATAAGTAAATGCATAAAATGAATAAACTAATGTGCTGCTGAAAATTATTATAGAAACTCTGGGAAAATATAGGCTTATATGTGAAAAATATTTGCTAACATCTATTAGTCACCAACCATATAAACTCATTTTCCAAAATTATGTGTCTGACTAGTTCTCTAACAATTATGTTCTATTAATTTACCAGAAGCAAATAACTTACTGACACAAAAAAATCAAAATATATTTAAAGCAGGCTAAGATTCTATATGAAAACTTCAAACCCCAGCTGGGAGTGGAAAAAAGTCATCAGAGGACTGTTCAGTTCCCTCGTGGTCTCCTGACCCAGGAGGGCAGGGAGTGAAGTTGAGGTAGGTTCTAGAAACTCCTCAGAAGTAAAGCCTTTAATCATTGAAACTAATTTCTAAAGACCTGCACCTGCCCTAGCATATTAATAAGTGTTTATGAAGTCGCTTCTGCTATCAGGAGCAGCAGATGGATAAACATGTCTGGGCTTCAACCACACGGTTGCTGGCTTTCAGTTCTTTGAAATGAGCAATAAGCATCAAGCAAAAAACAACAAAAAAACAAAAACAAAAAAAATGCCTCCGATTTCCTCTTAGTCCAGGCAGTGACACACTAACTGACCTTTGCTCAGTTTCCCAATGAAAGTTTAACATTAGACTAAATCTTAACAGCTATTCAGTGGAGATGAGAAATCTGCACAGTGTTAACACTACAAAGATCCAGGGGTGGGCAGGAACAGCAGACTGCTCCAGTACTTTGCAATGCCAGCAAAACAGAGAGGGGGATTTTATGCAGTCACATCATGGTAGAGAAGCAGAGGGGAATTGTCTTCAATTTTGTATGGCAATTGCCATCTGAGAGATTATTCGTCTACTGCTATATATTGATCTTCAAAATATTCCTGCTATGCAAATCAAAACACTTGCTATTTTCAGATACAGTAATGTAGACAAATAGATTATTTTGTTTGTCCAAAATTATCTCTTTGGGGTTATTCATTTCCTACAACTTTTATTTGAATGCTTCCTATCAGCTGTGGACAACTTTGTGCTCGGTGGACTTGTTCAGGTGATAAAGACAGGACTCTGACCTTGAGGAAAGCAAAGTTATTTGTCAAAGCAAAAACTCTAATCATGTATCCAAGCACATTTAGAGTAATAAAAAGCATCAATATATTGAAAGGGAAGTAAGATAAACAAGACTGAACTCTACATTTTGGAGGCAAAAACAACAAATGGAGCAGAAATATGGTATCTTAAAAAAATCAAATGCACGAATTCATTCTCACTATTAAACTCAGGAGATGAGATGCATTTACACCCAATCAAAGCTTGTAAAGATGAATAACTACTCTTTAGATCCTTTCCCAATGCAATAATTACTCTTCATAAAAGCTCGCAGTAAACATCAATTTCCACATAATTAAAATCAGTGCCTTTGTTTGCATAATAGGAGAATGCAACATCATACATGATGCTGGTCCAAAGACAGATTAAAATGAGAAGATCTGTTTATAATTATTAATTCCATAGGGAAAGTCAACCCTAGTTAGTTTAGTGGTAGGACTGAAGACAGTGATAGACTGGAAAGTTGTGGATTTCTTAATTTTTTTTTTTCCTTTCTCAGGCTGCTGGAGTCTTCCCCATTTATCGCTGACTCCTACAGAGGCCTGCCAAGAGGTGAAAGAGCAGAAAGAGGCAGAAGTCCAGAATAAGTTTTACAATCCCAGAATAATTTTGATGAAAAGAGTTCATTCAGAGACAGTACTGAAAGGTGTATAATGATACCCTGTTTGGATATTTTAATAGTTATCATACTTCCAAGTGTTTTGACCTAAAGACTAAAAATTAACTATGGCTGACATTAAATATGCCTATGTTTGAGTTTTCCATTTTTTTTTGCTCAAGGCTGGTGCTGTACCAATAGAACTACACTTCGTTTTCTGGCTTTCTGCTGGTTGACTGGAGATAGACTGGAGATAAGAATCTCTCAGATTTGTTTGCTTGGGCTGGCTTGGAACTTCAATCTTCAGATCTCAGTCTCTTGTGTAGCTAGAATGAGTTTTCTAAATTTTTAACACATAATCAGTATTTAAATATAAGCTGCTTATCTTACATTTTTAGAGCAATCCAGATATTCCAGCTCCATACTTAGTTATAGGAAACTGAATGCCACTGACACAATAATTTTCATGCAATAATGGTCTTCCTGCTGCTATATAACAGCTGGACAAAACCCACTGATGAGGAATGGAAAAAAGTGTGGGGGGTCACTATGTTTCCGGATCTGGAAACACTGACCCTTTTAAGGCACTCAGTCATTCCAACATTGTCTCTACTTACCAGGAAGTGTGTGCTGAAGAATGCATCATGTTAGTTCAATAGATGTTGGCAGAATCAAGAGACACTTTGGCATCATAGCCTTACTGGCTGCCTGCTGTCAGTCAGAGAGGCTGGCTTATCCAGCAAACTAGCAGTACTCCTGCTATTGAGAAGTACCTGGCTCTGCTGGATCTATTTTACATTAGAGATCAATTCTTATTCATCTTCATTCCTGGTGCTATCTGTGATTCAAGAAAAAAAAAAAGGCTCAGCAATTTGGAATCACCTAGCCATTTGAAGCAGCTGTTCCTGGGCTGGGATGAGAGTTTCATATATAAGTGGACACTTTATTCCTTCTAGGGAATGGTTCTTATTATACTTGAGCAAAGAGTGAGTGACTGTGTCTCTGCACTGATTGCCAGGAGTTAATGCACCGTGACTCAAGTGCTCATCTCTCTCCCATGGAGCCATTCACTTCATGCTGGTTGGAAGTGCATCCAAGAAAACAAAATTCCTGCCTCAGCATAATGTTGTAAAGGGAAACCTTGAGCGCGCGCCTCCAGTTCCCCCTCCGCTGGGCACTCTCAGGGTAGAAGAAGGGAATTCATTTCTCTTTCTCTAGTATTGTTTAACTCTTGACTTTATAATAAATCTACAATGTGGTGATATAATTTCAATTGTACACATGTACACACAAAGAGAAAACCCTTTCAAAATCTTGGAGCTGAGGGGAAAAAGAGTGACCCTCATTTACACACTGTTGGTGGGATGTAAATTAGTTCAGCCACCATAGCAGTTAGAGTGGATCTTCAAGAAGCTGAAAATAAAGCTTCCAAATGATCCTGCTACACCACCCCTGGGCATATGTGAGAAGAAATATAAATTAACACACAAGACAGATACCTGCACATCCATGCTTATAGCAGTACTATTTACACCAGCCACAATGTGGAACCAGCCAACGTGCCCAAAGACTGATAACTGAATTAAAAACAAAAACAAAAACAAACAGAGTGTGGTAAGCAGGAGAAAATGGGGGAGGCGGTGTTTAAAAATAAATGGACTCATTACCTTACTTATGTAACTGTAACCCCCTGTTCATCACCTTTACTATACATATATATGTATGTATATATACATATATATAGTGACACATAAACAATAAAAGAATAAAAAGGAATGAGATCATGTTGTTTGCAGGAAAATGGATGGAACTGGTAATCATTATTTTTAGTGAGATTAAACAAGTTGATAAAGACAGTATTCAAAAAAATGAGGGAGGGGGTAACACTGTTCAAAAAGAAATGTACCGATTATCTGACTTATATAACTGTAACCCCTCTGTACATCACCTTTACAAAAAAAAAACTTAAAAAAAAAGACAGCAGCTAATGTTTTTAATCATATGTAAAACCTGGACCTAAAAAAGTGGCATAATTGTAAATGCAGGACTGCAGGAAGGGAAAACAGTAGGTACGGGGTAGAAAGGAGAGGACAAGGAATGAAGTATATTACATAAAACTAGCACAGTGAAACCCAACAAAAACTGTTTTGAAAAAAAGTGGTGGAGTAGGTGATAAGAAAGAATAACAAATGGGGTAATATTGACCAAAGTACATTACATGCAAGCTATAATATCACAAACCAATTTATGCTAATAAAAATGAAGTACCTACAGCAAACCTTTCTGTTTACCTAATTGTCCAATGATTTTCATTTCCCTTTTCCCTTGCTGTTTCCCAGCACTGTGCTGGCTGTATAGGAATTGTACTGGAGTTCTGGTTTTCTTTTTTCTTTCTTTTTGTGGTACTGGGGTTTGAACTTAAGACATTGTGCTTACGAGCACTTTTCCCCCCGTCCTTTTAGGGCTAGCTCATTTTCTTAAGGTAAAAGCTGAAAGGTTGGAAGGGGCCAATCTTGGACTGTAATCCTCCTACCTACACTTTCCATTCAGCTGTTTTACAAGTGTGAGCCACCATGCCAACTTATTCATTGAGATGGAATCTCACTTTTTTTTTTTTCTGCCTGGGTTGGTCTCCAACTTTGATCTTCATGCTCCCTGCTTGGATTAACTGAAATTATAACTGTGAGTCACTTTGCCTGGCCCCTGGAAATACATTTGATTTTTTCATCTCCCTGTCTCCCTGTTGACAGCCTAGCACTTGTTATGACTGAGCTACAGTAGTAGCCTGCTGAATGTGACAAAGTGACATTTAAGCAGGATTGAGTGAGAAAGGCCTACCAGACTTTTTAGTGACATCATTGAGTCCCTGAACCAACCAGGTGGCCATTTTCGATCTGTAAGAGGAAAACAATGGACCATAGTTTACTTGCAGTGTTTTGTAACCTGAACCCAAGGAATGCCTAACTGCTATGAAACAGACAAGAGAGTTCAGAATAAAGTTTTATAACTAGTTTTAATAAATAGTAATAATCATGCCAGGTGCTAGTGGCTCACATCTGTAATCCTTAGCTACTTAGGAGGCTGAAATCTAAAGATTGCAATCCAAAGCCAGCCCAGACAGGAAAGTCCATGAGATTTTTATTGCCAATTAACCACCAGAAAAATGGAAAGTAGCTGTGGCTCAAAGTGGTAGAGAGCTAGTCTTGAGTGACAGAGCTCAGGGACAGAGGCCAGGGCCTGAGCCCCATAAATGACAAAAAAAAAATAGTAATAATGGTAGCAGGAGGCTAGACATGTATTTCAATAGTAGAGCACTTGTCCAACACGAGACCATAGGGTTACTATTAGCACCTTCTCACCTCCACCTGACAAAGCCAAAATGGTTGCAGTAGTGTGGAGAGCTGAGAACCTCTGACCCTTGCTTAGGACCCTTTGTGCATTCCCTTTGCACACAGCTAAAGTTAGGCCCCTGGATCATAATCACAAACTGGCTCCTGCTTCTCTATCTAGTCAGTCATTATTCCCAATATATAAATCAAGGGACATAGATACCAAAATTTTGAAATACATGTAGTCAATTGACATATTTTGGTCACTGGTCATTTACACTTCCCTTTACCAGGAATCTGTTATTCCCTTTACTTTTCCCACTAGGTAAACTATTATTAGTCTTTTTAGTCTAATTTTCTCTTATAATGCTCACTCAAGTGTCTCCATACCATTACTTATCATGATTTACAGGAAGCCAAGTTCTTTGAAACTTGGCAGTTTAATTTTTCTGTGTAGCAGTGCATGACATGATAGGTCTATTATTTGTGGAATGTATGAATAAGTGGAGTTGCAAAGATAGAGATCTTTTTTTCCTATTTTCTATGTGATAAGTAGCTATTAAAATAATAATCACTAAGAAGTAGGCTAAACTGGACATGGTGGTACACACCAGTAATCTTAGTTTCTGCCATTTAATAGGGGTGAAAGGATGATGTAAGAGGGTCACACACTCCAGGCCAGCGTGGGCTTTAATATATATTTTTATTGTAAAGATACTGTACAGAGGGGTTAGTTACATGAGTAAGGTAATGAGTACATTTCCTATCGAGCATTGTTACCTCCTCCCTTGTTTTCCCCTACAATCCCTTCCCTCCACACCTCCCCAAATCCTCCCTCCCCACCTCTTCTGAAGTTGTAAAGTTCATTTTCTTTCTTTTTTTTTTTGTCTTTTGTGGGGCCTGAACTATGGGCCTGGCCACTGTCCCTCAGCTCTTCAGCTCAAGACCATTGAGCCACAGCACCACTTCAGGCTTTTTCTGCATATGTGGTGCTGAGGAATCGAACCCAGGGCCTCATACATGCAAGGCAAGCACTCTACCACTGAGCCACCTTCCCAGCCTGTAAAGTTCATTTTCAACATAGTGTCGTGTACATCTCATTGCTACAAGGGGTCAACCTGTATCCTTATTTCAGCATTTTGTTATTTCCCTTCCCCTCTCCAAATTAGAAAAATGTATATACAAGATGCAGGACACTGACATCAAATACAGTGAAAACAGGGGTTACACAATGGGTTAGAACATACAAAAGAAACAAAAAGAAAATCACATAGTATGTTGTAAGTACATTAAAAACAAGAAGATAGAACCTCTTGTGTCCCTATCTTGTGGTTCAGTGTGGGATTTTTTTAAAAAACTGTTTCCAGAAGTTCTCTTGTTCTCTATTCTTTGGGTTTTTTAAAAAATATATATATATATATTATTGTAAAGATACTGTACAGAGGGGTTACAGTTACATGAGTAGGGTAATGACTACATTTCCTATCAAGTATTGTTACCTCATCCACCAAGTTTTCAACATAGTGTCTTGTATATCTCATTTTTAACAATGGGTCAACATATAGGCCCCATAGCTTCCCTTATTTGCAATAACTAATATAAGTCTAGGACAAGCAGAAAAGATTTTTAAAAAAAACTATGTATATATGACCATATAAAATGATGTTAAGTGAAATGAACCCTAAGATAGGGACACAAGTGGTTTTAGGGATACAAGTGTGTTTTTTTTCTTTCTTGCTATTGTTTTTAACATATTTAAAATGTATTATGTAATTTTGGTTTGTTTCTCTTGTATGTTCCTTCCCCACGGTATAACCCGTTTTCACTATATTTGCTGTCAGTGTCCTGCATCTTGTATATATTTTTTCTAATTTGGGGAGGGGAAGGGAAATAACAAAATGCTGAAATAAGGATCCAGTGTGGGCTTTTTAAACATTAAACACTAAAGATGATGGCCTTAACACAAAGGCACACATGTATTCCTGGAGTGTTTAGTTTCCTTTCTTTCTCTTCATTCCCCTTTTTCTTGTGGGCAAGTTTTATTTCCCAAGAATTAAACCTTTGAGCAGACACTTTGAGAAGTGTTTTTCTCTGGCTATATAATGTGCACTATTAAGCCTTTCATCCTATGACAAAATTGCTGACTTAAATGATTTGGAAGAGGGACTTAATTTGGCTCACAGTTTCAGAGATTTCAGTCGATGGTTGTTTGGTCCCATCTCTGCGGGCCTGTAACAAGGCAGGGGAGGACCACAGCAGTAGTCGTGCAGTTGCTCACTTTATGATGGCCAAGAAGTAGGAGAAAATAGAAAGAGAAGGAATCCAGGAACAGCACTCTCAGTGAAAAGCACACTCAGTGACTGACTTCCTTCAACCAAGTCCTACCTCCTATTTCCACCACCTCCTAATACTACCATCAAATTATGAATTTGTAAGTGGATGAATCCATTGATGAAACATACAAGATCCAATCACTTCCCATAAGCCTTATCACTGAACACTGGAACCAAGCATTATCACTGAACACTGGAACCAAGCCTTCAATACATGACTTTGGGGGACTGAAACATAATCCCTTAGTGGGACCAATCTCAAATAGATTAATTTAATCTGTTATGGCAGATTTGTAAAAAAAATTTCTTTGTAAAGTAGATACAGAGTAAAATAAGTATTTTTTCAATAGCCAGCTTAGCGTATGCAACCCTAAGCATATTTTTGGCCATTTCAAAACAAGTACATTACCTTCCTGCCTTTTCATGAATATCCTGATAAGTAACTTATTATAAATGGTTAAAAAAAACAACCCTGCTATGTGAACACATAATGAAGAAAAGTTTAGCTTTAACTTTGATGTATATGACTGGTATAAGATTATCTCATAGAAACAAAATGTAAAGGATAAAAAAAATTCCAAGGAACTGGGTGCCGGTGGCTCACACCTGTAATCTTAGCTACTCAGGAGGCTGAGATCTGAGGATCATGGTTCAAAGCCAGCCCGGGCAGAAAAGTCTGTGAGACTCTGATCTCCAAAAAACCACTAGAAAACCAGAAGTGGCGCTATGGCTCAAGAGGTAGAGCACTCACCTTGAGCTGAAGAATGCAGGGACAGCGCCCATGCTAGAGTTCAAGCCCCACGACCAACAACAAAAATTCCAAGGCATTCACTAAAATTGAGAAGAGACATAAAGGTAGGTTTGTTCTTTGTTAATTGCTGATTTATTTTAAAAAGTGCAAGGACCTACAGTTTATGGTGTGTTGATTCAGAAAATAAGTTGGGTAATAACACAATTTACATAAGGCAGCTGGTGGTGTAATAATTTCCCTTACTTAGCAACTAATATACTATCTACTAGATTTCCATAGTAATGTAAAGTATTTAACAACAGGTAGCTCCAACTCCTTCAGTGGAGGGCCTGAGTGGAAGAGTCAGGTATTACATAAATAGCAATCGGCCTTATCTGAACTAAGAAATCAATCATTAAATTTGTTTGGATGTAAGGTATCTGTGTGTGTGCACATACGTGCACTATATTGGGGCTTGAACTCAAAGCCTCAATCTCTACCCTCGCTTTTCACTCACGGTTGGTGCCTTATCACTTGAGCCACACTTTCACTTCTGGCCTTTTAATTAGATAAATCTCATAGACTTTTCTGCCTGACTAGTGTTGAACCTTAATCCTCAGATCTCAGCCTTCTGTGTAGCTAGGATTATAGAGGATTTAAGGTATCTTGAAATACAATCATTTTTAAAACTTGAGACATGCCATTGTGTGATATATCTCATAAAAGATGGTGAATAAACTGGATCTTTTCCTCAAAAAAACCCCAAAAACCTGACATGAGCTAGGTGCAGGTGGGTGTAGAGCACCAGTCATGAGGGAAAAAGCCTCTCAAGAGTGGCTCTAAGTCCAAGCCCCAGTGCTGATTGGCAAACAGATGGGGAGGGGTGTGGGCGACACACACACACACACACACACACACACACACACACACACACACACACACACACACACACACACACACACACACACACACACACACACAAAGGAAGAATAGCATAAATGGGAAAAGTTACTGAACATGAAATATCTGCTCTTTAGACTCACTGCTTGGTTTACTTTTGAGCAAATATCTCACTCACAAAGCCTCATATTCTGGCTCCTGCTTGCCTGTCCAACACCTCACAGAGTTGTTGTGAAGAACTAAACAAAACAACACATTTCACTAGGATGAAGTTCCATGAAAGCAGGTATTTTTACCTTATGGTTTACTGACTTATTCCTAACACCTCAAAGAGTATCTGATAGATAATAACAACTCAGTGAATTCGGAGAAATTCTTAGAATATAAAGATGTAATATATTACATGAAGGTAATATTATCATTTACTAAAGCAAGGCAGCCAAGGTGGAGTATAAGGATTTTTTTAGTATTTAGCAATTGGCAATGAAGTTAAAACTAGATGTAGAGGCAAGTCATTTATTTGTTTATTCAACCACTTTTTGAGGGTACATACCAGGCATGATTTTAGATGCTGGACAGATAGTTGTAAAAAAATGCAGATGAAAGTTGGGCATGGCACATAGGTATTTGCTTTTTAGATATGATATGTATTTTGAAAGTGTTATGTATTGTTACATATTATATATACTATTTTCAACTATCATCAGTTTATGAGAAACTTAACAGAATCATCTGGAATTATCCAAGACACATCTCTTATAATTAAAATTAGAAGCAACAATAATAATATTAATCAGGCAATTTAAAAGTATACAAATCAAAGGAGGAGGCTGCAATGCTTGGTAAGAAATGTACGCATTATCCTGCCCATGTAATTGTAACCCCTCTGTACAGTATGTTCACAAATAAAATAAAATAAAATTTAAAAAAAAGTGTACAAATGAAAATCAGTAAGTCTGGGCTGGGAAGGTGGCTCAGTGATAGAGTGCTTGCCTCGCATGCACGAGGCCCTGGGTTCAATTCCTCAGCATCACATAAGCAGAAAAAGCCAGAAGTGGCGCTGTGGCTCAAGTGGTAGAGCGCTAGCCTTGAGCTGAAGATCTGAGGGACAGCGCCCAGGCCCAGAGTTCAAGCTCTACAACTGGCAAAAAAAAAAAAAAAAGTAAGTCAAATCTACACTTTAAATGCTTGTTTAAAAAAGTAAACATAGGGCTGGGAAGGTGGCTCAGTGGTAGAGCGCTTACCTTGCATGCATGAGACCCTGGGTTCGATTCCTCAGCACCACATAAGCAAAAAGAAAAAAGCCGGAAGTGGCGCTGTGGCTCAAGTGGTAGAGCTCTAGCCTTGAGCTGAAGAGCTGAAGGACTGAAGAGCTGAAGGACAGTGCCCAGGCCCAGAGTTCAGGCCCCATGACCGGACCCCCCCCCCAAAAAAAGAAAAATAAACATAAATTCTCTACATAGAAATAAAGGAAGAACATCATTTAGAGAATTACAGACATCAGGATAATAAAGAAATACATTAGACATATTTATTCCAATAAATTAAATTTGACAACTTTGATGACATAGATCAATTTCTTTTTTAAAAAATAAGTTTCTTATTGTGAAAATACCGTACAGAGGGAGGAGTTACAGTTATATGAGCAAGGTAATGAGTACATTTCTTACCAAGCATTGTTGCCTCCTCGTTTGTTTTTCCCCTACCATCCCTATCTAGATCAATTTCTTGACTGTCAAAAATTATAAATATTGAAACAAAGAAGAAATGTTTAAAAAAATCTGAATTGCTCTGTATCTAACTAAACAAACCAGAATAGTAATTTAAAATCTTTGACCAAATCTTTTTGAGTTCTACTAGACTTATTTGTAAATTTCTCCAACATATGAGGAAGATATGTTTATCTTACAGTGTTTCAAAGGTAAAAATAGTCATCTTCTGAATCTAGCATTACATCAATACCAAGACTAAAGCTATTACAAGAAAAGAACATTAAAGATCAGCATCTCTTCAGAACCTAGTAAAAAAAAGTCCCCAGTAAAATCTAAATTATCCACATATAGAAATGAGAATAAATCATTACCAAATGGAATTTATTCCTGAAATAAAAGGTTAGTCTAACCTTTGAAAAAAAATCAATGTTATTCACCATGTTAAAACACACACACACACACACACACACACCGTACTTTCCTCTAAAATATATTTGGAAAGCATTTGATAAAAATTCAACACTTATTCCTACTTAGGGAAGTAATAATAATAATAAAAACTCAACAAATTATAATACAAAGTACTTTCTTCAACAGTTCCCATTCTGAGAGCCATAAACACGACCCAAATCTACTAAGATTCAGCATTTCATGAATTACGAGAATCAATACTGTTAAAGTATAAGTTCTTTAAAATTAAAGAAGAGGTTCAATGAAATTGCAATTAAAACCTCAGCATCCTTTTACCCACAGAAATTGATCAGCTGATTCTAAAATGTATCAGGAATACAAATGACCTAAAATATCCAACATAAACTTAAAAAACAAAAACAAAGTTTGAGTGCATATGTTGTCTGATTTCAAGATCTGCCATAAATTATAGTAATTGGGACCAGACCATTTTTGTAAGGCTAGGCAAATATATCAGTGGAACAAATTAAGGAGTTGAGAAATCAAGCTATACATATGCAGTTAATTAATTTTATATCCAAAACTCAAAGCAGAATAGATGATGGCCTTTTCAAAAAAAATGGGGCTAGGGCCACTGGCTATCTGTATTAGAAAATTTTATCATTACACCATTAAAAATATATATATATTAAAAATGTATGGTAAACTTTAAAATGAAAGTGAAGGGCTGGGAAGGTGGCTCAGTGGTAGAGCGCTTGCCTTGCATGCCTGAGGCCCTGGGTTCAATTCCTCAGCACCACATAAGCAAAAAGAAAAAAAAAGCCAGAAGTGGCACTGTGGCTCAAGTGGTAGAGCGCTAGCCTTGAGCTGAAGAGCTGAGGGACAGCGCCCAGGCCCAGAGTTCAGGCCCCACAACCGGCTAAATAAAATGAAAGTGAAAACTTATAAACACCACAGAAAAAACATTTTACAGGAAAACACAGAACAAGAAATTGTAACTTTAGAGGGGTAAAAGTCATGTCATATATACATACTGTATATATATATATATATCTATATATATATTACAACTGAAGATATACATATATTATATACAGTATATAGATATGTGTGTGTGTGTGTGTATGTGTCTTACAACTGAAAGCAAACCCATTTTTCATTAAGGAAATGATTTGAACAGTTTTACACAAGGAGATATAATGATGGCTAATTAGAATTTGAAAAGTTCAGCATTAGTCACAGGAAAATGCAAAGTAAAAATATTAGAATTATACTACATCACTTTTTCGGGGAGGGGGAGGGGTTGGTCATGGGGCTTGAACTCTGGGCTTGGGCGCTGTCCCTCAGTTCTTCAGCTCAAGGCCAGCACTCGACCACTTGAGCTACAGTGCCACTTCCTACTACATTACTCTTAATGCAAATCTTTCTTATTATTTCTTCTTAGAGAATAGTCATTAAATCTTACACTCAAAAACAAACAAGATCTTGGGGCTGAGGGTTTAGCCCAGCGGAAGGGTACCCGCCCTGCGTGCGCAAGGCCCTGGGTTTGGTCCTCAGCCCTGGGGGGAAAAAAAACCCAAGATCTTAAATTTTCTACAGTGAAATTCTAATGATTTTCAAACTTTTTTTTAAAAAAAGAAGTATTAAGCTCATACCTATAATTCTAGCTATTCAGGAGGCTGAAATCTGAGGATTGCTGTTCAAAGTCAGACTGGACAGGAGAGTTTATGAGACTCTTATTTCCAATTAACCACCAAAAGCCAGAAGTGGCTCAAGTGGTAAAGTGCTAGCCTTCAACAACACAAAAAGGCTTACGAACAGGGCCCTGGCCCTGACTTCAAGCACCAGAACCAGCACACACACAAAATAATTTATTTGTTTAGTTTTCCACTTTGAAAAACAATTTGTAATTACTATAATCAAGTATTTTTAATTTGATTTCAACTGAACAGCTATTACCAAACTTAACGCAGCATAACCACCATGCTTCAGAATATAGTTGGAACAGTTGCTTTGAACAGGAAATAGTCCAGGGTCTGGGTCTTTTTAACTAAACTTTCCATAAATTATTCCCTATTTTTCCAGGGGAATGATTCTTTTTTTTCTATTACTTAACTAGAACTTTGTTGAATGTTTATAAGTATACTTGCAGAAAAAAATTAGAATTTTGCCAATCCAATTTCTTAAAAAAATTAAAAATTAAACACAAGAAAAAGAAAAAAAATAAAAACAGGATAACTAAAATTAAGCTACCTCTCCAGCATGACTAAGTAACAGATTTAAATTATAGCTCCCTAAGAGTAAGTCACATTTTGGCCAGTCTAATTTAGGACCAACAAACAATGGTAATGTTTGAGAAAATAAAGGCTCAGCAAATTACCTTGTACCTTAAAATGCAGGGTGAAGAAGTGTTTTAATCTTCCATTCTATCTATATTCAGCAGTGCGCATGGAGCACTGACTCTCATGTTACACTGTATGTGTGTATTAAAACATCACACTATACTCTATAAATACGGACAATCAGTGAGTCAAAATTTTTAAAAAGCATAAAAACCTGAGAAGCCAGTGGGAAGGCTCTGTGACTCCCAGTCACATGCCTGGTTGGAGATGGAGGATGACAGACTAGAAGCCAGTTTCAGTTCCCATTCTAAGTTAAGAACAGTAGTATTTGAATTCTCATCATGAACTTGAAACAAAAACTTAAAAGCTTACATGAATCTATTTTTACCACATATGACAATTTAGATATACAGATGGGCAAAATACGGAAAACAGGTCTACAGTGTGGATGTCTTGATTAACTTGACAAAGGGTTTTCTATTCCTTAAGAAAATCTAAAGGAAACTAATCCTCCTCCCAAAGAAGAATTTGTTGATGAGAGGATAACCAACTTCCTCCATCTCCAAGTCTTTTTATCTTTTAAGAAAAGTTACTCTATGACTCCCCCAAAACTCTCCATTATGATACTACAATCTTAATCAATGGAGAGTGATTTTCTAAATGCAATCTCTCCTACTAACAGGATTTAAAAATTCTCCAAGCTAGCTCGATCCTGGTTAAGTGAAACTAAGAGTCTCATGGACTTTTCTGCCTGGGTTGGTTTCAAACCTCAATATTCAGATCTCAGCCCTCTAAGTAGCTAGGATTTCAGTTGAAAAAGCCAAGTTAAAGAGTGTAAAGCCCTAAAATTCAAGCTCCTGTACTGGCATACACACACCAAAAACAACTTAAGATCCTCTTGTAATTAGTTTAACCAATTTAAAAACTTTAGGTGATATGATACATCGAATTTGCAGGGTGAGGAAGAGCAGGAATTGTAGGCAGAAGCAAGGGGAAGCTGAAACTAGAATAACAGCAGCATGACAGCTGTTGAAGCTGGATGATGTGTGAGTGTTGTTTTCTTCATATTTGAAAACTCTACAATAGAGAGAAGTGAATTCTTAAAAACTTCTAAATATGCACTAGACATTTTAAGCTACCTCTGAAACATGTCTAAAATAGGAAAAATTCACTGCAAAATAAATCCAAGTGGTCTACTGTTTTTTTTTTAAGTCAAGTTAAAAATGAAGGATTTACCAGTATTTAACTATTTAAAAGTTGTAGGAAAGGCTATTATCGCCACCTACTGGACATAATGATTGACTGCTTGCTAGAAAAAAAAACCCAGCATAGAATAGGTCATCCCATTGTGCACCAAGCATCTAGTTTTTAACAAGATAGTACTAAATAATACCCTCAAATTTATGTTCATATTAGTGACACTACTTAGTAATGTCATATTACATTACTTGCTAAATACCACCTGCTAAAAGGCACATCATAAAATTTTTGTTAGAAAGTAACTGGTGATCATATATAAGCTACCCTTGTTTTACACTAGATTTCAAAATCTGAACTGTTTGCTCATGGAGTTAGAATTCAGACTTTATATTGTTTTTTTGTTTGTTTGTTTGTTTGTTTGGGTCTGGTCGTGGGGCCTGAACTCCGGGCCTGGGCACTGTCCCTCAGCTCTTCAGCTCAAGGCTAGCGCTCTACCACTTGAGCCACAGCGCCACTTCCGG
>NW_012267265.1:6799408-6820908 GCF_000151885.1 Dipodomys ordii | reverse complement strand
GCTCTTCAGCTCAAGGCTAGCGCTCTACCACTTGAGCCACAGCGCCACTTCCGGCTTTTTTCTTTTTGCTTATGTGGTGCTGAGGAATCGAACTCAGGGTCTCCGGCATGCAAGGCATGCGCTCTACCACTGAGCCACCTTCCCAGCCCCATAGACTTTATATTGTTTATAACAAAGTTTATAAAGTTAGAAACTAGTCCTAGTTCTTAAGCTCAGTACATTGTTCTTTTTCATTTTAGCCTTTTACAATTCTTTCTTCTATTATAAATGTTTTTTATAACATAAAATATAAAAGTAATTTGCCATTCTGATGTTTTAGAATCACTTGTGGAATTTTTTAACTGATGCTGGTCTGAAAGTCAGAGGTGGTTATAGTACAGCCAGGGTTAAAATCAGTATATAGCAGTGTCCTCAAAGTATGGTCCTTTGACTAGTCTCATCATCACCATTACCTGGTTGGAAATGCAAAATTTCAAGGTCCATCGGACATTTCTGGGTAAAAGCCAACATTTGTGTTTTGCAAGCCTTCCAGTTTATTTGGTGCAAACTAAAGTTTAAGACTCACTAGTATTTACTATAAGAATGTTAAGCTCTTACTTGTTTTGAATGAGATTTAATTACTATTTTTTCAAGAAGAAATAATAAAGTTTTGTGTGAAGAGTGACATAGGACAATTCTATTATTTTACCATAAATATACCATTATAAACATTTAACCATCACTCCACTGGAAAAAAGTAATTTACTGATAGGCTAATTAATAAGATTTTGGAATATTCCTGCCCAGACAACTTTTCCACCTGTATTTTTCATTCTGGTTTGTTCTAATCGATAAAGCACATTTCTAAGACATAGTATTTTAGCCACACCTCTTTTTTTGTTTGTTTTTTTACTAATTTTGAAGACAGAGTTTTACTACATATTCCAGGATGGTCATAAACTTGCTACAAAGCCCAAGCTGACTTTCAACTCATGATCTTCTTGCTCTAACCCTTCAAGTGCTTGGATTACAGGTGTATACTGCCATACTTGGTTAAACTGTAACTTCTGAGCCTGGAATGTAATTTCTAGAAAAAAAGAGGAAAACAAATTATGCTATAAATAATATATAAGATTATTTTAACACATATAAAACAAAGCATTGAACATGAGGAAGTTGAAACCAATTAAATGTCCAAAAATTGGAGTAATAATAATAAATATGAACATCAAAGATAGAATGCTACCATTAAAATGGTACTTTGTATATTAGATTTTAAATACCTTTAGATGATTACTTTTGTATCTGCACATGCTATTTCTTTCAAATGAAAACAAAGGAAATATACTGAAATACTAATGTATATGTCTGAGCATTAAGACTGAGTTAATCATATTAGTATTTTAATCTTTTTATCATAAGAGTATAATTACCTTATTTAACTATAACAGCATTATGCTGTAGGTACTCACAGGGAAGTGCTGTTACTGTTTTATAGTAACAGTACTGCTATATTTGGTAAACAGTCCCGAATTTTTAATTTTCTAATGGGAACAAATGCTTACTAGGTTACACTAGATGTTCATAGTTATTTGGACTTCCAAGACAACTAAAATTTCAATATCAATTTGAGAGACACCCACTCAGCTTTCTAAATGTTCCTTACAAATCAAAGTTATTAAAACTACACCAACTAATTTACCATCACTATTATTTTGTAAGAGAAAAAACATTTAAATACTCCATAAAAAGCAGAAGACAGTCTTATACTAAATAAAACTATTCCCAAGAAAGGACAATTGGCAATTACATGTCAAAATTACTTGTACCTTTATTTTTCACATACCAATAAATACTTAAGGATCAAACTAGTCTATAACAGCACTTGATAGAAGACACCTTGTTAGCTTTCTTCTTCTAGCTTTCTCATGAGATGTTTCACAAACATCAAACCACTTATTACATTCATTAGCAAAGGAATCCAGGATCAAATGATCACAAATATGAAACTACTACACCTAGGGTCTTGTATGCATTTAGAAGCATGATAAAAAACAATCATTACAGAATGTACAAATATTATCATTATAAATTGATTCCAAAGAATATTACCCACCAGATATTTTAATATGTAGGTATTTTCTATATTCACATTATCACAAATGAATTCAGAACCTTAAAATAAACATCTTATGCAGTTAAAGAAATAATCATGCTTCTCTGTATGCTTTACCTCATATATGGTGCATACACGTGCACATTTGAGGGAAGATGAAGCACAGCACAGAATCAGTAGAAAGTGGGTGAAAAAAAACAGCAGAGGGGCCCATTAACTGCACTGTAATTATGAAATTATGAAAGTGAACTAGGCAACTCAAGGGTGGTGATAGGAGGAAGGGAATGACAGAGAAGAGGGAGAGAATGACAGAGAAGAAGGAACAGCTGATACTAAGCAAAAGGAAAGAAGTGTACAGATCACCCGATTTGTAAAAAAAAATAGTTTTATTGTTAAAGGTCATATAGTTCATAAGCAATGTAGATTAAGATAATGATGACTATCATTGTAAGGTTTAAAAGGTGCTTGTGAGTTTAAAAAAGTCCCTATAAAAAAACAAAACAAAACAATTCCAGGAATAAGAAAAAGGGAAACAATATTCTCAATTTTTTGTCTCAAATTTTCTTTAGTCTCTGAAGACACTTTTGATTAGCAAAAAATATTACACTGAAATTGCTAAGCAGCAAAACCCAAAATAAATGTCTTGATGTTTGGCTTTCAAAAAAAAAAAAAAGACTCATGCTTGTGATGCAACTCATGATGCAATTTTCCTTGTGGGAGCTGAGAGTACTACTACATTCTCAGGTGCTATGGCTTCCAAGGAAAGTCACTAAGCTAGAAAATGCCACTGGATCATATTTTCTATATTCTGCATTCTACCAATATGTAAAATCTGCGTCCTGGGAAGAAGATGTGGCAGGATTTAAGAGAAATTCAGTCACAGAGAAATGGAAAACTTTCAGTGTGAGAATTCACTTTCACATGGGATGATCAAGAAATCACAAGGCCCCAAATGTAGAAATGTTTGTTTTATAATTTTATCTGTTGCTTATTAATCCACTGAAAAGAATTTCAAATTTCAGCTCTTATAGGCAACTTGTCTTTTTTTTTGGGGGGGGGGGGAGGGTCGTTTATGGGGCTTGAACTCAGGACCTGGGCACTGTTCCTGAGCTTTTTGGCTAAAGGCTAGTGCTCTACTACTTTAAGCCACAGCCCCACTCTTGTTTTTCTGGTGGTTAACTGAAGAGTCTCACAGACTTTTCAGCCTGGGCTGACTTTGAACCGAGATCCTTATATCTCAGCCTCCTTGGTAGCTAGGATTACAGGCGTGAGCCACCAGCGCTTGGCTCTTTGTCACTTTCTTCAGCTTCAGCTTCTTTAGGATCTTTGTCACTTTCTTCAGCTTCAGCTTCTTTAGGCAACAGTGGGTCAATCTTCAGCAGCAAGCCTTCGCTTGTTGAACTACGAAGGAAAGCACGAACTACAAAGGGACCTGGCAACAAAGACAAGAACCAACTTTGCTTACTCCACATTAAGTTATAACAAAGGGCAGATAATTCCATCTTTATAGTAGAAAATAAATTAGCTGTCCTAGAGGATTCATCTTTGAAACTGCAAACTCACTAATAATCCATTTCCTTCTCCCAGAAGAGGATCAACTAGAATTCATTTTATTGCATAGTCAACAGTGAAGATGCAGGTGGTGATATTTACATTTAACAGAAATACTTAAAATATTTAAATTTAAGTGTTGAAATATTTAACTTGTACATGTAAATATTTAAGATCTATGTTTAAATGCTTTTGTGTTTAAAATAAATACTTATTAATTTTAATATCTACTTAAAACAGTCAACACTGAAGGTACTTTTGGATTACCAAAAAGCTTGTGAAATTCTCTCAAAAGTTTTTCGTAAGAATTCATTGAAAATGGCAGGTGTCATTTAAAATGTCAAAAAAGAGAATAGTTGTTCTGCTTAAAGGACTTTCTATCACCCTTGCATCTCACAGGATCCCTCTATTGCAAACAAAGTTCTCCATGTAACATAAGAAGTCATACACATGCACTGACTACAAGCTATGGACACATACCGAAGAAAATAATAAACGAGTTACTTAACCAACTGTTTTAAATCCCCAAGGGGAAGAAAAACAGCATTAATTATTAACACAGTTATAAACAAAGCCTGGCAAAAGTTCTATCATGATAAGCTCATAAGTGAAAAGACAACCATTCATGAGTAAAGTTGATTTGAAGAAGGAATTTGAGTGGTACATAATGTAATAATAAAGGCAATGCACTAATTTGTAATCTAGCCTCCTACACAGTTTATATATCTTGATAATGTTTACTATTTCTCAATGTTTTTAAGAAGTGACTGTCCAGCCAGGCAATTATGTCTCACCCGTATAACCCAGCTACTCGGAGGCTAAAATCTGAGGAAGCCAGGCAGATAAATCCAAAGAGGACTCTTATCTTTAACCAGCAAAAAGCAGGAACTGGAGATGAAGCTTTTAGGGAAATCGCTAAGTGAGAATGTAAGACCTTGAGTTCCAGTACCAACACAAACATACTCTCATGACCATGACAAAAATACTCTTCTCTTTTCTAAAATAAATAAGATGAAGAAAACCAGTTAAAAGGACGCAGCTAGTAAGATAACTAGAAAGCCCACAGAATGGGAAAAGATTTTTACATCAGACAAGGGCCTCATATTAAAATATACGTAAGAGCTCGAAAAATTAAAACCCCCAAAAGCAAATCCACAAAGAAACAATAACCTAATTAAGAAATGAGCTAAACACTTAAAGACAGACTTTTCAGAAGAAGTATAAAATGGCCAATAGACATACAAAGAAATGAAATGTTCAACATCTCTGACCATAAAAGAAATGCTAATCAAAACAACAAGATTCCACCTCACCCCAGTTAGTATGGCCATATGAAGAAAACTAACAATAACAGATGCTGGTGGGGAGGTGGCCAAAAGGGAACACTACTACACTGCTGGTGGGAATGTAAACGTGTTCAAGCACTCTGGAAAGCAGTATGGAGGTTCCTCAAAAGACTACACATAGAGCTCCCCTTTGACCCAGCAATCCCCCTCCTGGACATTTACACAAATGACCAAAAATAAGACCACACTAAAGCTATCAGCACAACCATGTTCATTAAAGCATTATTTACCATAGCTAAGACACGGAATCTGCCCAGATGCCCCTCAGTAGATAGAAAATGTGGTATATATACACAATGGAATTCTATGCTTCTTCTATCAGAAAGAATGATATTGAACCATTCATAAGAAAATGAAAAAAACCTGGAAAAAATTATATTAAGTGAAAATAAGCCACACTCAAAGAAACATAGGTTGCATGGTTTCCCTCATTTGTAGTCATTACAATGTACCTATAAATCTACAAGTAAACACAACGGATAGTAAAACACAAAAAATTACACTTGGACATGATAAATTATACAGGACTCTAAACATTCACACAATGAGATCAAAGGAGGATATTCTTAGGAGAGGACCACAAAGGCTCAAAGCAATGCTCATAAGATCATATAAAATGAAGTTTATCGAAATGAACTCTAAGAAAAAGGAAACAAAGTTTTATGTTATTTTGCCTGTTTTTTTTCTCCTTTGTCACTTTTTATTTCTGTTCCTTTTGTTTTGTATGTAAGTATATCAGTTTTGGGGAGATTAAAGGTGGGCACAGAAATGGTGGGACAAAGGGTGAACAAATGCAGCAGTGACACTTACTAGACACTATGTTGAAAATGAACTCCACAACTTGTGGAGGTGAGAGGATGGGAAAGAAAAAACTGAGAGAAAACGAGGGAAGAAGTGACACTGTTCAAAAAGAAATATACTCATTACCTGACTTATGTAACTGTAATCCCTCTGTACATCACCTTTGCAATAAAAATAAATTGTAAAAGAAAGCTAGCTGCTAATGTCTGGACAAAGTGAATTATCTGGCTTTAAAATATAATTTCACGAGTGATTTTAGTTCTTCTTTTAAAGTAATCAATTTTCTTTCAAATCTTTTTTAGATTTAATGACTAGAATAATGTGGGAATTTAGAAAGCTCAGAATATATACCTTATTAATGATAGGGAAGTCCTTCTCTGAAAACTACAACATTAAAAAACTAAGCAAAAATCCTTCAGATAATTAAATTTTATTTATTTACTTCTAGGAAATATTGATACTAGTATACTTACATGTTAACTTATTTTCCTAATATTTTACATGAGTTAGGGCTAAAGGGTAATCGATGTTTGCAACCCACTTACCCAAATTTAACGGTCTGTGCCTACAGACTTCATTAATAACGGTTCTCAGATTGGCAGCTATCTGGTCGCTTGACATATCCAACTGAAAGAAAAGGGTAAGTATAACATTAATGATAAGAGTAAGAAGAAATACAATTTGGGTGACTACATAAGTATTTTTTATTCATAGTTGCTTTTCAAAATACTTGATGCAATATTTTTTAAAAGACTCTTATGAAAAAAAGAAAGACTCTCTAACTTTTCTTTGCAATGCTACACTTAAATGACTACATATAAAGATTTCATTACCTTGAAGAACATATTATATCAGAGTGCTTTAAAATCTTTCCACTTGATGTTCCCTGATTTCTAAGTATTTGCCCCAAAGCAAATCTTGGATATACATACCATACCTTATATCTTCTCCTAGGTATTAGTGGTACTTTTTGTTAAAGTTGGTGATTTACTTACAAAGGAAACTAAGAAAACATTTAGAAATTAATGCTTCCACGGGTACAAAATAAAGCAACTTGACTAAATGTATTCAGACAACATGTATATCACAGAGACAATTTCAGGATGCTGTGCTAATATTCTAATTTTTCACTGGGTGCCAGTGGCTCATGCTTGTATTTCTAGATCTCAGAAGGCTGAGATCTGAGGATCATGGTTCAAAGCCAACCCAGGCAGAAAAGTCCCTGCTGTGGCTCAAAATGGTAGTTTTCAGAGAAACGTGGTAGAGAAAAGTGGTAGAGCAAAAGAGCTTGGGGACAGTGCCCAGGGCCTAAGTTCAAGCTCCACAACCAACCAAAAAAGAAAAAAATAATAAAGTTCTGATTTTTTAAACACTCTAGGCAATACTATATGCCGCAATTTAGCAAAAACTATAGTAATTAAATAAATGGTGAGCAAGTCCTATTCATAAAAATATTCAAACCTTAACTAAATTCTTAAAATGTCCTTTAAAAGTCCTGCTGTTTGTGAACCAAATTCAGTGAATGTTAGTCTTCTTAAATATACTAAATTCAGTCTTATTTCATGTAAATGTTTCGAGAATTTTATACTGTGCCAAATGAATCCATTTCTAATAATTAAATACAACTTATAATAGCATAACTGGCCAAAAATAAGTGGCTTGGTGGGCACCGGTGGCTCCCACCTGTAATCCTAGCTACTCAGGAGGCTGAGATCTGAAGATCTCAGTTCAAAGCCAGCCCAGGCAGGAGACTCTTATCTCCAATAAACCACTAGAAAACCGGAAGTTTATCTCCAATAAACCACTAGAAAACCAGAAGTGGCGCTATGTCTCAAGCGGTAGAGTGCTTGCCTTGAGCTGAAGAGCCGAGGGATAGCACCCAAGGCCCAGAGTTTAAGCCCCATTACCGACCAAAAAAAAAGGTGGCTTTTCAAAACTATATTTATCTTCTAACTTCATTCCATGGGTGGGAGTTTCCAGAGGGGAAAAAGTCAAAGTAGGGCTGGGGAGCTGGGGACATGGTTCAAATGATAAGGCAGGGCATTTGCCTAGCAAGTATGAGGCCTGAATTCAAAGCCCAGCATTGGCCAAAAATAAGCAAATACATAAGCTAATTAAATCATAAATTAATTAGAGCAACGTTTTGTGCACTTTATTAAGTTCACAGATTCAAAACCTTAAGGTGCAACATAGCAGAGAAAGCACCTTACACATTTTACGTTAAAAAGAAACAAATGAAAAGGCAAAGGGCATCCACATGTGCCCTTACTATCTCTCAGTGCAATTTTTCACTTTTCCTCTGATTAACCTATTAGCAACTGCAATGACCACCACGGCTCTCACAAATTCCTTTACCCTTTGACAAAGACCTATGCCAACTCTAAGTTTGAAATAGAAGAAAAAGCTACATGTCCAACCTTTTTTTTATCAGTTATATTGTTGTAATACATATGGTACACTTAGATTTTTTTTTTTTTTAAATGGGTCATTGAGCTTGAACTCTAGGCCTGCGCTCTGTCCCTCAGCTCTTCAGCTCAATGCTAACACTGTACCAGTTGAGCCACAGCACCACTTCTGGCCTTTTCTGTTCAGTGGTGCTGAGGAATCAAACCCAGGGCCTCATGCATGCAAGGCAAGCACCCTACCACTGAGCCACCTTCCCAGCCCCAAGCTTAGATTTTTATAACTAATATCTGCAACCCAATATTACCATTCCTACTGTAGGCTAAAACAACAATATACACCTTAGAAACGTAAACCATTCCCCATACAGCTTTCATTATTAGGATACCTCCAGTGACTTGTTTTGTTTCTTGGCAAGGACAGGATGGAATGGAAGACAAGACTCAGGATTATATTCAGAGGCTTTCTGCCCTCTGCCACAGAGCTGTATCCTAACAGATTCTCAACAGCAGACAAAGAGAACATTGAACTCTGTGAAGCACCATATCTGATGTTTAGGTAGTGATTGTCTACTTCAGGGGAAAATAGCTGCCTTTTTGCTGTAATTCTTAGATTTTCCCTTCCATGCAATTCCTAAGGGTTGTATTCAACAAATTTCTTACTATTATGAAAAAACAAAATCAGTCATTCTCACATTTTTTTTTGGTCCCTGTGAAAAATGTTATTTTTTTTATCTCAAGTTTGTCAAGCACATGTCCAGGATAGATTTGGGTCATGGAATCTTATTCCAGAAAAATATACACAAGCATATTAAAAGAACAAATACCCTATGCTTTCAAGGTTTTCATGGATTCTCTGATTTTTTAAAAAAAAGTGAAGAGAGTTGAATGAGTCCTGGGGCAAGTGTTTCAGTTGAGTTACACTTTGAGTATTGAGGCAAGTTTGTTCCAATACTATGGAATATACTGTGAAAAAAATGATTTCTGCATTTTATGCAGGATAGAACTTAAGGCAAAGTGCATACATATTACTTCTAACGCGTCCAGCTTCTGTCGCTGTAATGTCCTGATAATCCTTACATGACTGATCACCTCTAACTGGATACTGCAGAGGACTGCTGCTGTGGATAAGCACTTTCACAATTCCCTGACCTCTAATAACCCTTCCAAATGCAATACTCCTAAGATTAGAGAAAGTGGGCTCAGCAGACACAGGCATCTTCTGCAAGTTGGCCAACACAGTAAACCTCCATGACTCCTAATAGTCTAAACTGGAAAAGAAGGAATGGCTATCTGCAGTTCTCCTAAAGAAAATTAAGTAGTGATAATAACAATGATGGATTACACAATTCCATTTATTGCGCATTTACTTTGGGACGGCTCTAAGCAACTGTAGGTACATTTTCTTTCTTTTTCTTTTCTCCCAAGAAGTCTATGAGGTAAATATCCTTATTATCTCTCAAAAGCTAAGATCCAATTAGGAGCTAAGACCCAGAAAACTTTTTATCTTATCCAAGAGCAAATGTATAGTAAGATGTCGTCTGGCAGCTCTTACGGTGGACAGACATGGATGTCAACTCTCCTAACACCACTTGCTACCTTATGACCCAGCTACAACCTATTGGTGACCCTTACAAAAAAATGAAGCATTATTTGTCTGAATGAGTTTGTTATAAACTAAGGGGAAGAAAAAAAGAGACTATGTGAGAAAGCCTACTTCACTATCATAAATACTTTTAGATGGTAACACCATTCAATTTAGCAAATTTACCTAGCCCCCCTCCCCCCACCCCCGTGTGTCAAACAACATGCTGGGAACTAGAAAGATAAGAGAGATACAAACATTGCTCTCAAGAGGTCACAATCTACTCACTGAAATAAGCAGTGACTGGTGCCATTAGGTTGAAAAGCACCATGAGGGTACTAAGAAGAGACTGACTTTGACAAGGAAGGCTTTCACTCAAAAAACAGGTACTATTTAAGCTGAGTATAAAAGGACAGTTTTGAAGGCCAATGGTAGTATTCTCAAGCAAGGGGCCACTACAATATGAGAACAAGGTAGATCTGGCAGACCATCAGGTAGCTCATTATATCTAGGGAACATTTATGGCTGTAGATGACTCAGCTTAAGTGCATATGCACATAAGCTGTGCACATGTGGACAGCAAGCACCCTATGCAGGAAGAGTCAGGAGCTACTAAGAGACAGACTGATAATGAGAGATGTGAGGCCAGTTTCATAATTCTTGATTGGGATAAAAAGAAAAATCCTATTATAATCTATACCCACTTGCAGTAGAAACAGAAGCCAAGATAGGTAGCAAAACTACAGAGCTCATGTGTAGACACTGGTGGTACCTCCAAGAAGGGGATACTAGCTGGTGGAACCTGTGTTATATGAACATCGAACTGATGAGAGACGGTCACATGATCACAAATATTCCCAGGTAACCAGAGGTTTTTTTTGCCTTTTCCCTTTACTCTCCTCCTCAGGACCTTTACCCAAGAGTAGAGCTACACCTCCAGCCATGAAGGTTGAAAACCTAATAAGCCTGCTATACTTCAGGCCGCACAATCCATAAAAGCCTGGTTCTGTACTGAGCAAAGGAAGCCTCTGGATGTGAGATCAGAGCTATGAACCAGATCATCTACACTTTCAATAACTGAAAGCTACTGGAACTATGAGATCTAACCAACAAACTTACACCTAACAGAGAAGGGACATTGTACCCAGAACAGTTGGAAGCAGAGAATGGAAAAAAAAAAAATCTTCTGGTTTTTATCTCACAAAATTCAGACTAAAAATGCATTCTGTGTACATGAAATTTGTGGTGTTGTGTTCCAAAGAGCTATATTCATAGTTATGTGATGTTATAAACATCTAAATACTCAACAGAAGAAATAAAGTTGATTAAACTGATACATCCATAGAACAGACAATAAACTAGCTTTCAATATGATACATTTCAAGAAATTAATGACATGGAAACACATTTGAGTTTCAAGTTTAAAGATAAAAGAATATAAAATACAATTGTACAAAAAGTACTAAAAGGTTACCGATTATAGGAATTCTGAATTATTTTTAAATTATTACTGTACTGTTTAGCATTGTCCAACTATTTATTTTGCTTTTTAAATTTTTAGCAAGGGTTTACTTTCATATAACAGAGTTAAAAGGAAGAAAAAGAGGAGAGAAAAACATTTTGTTCTCTGTATGCAGGAAATGGAAGTTCAAGCCCCAAATGGCAGCTCCTGGCTGGGCAAAATACACAGGGTCATGTCAGCCAGCAAAATATTTAAACAATGGTTTTAGATGGGTAAAGCCCATCCAAAACCCAGGTATCTTTTAGGACTTTGTTTTGACAGGATATGCCTTACATTCTTTCTGTCTTTATTCATTCATGGAGTTCCCAGATTTCTACCATTTACCAAACTCAAAGCAGCATGTAAAGAGCTCCTCTTGCGTCCTAATCTTGTAACTTAAGAAGAGGAGCCTATCTACTTTTTCAGTTTACTTCCTGGTTTCAACTTCCAAATCTGTGGTCCTTTTTATGTTTGTTAAAAATAATGTAACATGGTAACATAGATAAGGTTTTATGCATATACAAACAGACTGGAGAATTGTATACTTAGGGGAAGAATCCAATAGCGTAACTCCTCTGAACAACTAATAAACTGTTTAACAAAATGAATACTAGGAAAAAGAAACATGTTTGAGGGGAGGGTACAATGAAGAGAACACGAATAGAGGGAGGAAGGTTGAGCAAAAGCAGTCATTATCTTCAATACACATTATGCGGGCTGGGAAGGTGGCTCAGTGGTAGAGCGCTTGCCTTGCATGCCTGAGGTCCTGGGTTCAATTCCTTAGCACCACATAAGCAGAAAAAAAAAAGCCAGAAGTGGTGCTGTGGCTCAAGTGGTAGAGTGCTAGCCTTGAGCTGAAGAGCTGAGGGACAGCGACCAGGCCCAGAGTTCAGGCCGCACGACCGGACCCCCCCAAAAAAAATCAATACACATTATGCAAAAATTGAACTACATAAGCTAAAGATAGGGATGGGATTGAGAGAAATGGAGGAGAATGACGGAAGGGGTGTACTGTACTCATAATCTGATTTATGGAATTGGGACCTCTTTGTACAACTATTAATAATAAAATAAATAAAAATGAAAAACAACATATTTTTCCTGTCTCCTCACATACCTATCCTGCCTCTCATTACTCCCCTAAACAACTGTGATCCCTTTTAAAGGGTGCAGACAGGTGGGCGCCAGCAGCTCATGCCTGTAATCCTAGTGAGGAGACTGAGATATGAGGATTGTGAGTCAAAGCCAGCCCAAGCAGGAAAGTCCATGACTCTTATTTCCAATTAAGCACCAAAAAAGACAGAAGTGGAGCCGTGTATAGGGCTAGCCTTGAGCAAAATAGCTCAAGGACAGTGTAGGCCCTGAGTTTAAGCCCTAGGACCTGTGTAAATGTGCACCCACATGTGAACACACAGTCCATCTTTTATAGCTACTTCATTTTGTTATATATGTCAATTAACTAAGTTAAAAAGTAATAGTAGTTTAGCATTTAAATTACAAAACCAAGGCATAAATTATTTTTCATTTATTTATTTATTTTTGGGCATAAATTACTATAGCTCAGTAACAGAACACTTGTCTAGAAAGTGCAAAGCTCTGAATTCAATCTCTAGAACCACTAAAATACATAAATACATACATATCTACATAAACAACGAAACCAGCCTTTGTAGAGTGCTATATACATTGCAAGACAAATGTTACTTTTTCATAAAGAAACAAAACATAGCTACTCCGGAGTCTGACATCAGGTGCACAGCAGTCCTAGGCCAGCTCAGGTGAAAACATTACAAAGATTCCATCCCATCTTAGGAAAAGAAGCCAAGCATGGGCACAAGCCTGTCATCACAGCTATAAGGATAAGCCTAAAATAGGCAGATCACAGTCCAGGCATACACTAAGGTAGAAAGTGAGACTCTATCTCAAAAACAACCAGAGCAGAATAGTGTTGGAGTTGTGGTACAGCAGTAAATGTCTACTTAGTTGGGGGAAGAGAGAAGGGGGAGAAGTGAGACCTTTGTCACCTGCCTTACATCAAGCACAGATACCATATATTGCTAACCTCTTACAAAAAAGAATCCATTATTATAGTTTTGTTTTCAAAAACACAGTCATTCCCCTGCCAACCACCATTCTACTTTCCATCTCTATGAATTTCATTCCTCTAGGTAGGTATCTCATAAAAGTACAGTCATTGGCCACATGCTGGTGGCTTGTGCCTATTATCCTAGCTACCCAGGAGTCTGAGATCTAAGGAACTCAGTTCAAAACCAGTCCAGCTAGACAAATTCAGACACATACATGGACTCTTATCTCCAATTAACCAACAAAAGCTAGCCCTGGGGGTGTGGCTCAAATGGTGAAGCACTAGCCATGACCAAAGAGAACCCCAATAACCAGCACACACAAAAAAGTGGAATCATACATTTATTCTTTTATCTGGTTCATTTTACTTACTGTAATAACTTCAAGATTCAAACATATTCTGGCACTTTTTAGAACTTCTTTCCTTCTTAAGCTTGATACACCATTCTACATATATCACATATTTTGCATTCTGTTTATCCACTCTGCAGATAGATTTGCATCCCCTCTTGCCTGCTTATACAGTGCTGCTATGGACATGGATATATGTATGTCTGCTTGGGTTTTTGCTTTCAATCCTTTTTGATATATATCTAGAAATAGAATTGCTATATCATATGGTAACTTTGTTTAGTGTTTTCTTTTTCACATTCCCAACAACAATGCACAAGAGGTCCAATTTTTATATACACTCACCACCATTTGTTATTCTACATACTTGTTTTAACAATGGCCATCCTAAATGGTGTGAAGTATCTTACTGTGATTTTAATTTGCACTTTCCTAATGACTTGATAATGGGTATCTTTTCATTTGCTTATTGGCTATTTATAGATCTCCTTTGAAGAAATATGTGTTTTGATGTTATGCTCATTTTTAAAATTGAGTTGCTTTTTATTATGGGGTTGTAAAAGTTCTTTATATTCTAGTTGTGAATATATATATACATACATATATAGTTTGTAATATTTTCTCCTTCATACTCTCACAGTATCCCTTGAAGCACAGATGTTTAAATCTTAATGAAATCCAACTTGTCTTCCTTTCTTTTTATGTCTATGCTTTTGAGTCCAATTTATCTAGCTAGTAATGTCTACCAACAATTCATATTTTTGTATTACTATAGTATTTCCCTGTATAGATGCACTAGGAACTTTTTATTCCATTTACATGCAAAAAGACAACAGGGATTTATCACCTTTTAAATTATCAAATATGTTTATAGGTTCACAGTATCTCTAATTTGAAAATCTAAAATCCAAATTCTCCAAATTATGAAAGTTTTGAGTGCCAACATGACGCTTTAGAAGTCTCAGATTTTGGAACATTTCTGATTTTTAGATCAAAGAAGCTCATTTAGTAAAAATTTTTGCCACTGTCCCAAAAATCTGAAAAAACAAACACTGAGACTTCAGTATACCAAGCACTTAAGCTAAGTTATACTTGGCTAGTACTATAAAAATCTGTGTCACATATGTGTACAAAGGTGAATTTTGCATGCGGTATTCTGACAATTACTTATTATCAATTGGATAGACAAAGAATGAAGTTGGCAGACCCTGGAAAGCAATTTAATCCCTTTTTACATGTTATGCTATATTTATTTATTTATTTTGGGTCCAGTCGTGGGGCCTGAACTCTGGGCTGGGTGCTGTCCCTCAGTTCTTCAGCTCAAGGCTAGCGCTCTACCACTTGAGCCACAGCACCGCTTCCGGCTTTTTTCTTTTTGCTTATGTGGTGCTGAGGAATTGAACCCAGGGCCTCATGCATGCAAAGCAAGTGCTCTACCACTGAGCCACCTTCCCAGCCCGCTATGTTTATATTTTTTAAATCATATGTTCTATCAATCAATGATCACTATATTTTGAGTTAATGCAGTGGACTAATAATAAAAGCTACATGTGTCTCAAATTATATAGTTTATTAATAACAGATAAAAGAGGAGAATCACCTAATTTCTTGACATTACAAGTGAGAAAAGTAGAAACAAGCTTTTTTATTCTAGTAAGAACACTGGCAATAAAAAAGCATCCTAACAATATAACCTACAATCTTCACTGCAATTAATACAACTCTTTCAATAAAGCATTAAGAGTATTGCTGGCACATAATGGATTCTAGGGAATATTAGTTTTTAGCCCTAGGGTCTCCAACCAACTTCCTTTATTTTACTTTCTAGTTTATTTTTCCCCGTTTTAATTCCTTCATTAATGACACAGTGTACTGTAGCATAACACAAATATGCAACAGAAAAGTTAATCATTATATGGAAAGAATGAGGGAAAGAAGGGAAGTAGCAGGAGGTATGAGCAAGGGGCTGCCACCTCTTATCCAGCTGTTGATTGTGTCTCATGATTTAAACAATATTCTTGCCAGCCACTATTTCAACTCATACACTCAGTTGCTCTAAAATAAACTGCAAATTGCAGATCCTAAACTATCCACAGATTACTGTTCAACAGAACTCCAATCCATTCACTTGTTCTAACATGTTCACTAAAACTGACGCACTGATTTCAACACAAGATTTAACTATGTTTATATTCCCTTTCCCTCAACTTGTTTATTTTTGTTCCAATATACCTTAGCTTTTATCAGCTGCCAGACAGACAAAACAACTCACTATGACACAAGCAAAGCATACTTCATAAGTGGCACCTACGAATGGACTGTGTCTACAACATTAAAAAGAAGGGGAAAAAGCACATCAAAATTCCTAAATCTATATTAAGTAGTTCAAAGCTCCAAATTTATATTTTAAACTCAGACAGGAAACACACCAGTTAATTTAGGTCTTGTCATTATTTGGCATAAATGCAGATGTGTTGTCTTTTTATTTCCCTTTTTAGAAAACAAATTTTTTAGCCAGGTGCTAGTGGCTCATGCCTATAACCCTAGCTACTTAGGAAGCTGAGATCTAAGAACCATGGTTTGAAGCCAGCCCAAGCAGAAAAGTCCGTGACACTCTTATCTCCAATAAATTACTCAGAAAAGGCCAGAAGTGGTGCTATGGCTCAAGTGGAAGAGTGTTAGCCTTGAACACAAAGAGACTCAGGGACAGTGCCCAGGTCCTGAGTTCAAGCCCCAAGACCGCCTTTACCACCACATAAAAAGGAAAAAGAAAAGAAAAAGAAAAACAAACTTATTAAAGTGCTAGGAGTGGTACAGCATTTGTCTGGAATATGCGTGGCTCTGGAATTGATCTCCAGTACCACAAAAAAGGAAGTTGGGAAAGAGATCAATATGCTTTGGTTTGATTTACCAATACCACATGGTTTACAAGCTTCAATATCTGGATATTGAGAAGATCTTTACTAGCCATACAACGGACAAGGGTCTCATATCTAAAATATACTTGGAACTCAAAAAATTAAACCCCCCAACAACAAATCCTCAAAGAAACAACTGCCCAATAAATAAGTGGGTGAAAGACTTAAAGAGAAACTTCTCTGAAGAAGAAAGAAGGATGGCCAATAGACACATAAGAAATGTTCAACATCCCTAGCCATAAAAGAAATGCAAATCAAAACAACATTGAGATATCACCTCACTCCAGTTAGAACGGCAAAAATCAAGAACTCTAACAACAACAGATGCTGGAGGGGATGTGGACAGAAAGGAACCTTACTTCATTGTTGGTGGGAATGTAAACTTGTTCAACCACTTTGGAAAGCAGTATGGAGGTTCCTCAAAAGACTTCACATAGAACTCCCCTATGACCCAGCAATCCCACTTTTGGGCATTTACCCAAATGTTTACAAACAAGACCACACTAAAGCTACCAGCACAACTATGTTTATTGCAGCATTATTTACCATAGCTAAGATATGGAACCAACCCAGATGCCCCTCAGTAGATGAATGGGTCAAGAAAATGTGGTATATATACACAATGGAATTCTATGCCTCCATCAGAAAGAATGACATTGCCCCATTTGTTAGGAAATGGAAAAACTTGGAAAAAATTATATTAAGTGAAGTAAGCCAGGCCCAAAGAAACATAGGTCCCATGGTTTCCCTTATTTGTAATATCTAGTATATGTATGAGTCAAGTGGAAAAGGTCAGATAATGTGATGTCAGGAAAATGAACCGTTAGATGTGTATTTTAATGTTTTTTTCTTTCATGCATGTGTTTCTAATGCATTTATAAGATTATCTCTTTGTTGCTTTGTATGTCCCTCCCCCACAGTATAACCCCTGCTTTCACTATATTTGATGTCAGTATAATTTGTGGAGGAGATGGGGAAAAACCAGTTGTTTAAGGATACAGGTGGACCTGTTGCAACAATGAGAAGTACAAGTTGTCATGTCCAAAATGAGCTTTACAACGTCGGTGGGGGGGGGGGGGGAGGGAGAGGGGGGAGGATGGGAAGGGATGTGAAGGGTAAACAAAGGAGGAGGCTGCAATGCTTGGTAAGAAATGTACGCATTATCCTGCCCATGTAATTGTAACTCCTCTGTACAGCATGTTCACAAATAAAATAAAATTAAAAAAAAATATCTGGATATTCACATGACTATAAAGGGCTAAAGTTTTTACTTCAATGTTCAATGTTCTGACAACTTAATGTCAAGGTAGCTGACTGTATAAAGGCACTTACAGAAAGTATTTTAAAATGATGCTTTATAATTTCAATCATAGTAAATTTTAACTCTCCTAATTGAAGATTTTATGCAATTATAAATTAATTTAGTAATAGTTTTCAAAAAAAGTAAAGTTTTAAAGTAAGGTTAAAGCATTTTCTTGACAATATTTTATTTTGTTACTGACTTCACTTGATTTAATAGCATACTAGGAGGAGGAACCTGTACTGTGATATAAGAAAATAAATGGGAAAAGTAGGACTCTACTGGCTCACAGGGAGAATCTATGCTTCATAACAAACTCGCTGATGATATTAGTCTGAAATTAGTAAAAATTCACAAACTCAACCACATATATTTAAAAACTTTCATGACATAGTGAATGAATAAGATGACAAGAAAACATTTCAACATTTTTACAAATATATCTGTTAAAATGTGTTAAAGACATTTTAATACAAACAACCCATTTGTTCATTAAAAGGTATTATTTTTATTAGAATTCTGTATTCAAAATTAAGTTATACATTATTGAAAAACTATTCTTTGATACACAGTTCACACTAGTTCACACTAATTTTTCCATAAATTTCATTCTATTCTTTCTGGTGGATGAGTAAGGAAGGAGAGAAGAGAATGAAAGAGAAAAGAGATTCAGAAAAATAGAAATAGAAAACTTCAAAAAGTTATTAAAAGGAAGAAGAAAACCTAAACACAAATATCGAAAACAAAATATAAATTATAAAAATTATTTTAATATTAAATAACTCTCAAAGAGTACTGGAAAATAAATGACTATATTATAATCCAGAGATAGGAATGTTCAAAAGAAAAAAAATGTAAAGCTAGCTCAAATGCTTTAGTATTATTTTACCCTTGAACTAAACTGCTTCTAGTCTCCCTTACCTAGAAAGTGTAGCCTGGCTGTTTGTTTTGGTAGCTAAGTCAAAGAATAATAGGAAATAAAGGAAGTTTCTCAACATTTAGTATACATATATTCATTTAATCTATCTGATCAACTTATCTTTCCTCAACTCCTGATACCACATATATCCCTACCATCTGGAGAACCTATGCTCTAATCCCCCCAGTCAGTCACCTGATATACACTATGCACCTGGCTACTCCATGAAGACGAAACTGTTATCTGCCTTGTTGTTGAATATAACCCTACTATGTATGTACTTGACAATCAGTAGGCATGTAACAAATATTCACTAAATGAATCATAAATCCTTAATAAAAAAACAATTATACTAAAAAAAAACTATGTGAATGCATACAATTTGAAAAAGTTCACAAAAATCTTGAGGTCCACTACAACCCCATAAAAAAGTTTTTCTGTTAAAATAAAAGCAAGTCGGGCTGGGAAGGTGGCTCAGTGGTAGAGCGCTTGCCTTGCACGCATGAGGCCCTGGGTTCGATTCCTCAGCACCACATAAGCAAAAAGAAAAAAGGCGGAAGTGGCGCTGTGGCTCAAGTGGTAGAGCGCTAGCCTTGAGCTGAAGAGCTGAGGGACAGCGCCCAGGCCCAGAGTTCAGGCCCCATTACCTCACTCATGTAACTGTAACCCTCTGTATAGTATCTTTACAATTAAAAAAAAAAGCAAGTCAATACTCTTGTTACATCAAACTATTCAGGAACATAGTGCCAATAACATACATGATTCAATGGTCTCCTATGTCAAAATAGCTCTCCTCTGTGACAAACTCTGTGTACTTAATACATTCTGTTCTCAAACTGTTTGAGAATGTACTTCCTCAAGGCTAATTCTACCACCCAGAAGAGAAAAAAAATTTCCCAATTCTAGAATGTCAAGCACTTTTCTTCCTCTGTGCCTTTGTACTTAATGCTCACTTTCCTCCAAAATAATTTTTCCCCAGATAGCTCTACAATTTGTCCCCTTATTATTCAGCTCCATCTCAGCATCACCTTTGAGAGGCCTTTCCTGACGAAATCTGTCTAAAACAGCCACCCAACCCCACTCTGATGCCTTACAAAACTTTCTTAAATAAAATATTGCCTATATTCCCAAATAAAAAGCAAAACACTTCAAGACAAGGACTTTAGTAACAGCTGTTGGCTTTCAGTGGACATCCACATCTGCTTCTGGATGTACTTTCTAATAAGGAGAATAGTAAGGAAGGGACAGAGTATTAAAACAGGTGTGCACCTGTTGAGGACCACTGTACAGATTCTTTTCCTAGTTTTAGTGTGCTACTAAACTAAATTAGTACATCATGGGATGAAAGGAAGGAAAGGGCTGTAAGGGAGGAAAAGCAAAACAACAGGGGAGAAAGAAAGCTTGTTTGGGATATAACAGAAGTATGTGCTTTTTTTAAAAAAAAAAGCAAAAACTGTTATTTTCTGCGTTTGCATATGAAGTATTTACTAAAAAAAAAAAAAATCAAGCCCAGGTGCTTTCATAGCCAGCTGCCTACGTTTTCTGTTGCTGAACAATTTTCCTTTGTGGGGGCACACAGCCTAAGTACAGTTGAGGCTTTAGGAAGCAACAGATTCCAAGCAACATTTGATGTTTCATTAGAATAACTTACCTGAAATGTTTTGAATTAGGTTAACTCCTCTTTAGATTTTCTTTTGAAAAGTGCTATAAGCACAAAAATCCCCAAAGCTCTTAAGATGAAATGAAGATAAAATGTCAAGACTTGTGGCTTCATTCTTTAAAACATATTATAGTGAAAAGTTCTTTTTAAAATCTTCACTTGTGTGTAAATGTACACTTGAAAAGAATGTCTTTGAAGTTAAAGATTAGCCCTAGAGAAAAGTTGATAACAAATACAGCAGCCTTGCACTAAATAGTTTTCTGAAGGCCATTTTTATAGTGTGGAAAATTCTACTGAGTTGTTTGCTTTCATAGGAAAAGCCCTTATTTAAAAAATGCCCTGTATTTATATGCTAAAATACTTTATGAAAAGGGAAAATTAATGAATTACATTTATTGACATCAATAAGGCAGGATCTTAAAAGAAAGGTAAATATTAAATTTAAAAATAGGGAATAGACGTGTCTTGCATATACATTTATCTGATTTGGAAAGGGAAGTAGAACAATAAAATGGTGAGACTAAACCAATGCAACAGACACTATGTTGGAGGGAAAGTAGGAGAAAAACGAGGGAGGTGGTTAACAATGTTGGACAAGAATGTATTCATTACCTTGCATTTGTAACTGCAACCTCTCTGTACATTACCTTGACAATAAAATTCAATTTTAAAAAATGCCCTGAAGCCGGACGCCAGTGCCTCACGCCTGTAATCCTAGCTACTCAGGAGGCTGAGATCTGAGGATTGCAGTTCAAAGCCAGCCCAGGCAGGAATGTCTGTGAGACTCTTATCTCTAATAAACTACCAAAAAACTGGAAGTGGTGCAGTGGCTCAAGTGTAGAGTGTTAGCCTTGAGCTGAAGAGCTGAGGGATAGCACCCAGGCCTAGAGTTCAAGCCCCACAACTGACAAAAAAAAGAAAGGGAGGGAGGAAGGAAGGAAGGAAGGAAGGAAGGAAGGAAGGAAGGAAGGAAGGAAGGAAGGAAG
>NW_012267265.1:6756801-6799358 GCF_000151885.1 Dipodomys ordii | reverse complement strand
AAGGAAGGAAGGAAGGAAGGAAGGAAGGAAGGAAGGAAGGAAGGAAGGAAGGAAGGAAGAAGGAAAGGCCTTGAAACTAAGTAGATTTCATAGTACAATGCACCCTTAAAAGATCTAGTGGACACTATCAATACAAGTCTATTTTTAACCTCAATCTTTTTCTAACTTTTGTAATCCCAAAGACTTTCAGTCAGAATTGATTTGAAAATCTAAATCTAAAACCCACAAGTTGGGCACTTGTAGCTCATGCTTATAATCCTAGCTACTCATGAGACTGAAAAAAAAAAGATGCATATCTCTAATTAACTAGCAAAAAGCAGAAAATAGAGGTGTAGCTCAAGTGGTAGAGTGCTAGCCCTGATAGAAACTAGGAAAGAGCCCTAGGGCCCCATAAAACAGCAAGTGCTGCTACTGAGATCTGAGGATTGTGGTTGGAAGCCAGCCCAGCCAGGCCCATGAGACTCTTATCTCCAATTAAACACCAGGAAACTGGAAGTGGCGGTGAGGCTCAAAGTGGTAGAGTGCTAACCTTGAGCAAGAAAGCTCAGATACAGCACCCAGGCCCTGAGTTCAAGCCCCATGATTGACAAAAAACAAAACTAACAAACAAACAAAAAGCATAAAACTACATAGGTGAGATTCTACTCAACTGGATTCAGACATAAAAGTTAGCTACTTGCTACTTCAAAACATTTATAGGCTCTTCTCTTGCCATACTAGGCAATAAGAAACATACAATTTATTATGTATTAAATACCATATACAAACAAATATATTTCAAGTTTTTCTTTAATTTAAATTACCATCATGGCCTCTTGTTGACAAATGCTAACCACCTAATATATCAATATTTTATTACTTTCATCATTTTCCCCAATTCATAAGTTCTATTTCTTGACTTCCTGTTCTCAGCAAATGAAACCTCAACTACGTTATCAAGATTGTTAAGTATGTGAAGTAGTCAACATTCACAAAGAGATTAAAAAGGGAGAAAGAGGAAGAGAGAGGAGAAAAGAAAAGACCCTATAGGAGAAAGGGAGGGAGGTGATAAAAAAGAAAACACTTAAGTTTTCACAAATTATGTGTGCCTCTGAGAAATGGGATAGTCAATACCAACAGAAAATCAGAAAGAACTTTTACCTTATAATGAGACGTAAGTCAAGCAAACCAATCAAAAATGCAAATGGCCTTAATTATACTTTGAAGTGTTCTGGAAAAGTAGGCTGAACTTACTCTTTGTAAGAAAAAAGAAAGTATGTTCTGAGAGTCTCACAACTAACATAAAACGGATTTGTGGTATATTATAAAACACTAAGTCATCCTTTGAAAATTACTTCAAAGTCTGACAAGTTTATGCTTCAATATGTAGACAGTTTAATTTCCTTATATAACATCAAAAAATACAACCAGCTGAGCATTTCTATAATGAACAGTGGACAAGATTCTTGATTCTTACTTTTACCTTATTAAATTCTATCAAGTACAGTATTACTTCATTTGCATTATCCACAAGGATAATTTGAAGTTTGGGATCAATCTTTAGAAAACAACATTTTAAACATTATAAAACAACATTATAAACATGTTTTCCATTGATTCATAATTTACATTAGAATGACTTTTAATGATTTCTGACCTTCAGTTGACAGACTTTGTTTATGAATATTTACTCACTTAACTAACTCCTTGGACAATTATTGAGTACTTTTTGTACTTTTAGGAGTTAGGCACACAACAATTTAAAAAATGAATAAAATTTCTTGTCTTTATGTTCTTATTCTTTTAGGTTTCTTTAGTTCCTGCTTAGCTAGAGTAAAATCTTAACTGTTACTTCTTTTTTTCTGTACCAGTCCTGAAGCTTGAACTCAGCAACACCAGCTGGTAGCTTTCACTCTTAGTCCTAACTACTCAAGAGGCTAAGATCTAAGCGTAACAGTTCAAAGCAATCCCCAGCAGGATAGTTTGTGAGACTCTCCTCTCCAATAAATAAACAAACAAACAAAAAGCCAGAAGTGGAGCAGTGACTCAATGGTGGAGTGCTAGCCTTGGGCACAAAATGCTCAGGGAAAGCACTCAGGCCCTGAGTTCAAGCCCCAGGACTGGCAACAGAAAAAGAAAAAGAAAGTAAAGGTGGGCATATGGCTACCAGTTAGGCACTACACAGAGTACCAAGCCATGTGACTAAGGTCTGGCCTGTGGATAGGGACAAAGTTCGCAAGGACACACACAACAGTGGTTCAGATGTTTGAACCATTTAGATGGAGCTCCATCATTCAAAGTGTCACTTTGTCTCCTTCGCTCAGATTGTGAGTCAGACCTGACAATGAACGACAAGAACAGAAACCCGAAGAGTCTTGAAGATGGCAAATAGCAAAAGGGAAGAAACCCTTGATCCTTACACAACTCTGAAGAGCAAAGCATTTGAGCTGCCTACCAGTTCAACTTAGGAGAAAATTAACTTTTTATCGTGGTTAAGTCACTGGTATTTGGTTCCTTTAAAACAGCTGAACTAACACAGGTGTGTGATAGCCCCTTCTTCATCTTATTGTTTTGAGATATGAATGATGACCCGTAATTTATCTGTTGTTGTTGGTTTTTGGCGGTACAATCTAGATTTGATATCAGGTTACTACTCAGCGCATTAAGGCCTAGTTACTTTATCTCAACCAGAAATATAGACAGTGATAAATTCTCTCTAGCCAAGGTAATACTAATCATTACTATCACTTTACTTGTGAGGGAAATGGGAAAACAGGAAAACAATGGCTTAGAAAGCAAAGTGGTGGACTTATGAAACGAGGATTTAAACCATGTCAGTATGAATCTAAAATCCACTTTATTAATTTTCCACTACAATATTTAAGTAGTATTCTCCATAAACAAGTAGATTAACGTCCTTTTCATCAATACATTTGTCCCCCAAAGATCCAAGCAGTCTGCTTCAGAGCCTGTCTTAATCATTATAGTATTTGTTGAAAACATGAATAAAGTACAACTCCAGGACCTATGTAGACTCACACTACTAAAAATACTGAAAATAAGGCAGATTTAATCCAGTTTAAGAGTCTTTGGTTCTCAAGTACTCTTTGTTCCCCAAAAACAACCAAAATAATATATTACGCACTAGCATTTTAAAATTGATCTTATTTTTAAACACCAAGTGCTATGGGTCTCCTTATACACCTTCTATAGATAAGGAAATCTGAGACAGCATTAAGAATCTTGCTTCAAGTCTCCATCCCTTAAGTAGCAGGACAGGTATTCAAACTCAAGTCTCTGCAGCTCTAGGATAATCCCTTAAAATTTGTACTTGGTTGTTTAGTTTTTAGATTATAATATTGTCAACACTAAGAATCAAGAAAACTGCCAAAGGCTTTTGAACAGGAGAAAATTTGAGAACAAGAAAAACATCAGATTCCAGCAGATCTCAAGCCAAGTAAATCGGTGCCACCTTTGATGATAATGTAGCAAGCAGGAATTTCCTAATCTCTGACTGCATTAAATTCCTTCTAAGGAGTTTCCCCACCATTACACTAGCTGCGAGTTTCTCTTGATTTCTCATGATCTATGATGGACATAGCTCCATTAGCTTAAACTGTGAGGTGTCAGCAACAATGTAAAATCCCTATTAAGAGAAAATGAGAGGAAAAAAAAGAAGAGCAATAGCTATTCCAATAATACAGGTGTAAGGAGCCTGGACCTGCAGGTACCCTCCCTGAACCTATGCTGAACCTATTCTGCCTAATTTACCTGTAAAATGTAGGAAATATCTTTAAGCAATTTGAGCTTCCATGCTTTTATCTATCAAATGGAGATAACTTTACCTTTCAAATGCTGAGAACTACAAAGCAGAATATGGAAGTACTGGAATAGTACTGGATACCAGGAAGTATCAATACTACCATTATTCCCATAATTATGTACAGAGAAAAAATTTACATATTCATTTATAGGCACTTGAGAGATTCTTGACTTTTTTTTCTTTATGACATTACTGGAGTTTAAACTCTACGTTTCCCGCTATCACTTGGCTTTTTTGCTCTACCTCTTGAACCACATCTCCACTTCTGGCTTTTTGGTAGCTAACTGAAAGTAAACATTTTACGGATTTGTCTGCTTCAGCTAGCTTCAAATTATAATCCTTAGATCTCAGCCTCCTGAGTAGCCAGGATTATGAGCATAGCTGTTAGTCAAGTGAGAGATCCTTTAATAAAAAGAACATATCTGTAATTACCTTTAATGTTCTTAATGCCTTTACATTTTACAGTCCTGTAACTGACATATCTATATTAGTGTCTTAGGATGTCACTGGAAACTGACATCCAACATCTTCTGTAAGTAGACAAACAATTTTGTGAACAGTTAAGATAACTTACTAAAATGAAGCAAATAAATACTCCATTAGATAGTATCAAACACCTACTATGCACTCAACATTATGCAATATTCTATAAGGGAAATAAAGGATTTTAACCCTACTACTCTTAGTAAGTGTGAAACATTAGACAACAGAAAACATGTATCTTACAATAGATAAACATAGCAAAAACACAAGTAAATGTCAGTGAATAGCACGTAATTCTGGAAGGAAGAAATTTCTAAGTACCATAAACATTTATGAGATCAATCTAAAGAATAAAATTTTCTCTGTATACATTAGTATCACTACTAATGCCAGTTTTAAGAGCAAATCTAAATGATTGGTATATTGTAGTATCTAATACTATTAATAAATTTTAACAAAAAAAGGAAAGAGAATTATTTGATCATTTTTACTATCACTTACTGTTGCTATTTTGGTGCTGAGAAAGTGCTCTCTTTCTTCATCTACCATAATTTCATGTCCAGTTTTAAATAATTCAAGCATTCTGGGAATGTCTCGGCCAATGGAATCTGGTTAGAAAGGTAAAAATATCCAAAATCATCACAACATCTCAACAAGTAGCAAAATTTATTGAATGTGATAAACATGTACCCCACGTGAAGTTATATAGCAAGTGAGTTATGGCAGCTCATTAAAACACAGATGGCTAGAGAAAATGGCACAAAAAAAGACCTAAGAACGGAACTTGAATCTCCTGGAGCTAAATTCAGACTATTCTATTAACACTTTGATGCCCCTGCTGAATATTAAGAATAGTAAAAGTAAGAAACAAGGTGGGGATACCACCAAGGTGGAGATACCACACCCCATGGCTGCCCCAGCCAGAGTTCCTTCAGAGAGACAATGTGAACCTAGTGTCATATAGAACACAGCACAGCTGAGCAGATGTTCAGATGGCCTCAGGGGCACATAAGCCAAAAAGAAAAGCAACTGCCCACAGAAGCTTACTATCTAATTGGAGTCTGAGGCACAGAGATAGAACAATTACTGTAAACACTGTTTTTCCAATGTAGCTGAGTATTAAACAGTACGTCACAGTACAACAAACAGTAAAATGCTAATAGTGACACACCTGGTTAAACTACTCACATATCTACTTCTTTACTTAGGTTTTTTCCAGCCAGCCTGGCCTGGAACTTGTGATCCTCCTGCTTCTACTTCCTAAGTGTTGGGATTATTGGTGTGTACCACCGTGCCTGGCTCACAGATGTATTTTTTCAGTTACATTTTCATAGAAAAAGCGTGTTGTATTTGAGCATGAAAGTTATTTGGTGACATATAAATACATCTACAATGCTGTGTTCCTTCTTGTCACTACAGATAAGTCTCTTTGCTTCTACCAAACAGTCCTCATTTATGTACAGAATCTACCTCTACTTACCTATGAAGATACTGCTTCTTCTCTTGTCTATACTACCAAATTTCCCAGCTTTCCTAATAATACACATTAGCTTACAAAGTTTTCTATGAAATGTTATCTCAAATAATATTTCACATTTCCTTTAACCATATAATACACTTCTGAAGTACATTAAGTTTTTTAAAAAAGAAAAAGCTGTCTATCGTTTCTGTCTCTTTTCCTTTCTTCCATTTTTCCTTATACCTACTTTATTTTATTTTTGGTCAGTTGTGGGGCTTGAACTCTAGAGATGGGTGCCGTCTCTGAGCTTTTTTCACTAAAAGCTAGCACTCTACCACTTTGAGCCACAGGGACACTTCCTTTTATATCTACTTTAATCAGGTTGTCATTTCCATTGCTTCACTGAAAATAATCTTATCAAGGCTGTCAATGCAATAGTCATTTCTCAGTGTTTGAGTGACCATCAATAGCAGTTCACGTTCTAAAACACATTCTCACTGGCTGTCCAACTGCATTCTCAGTGGCCATTTTCATTTAGCTGACTCTCACAGTTTTTACTACCTCAAGATTTATCATCTGACCTCTTCTACTGTATCCTTGCATATATTTCCCTAAGTGATCTCATCCAAACACATGGCTTTAATGCCAAGTAGCCACTCATAATTGCTAAACATACATCTCAGTCACTATCTTTCTCATGGTTTCCAACCACCTATTTGATAACTCCACCTAGATGCAGACAGGTAATTAGTAAAGGTATAAATGTGACATATGCTTGCTAAAAAAATGTACAAATGAGCTCATAATTTGAAGTTTAATACCATAGTTACAATGTATAGGTCATAATGTGCACATTTACCAGAACCTACTTTGTGCTAATACATAACTTTGGACCAGTTAACTCTCCCCTCTCCTGTCCCATTCATTTCTGATAGTATTGTTAGGTCCAAACCTCCTTTCCTACTAGTATCATTACCTTTAAAATAATATTCAGTAGGCTATTCAAGACCAAAATTAGGGCATCATTCCAGATTCTTTCCTCATATTTAATCAATTACTCCTGTTAACCCTACCTCCTCAATATCCTAACCAGCCTTCCTCTTTATCTTCATTGCCATGGCCAGGTTCTTTCCAGCATCTTTTTACTAGCCTAGTACAGTAGGCCTCCTCACTCTCGTCTCAGTTCAAGTCTTGCTGTACCACTTATAAATAGCCCAGAATAGCCATGCCAGTAAAGAAATTTTCTCTCTCTCCTTTTTTTTTTTTTGGTCGGTCATGGGGCTTGAACTCTGGGCCTAGGCACTGTCTCTCAGCTCTTCAGCTCAAAGCTAGCACACTACCACTTGGGCCACAGTGCCATTTCTGGTTTTCTGGTGGTTAATTGGAGTTTCACAGATGTTCTTGCCTGGACTGGCTTTGAACCATAATCCTCGGATCTCAGCCTCCAGAATAGCTAGGATTACAGTCGTAAGCCAAAGTGCCTGGCTCTTATCTCTCTCTTCTGAGCAACTGTTTTCAAAGGCTCCAATCCACGAAGAAGATAAAATCTAATCTCCAAAGTATGGCATGCAAAGTTCTACGAGATCTGGTCAGCTGCCCATCACTATCTAACCCCATTAACCACAGCTATCTGATAAAGCTTTGTGTACCAAATGATAGAAGGCTACTTACAATTTCCTGAACATAAAAACTCGTAACTTTTTTACACTAATGAAAAACCATTTGCTTTTTCTGGTATGTAGTCCCATGCACGTTAGGAAAACAAAATGCCTATTCATACTTCTCCCCTCAGTTTAATGGCTATCTTCTCTAAGCAATCTGATTCTACAAACTAGTTCCTCATTCCTCTCAGTAATTTGTATATTTTCTATTAATACATAATTGCATTTTAGCATAGCAGTTTGTCATATTTCTCATCTCTTAATGTGTACCTTCTAAAAACTGAGAAATGTCTCTGCATCTTTCAATTGCAGTACTAAGTACAGTGCCTGACACATAGATACTCAACAACTGTCCACTTAGTTGACAAATGAGTTTTGAAGGAGGAAATGAGATATAGATATGAAAAAAGTATATTCTCCTAAAGTAATTGTGAAGAATTAAAAGCTACTTTAGGAATTGTAGGGTGTTAATCATGTTTAACATTAGTCCACATATAGTCTGAACTTTTTATATACTAAGTTTATACAAAGCTTTGCATATATTATCATAGAACCCCCATAGTAATGGGGGTAGATGTAGATAAGCAACATATTAGAAATATTAAAAGTTTGCTTAAGGTCATGGTGAGTAATACAGTCAAGGTTGAGGGATCTATGTTAATCAGAACTCCATTTTGTTTTTCAATGTAGCCGAATGTTAAGTTGTCATGGTTACTCTAGGACTTTGTTGTCCCTTAAAGCTACATAGTTGCTCTCTCTTTATGCTTTTATGCTCTCCTATTTCTCTTTTTTCTTTGTCTTTCCCTTTCTTTTCCTCTAATTCTCCCTATTCAGTGTCCATACAGAACATAACCAATACTGAACTACATGAACTGGTACTGCAACCTGATGTACATTTCTCTTTTCACAAGGACAACAAAGATGGAATAGTTAGTGACAAAGAAGGTTAATGAAGATTGTACATGCAGCAGCTTCAAGAAACAGAGAAAACTGAGAATGACATTTGAATATATATGTGGGAAAATGAGACCTCTTATTATAATTGAGAGCATACTTTACATGAGAATTTCTGTAAGAAAAAATAACATTTGGTAAGGAGACAAAGACAGCCAATTGCTGAAGGCTACTTATTTTTAAAACTGATATAAAACAAGAAACAGAACTAAGATTATAGCTAACAAGGATAACGGATTCAAATGAAGGTTGGAAGGACAACTGCAGTTTTGTTTTAACTAGATAAATCTGAGCATGAATGACTGCTAAAATTACAGCAGTCTAACTGTAGAAAAGGAAACAGCGACGGATGCTGGCAGCTCATGCCTGTAATCTTAGCCACACAGGAGGCTGAGATCAGAGAATCGCAGTTCAAAGCTAACTCAGGCAGGAAAGTCTGTGACACTCTTTATCTCTGATTAACCACCAGAAAACAGGATTTGGTACTGTGGCTCAAAGTGGTGTAACTTACTAGCCTTGAACAAAAAGAACTCAGGAACAGCACCTAAGCATCAAGTTGAAACTCCATGACTGACAGAAGAAAAGAAAACAGATAGTTTCATGATATTAAAGACCTTATATGTCATGTTCACAGCCATCACCATCACATCCAAAGTTTGGCATAAGTTAAATAGTACAATTATTAGTAGTACAATTATTCCAAAAATTCTAAATTATAATTAGTACAATTATTCCAAAAAATTCTAAGTTATAATTAGTACAATTATTCCAAAAAAATCTAAGTTATAATTAACCACATTTCATGGCGAGGTTAATCCAATATATCTACAAACTGAATGCTGCACTAAATGTTTACTTACTATAGAAATAATTTAAACTATTTGCTATGGGTCAGGGTACTATGTGAGGCCATGAAAATACAGAAACAGATAAAATTACAACACATTTGGGCTGGGCACCAGTGCTCATGCTTGTTATCCTAGCTACTCAACAGGCTGATATCTGAGGATTATAGTTCAGTCAGTCTGGGTAAGAAAGGCCACAAGATTTTATCTCCAATTAACCACCAAAAAGACAGAAGTAGAACTGTGACTCAAGCGACAGAGCACTAGCCTTGAACAAAAAGGCTAAGGGAGAGAGCTGAGACTCTAGTTTAAGCCCTCACATTGGCATAAAAACAAAAACGAACAAAAAGAGGAAGAACTAAGTGCACATCACAAGTAAAGAAAAAATACAGACAATGGCAGGGTAAGTTATAAAGAAGAGTACTGAGGTACCATAATGAAAAATTAATCTCCACTTCCCATTCAATATTTTATATTAGGAGATCTCTTTGTTTAAGATATTTGACTAAGAAAGCAAGCCAGACAAATAAGCAAAGAGCACTGCAGGCAGGTGGAGCAGTAAGTGCAATGACTTTAAAAAAGAAGGAAAGAGGAAAAGAGAGAGAAAGAGAGAGATCAAAAAAGATCGAGAGACAGAGAGACGAGCTGTGTGTGTGTGTGTATGTGTGTGTGTGTGTCTGTGTGTCTGTGTGTGTCAGTGTGTGTGCAGGCAAGGCAATCACTACAATGAACCAAAGGAAACACACACACAGAGAGACACAAAAAGAGTGAAGAGAACCTGCTGTAAGGTACCCATAATTCATCTAGAGTAATTAGAGCAATACCTAATCACTGATAGACTCCTTCCTACATGGATCATTTTTTAGATTAATCCATGAGGGGAAAATACTAAAAAAAAAAAAAAAAACTTTCAAAGAGATTCCATGCAACAATTCTGTTTCTGTATTTTTCCTCTTATAAGTAAACAGTTCTTTTTTAAAAGAATGCAAGCAGTACTCAAGTACAGCATGTTATTTTAGGAAGCATTTTAAATCTGGATGGTTTTACAATCCATGAGTCTTAAGTACAATGAATAACAAATTCCTCACAGAAAGTAGTGTATCTGTGAATATCCTTTGGACAACACTCCAACTGAAATGCTTGTGTTGGTTCAAAGAGCCACATGTTATGAGATATATATTAGTGCAATTCTCACCTTCTCATTATCTCCCTTTCTTTTACCTGCCAATAATTTTGCATAAGCTCAAATAATTCAGCTGGACTGGAAATACAGCTCAGTGGTAGAGTGCATGCTTAGCATGCACAAAACCAGTCTCAGCAACAATAAACTAAATAAACAATAAACTAAAAAACAATGTCTATATATGCCATAGTACTTATCATCAGTTAAAATGCATAATAGAAAACTGAAACCATTAAGTCCAAGATAGTTTCTGGTAGCTTTTAGTAAATGTTAAATAATTAAGACTAGAAATAAAATCTTTTAGAAGATTTTATTTAGAAGATCAAGAGAACATATCTATATTAGAGATAAAAGATTTTTCAGAGGATACTTACAGATGGTAAACAAGGTGATTAGCAAAATAAGACCAAATTTCCTTCAAAATAAGTTTTAAAAAACAATCTTTAAATTAGTTCTTATGAAACCAAAATTATTAAGAAAATAAGCCAGATGTGAGCTTGAAAAATACAGAACTTGTCTACAGTTATACAAGCAATTATAAGAAAATGAATAAAATCACAACATTAAGCCTATTGCAAAATACATCCAATCCAACCAATATGGCCATGCCCACTCCTGTTAGGAAAATGAGATAAGATGGGAAACTAATGAGCTCAGCTGCACAGGCTTGTTTATTTGTTTTCCATTTCATCTACTTGCTCAAAATGTAATTTCTATTTTACCCCTAATGTCTTTTGCTGGCTTTAAGGGAATCAAATGTTCCTAAACAAGAATCTGAATAATCTCTAAAATGCACAATACAAGCTTTATTTGTTCTAAAGCACATCTGGTATATTGTTTCAACATTTTTGACAGGTTGTTTTTCTTCATGTTTAAAGAACACAAATGTTTTGCTATTTGCAGTTAAACAGATTATGTAGGGGTGAAAACAAAAGTTAGAAAAGGGAATAGGGCTGGGAAGGTGGCTCAGTGGTAGAGTGCTTGCCTCGCATACATAAGGCCCTGGGTTCGATTCCTCAGCACCACATAAACAGGAAAAGCTGAAAGTGGTGCTGTGGCTCAAGTGGTAGAGTGCTAGCCTTGAGCTGAAGAGCACAGGGTGAGTGCCCAGGGCCAGAGTTCAAGCTCCATGACCAACCAAAAAAAAAAAAAAGAAAGAAAAGGGAATGATCTGTTTTTACAAGGTTCTTTCTTAAGCAAATTGGGGGGACACATAGGTGATTGACCATGGTATATGGAAAGTGTGAATCATTAGAAAGTAGAAATAAAGTGAAATCCACAGATAAGAATTAACACTTTAATAGAACATTTGTCATTTGGAATAAACTATTTATTTAAAATCTTTCAAACCAAAAAGCAACAGTTTCAAATTTTGTGATGACGTTGGTAAAAAATAAAATATACAAATTAAAAAAAAAAACAAAAACTCAAGACTAAATAGAATCTAAAAGGACATGAAAAAGTAGCAAAGGTAACAAAAGTAATGTTTGTGACAATCCAGTTCATTATGCAAAGCAAGGAGTTAGACGAACAGATATATTCAATATTCATTTCAACTTTAACTGGCTATATTTAGAACTATTTGTTTTGCTCTGATTGAATTTAATTAAAAACAAAAAATATAAAAATGTTTTTCATCAAATCTGACTGCAATTTTTGTTTGTTTTTTGTGCCAGTCCTAGGGCTTAAACTCAGAATCTGGGTGCTGTCTTTGAGTTTTTTTGTTCAAGCTTAGTGCCCTACCACTTGAACCACAGCTCTACTTCCAGCCTTTTGGTGGTTAATTGGAGATAAGAGCCTCATGGACTTTCCTGCCAGTGCTGGCTTTGAACAACGATCCTCAGATCTCAACCACCAAGTAGCTAGGGGCATGAACCACCAGTACCTGGTGTGTAATTCTAGTTTAATTGTTAAATAAGGTTCAATTTCAGGTCTTACTTCCAAAAGACTATAAGGCTGATTCCATGACAACAAACACTACTACAATGAAAACCCTAATACATGTTCAAAGCTTCAGTCCTATATCTAATTACGACACATGATTCAATGTAGGCTATTACAAATAAACAAAACTACAATATATCAAAAAGAAAAAAAAACTTACCTGAATTTGCTTTTAGCATACATAATATAGAACTCCAGACAATTGTTAGTGGCTAGTATGTATGAAGAATTAGTTCAGTTAGAGTCGTAACTTCAAGACAAATCTATTTAAACAAATTCTAGAGTGTCTGTTCTATATAGTGATCACCAAGTTTTATTCAAAATAATTCCTATCTCCACCAGATATTCACTGCCACATTAAGCAAGTGAACCTGTTCTGTAAGTAAACTTATTTTTCCTCACAAATGTACGTTTCCATTAATGATACCATTTATTAAGAGAAGTCCCTAGTCTCAATACCATTTGACTGTTCCTTTCTTCCCATCAACCAGTCCATTACTAACTACTTGGTCAAAAGTCTTACTATCTTATCTCATTATGAAACCTTCATTTAAAGATGACCTTTACCAGTCTCTTGAAATTGCCCTCTAAATCAACTCCCTGCTTCTAGCTGAAATCTATGCCAATGCATCTGAGATTCTTCCCAGATTAAAGCGCAAAACAATAGATCATGTCATACCATATCACAAAACTTCTAAGACTAAGTTTATTAGTTCAGCCTTCAAAGTCCTTCTCACCACAGCATAAATCTACCTTTCCAACACCATTCCCCACTATTCTTTTCCATCTCAATGTAGAGGTACCGTTCCCTGTAGTCAAAGAGAATTTACTTAGATTTCTTAGACCTGGCCTATAATTTCTTACTTCTATGATTAATGTATGATTAATATATTCCTTTTACTTAAAAGTAACATTCCCTTTAAACAATTCATCCACTTATTCAGGCTACAGTTTAAATGCCACATCCTTTATGATGCCTTCCTTGTTCCCCACCTATGTGTAAACTCTTCCTCCACTGAACAACCACATCACCTTGTGAATTTATCAAATAACAGCCCACATTTCATTACATGATTCTTACCTGTCTTACTGGATTTTGTAAAGATAAAAATATTAAGGGTAAATACTCCCTGAGCCATGCATTCATAAATACATTCATATAGAAATTGTATGCTTAAATTATGAACATACTTTATATAAAGTATAAACATAATAAAATATTTTAACATATCTAAGTAAGTAATATGTTCATTTGGAACTAGACTATGATTTAAAGTTGTAAAGTAATTAGTACCTCAAATTCCTTTAGACTATCAATACTATTGCCAAGAGAAAAATTCAAATGCACATATTTCTAGAACAGAAAACCCAAATACTAGGTAGAACACATTATTTGTTCTGCATAAAAATTAACAGCTTTGTTTTCCAATTGAATAGAATCAAAAGGAAATTTACTGATAGCATGTTGAAATAAAAATTGCCTCTTACTTCTACCAAACTTTGGATATCTTTTCTTCAGTTTCTTCCTTAAAGGATTAAGCTCAGGCATTATTTCAGGAACAGCTACATAAAAGTCTACATGAATTTCATCATCCAAAACCTGAAAATGAGAGGAGGGGAGAAGATAACCTTAGATTATATAGAAACACTTTATTTAACCAAAAATAAGTAATTTCCACTTCAATTCAAAAGTCATTAAACACAAATACTTTTCATCAAACACAAGAATCATAGGAATACAATTACTTATTATAAAATCCATCAGAAGCAAAATATTTTTTATTTTAAAAAGTCAGATCCATTTAAAAGAAAACAGTGGTTTTAATTCTTGCATGGGACTATTTTAGGCAGAAAGGTGATACAACACTAATTGAACACAACTCCTACAACCTCTTAAAGCTGAATTCAATACAGCCATTAAAACATAAGAAACAAACTGAAAATTGTGTAACAGTTCACACGCAAAAATAATAATCACCAGCTGGCAACCTCACTAGCAACCAATAGCTTTCTAAATTTAGAGCATCAAGAGAACCAAATCTACCATTATTTTTATAAGGAACTGAACTAAAATTCTTCTTGCAACCAATAACTAAAAGACAAAAGGACAGTCAAAGACAAGGTTACTTATAATTCATTATCCATACTCTAGTCTCAGAAAAAATGGATTAAGTTTTTACAAATTGATTTGTCAGGCACTGGAGGTTCATATTTGTAATCCTAGCTACTTAGGAGGCTAAGATCTGAGGATCATGGTTTAAAGGACAGATCAAGAAAGTCTGTGAGACTTCAATTAACCTAGGGGGGGGAAGAGAGGGAGGGTAGATAGAAAGTTGATGTGTAGCCAGGCGTAAGTGGCTCACGCCTATAATCCTAGCTACTCAGGAGGCTGAGATCTGAGGATCGAGGTTCAAAACCAGCCTGGGCAGGAAAGTCCCTGAAACTCTTTTTTTTTTGGTCGGTCGTGGGGCTTGAACTCTGGGCCTGGGCGCTGTCCCTCAGCTCTTCAGCTCAAGGCGAGCGCTCTACCACTTGAGCTACAGCGCCACTACCCTGAGACTCTTATCTCCAATAAACCACTTCCGGTTTATCTCCAATAAACCAGAAGTGGTACTGTGGCTTATGCAATAGAGTGCTTGCCTTGAGCTGAAGAGCACAGGATAACGCCCAAGCCCAGAGTTCAAGCCCCACGACCGACCAAAAAAAAAAAAAGAAAGAAAGTTGGTGTGTATACCAGACTTCAGTGAGAAAGCTAAGGGACAGCATGTAGGCCCTGAGTTCAAGCCCCAGTATTGTCAGGAAGAAAAAAAAAAAAACCACTTGATTATTTCAAACAAGTATCCAAATAATTATACTCCTACTACTACTATACTTTATTCCATTTAAAAGTTTGATCAATTATGAAATGAAACACATTTTTAAAACCATATTGCCTAGGTAATAATTTCACCAACTTCTGAGGATGCTTTAGAGTTGTGGGATTTTGCAATCTTACCAAAATATCCCAATCAAATCCTTGTTTTGGGTTACATAGTGACTCCTGAAAAAAGTAAAATACTGGCAAAATTAAGTATTGATTCTGAAATTTTATCTTCCTGTCTCTATTTTTTCTACCTTTATTACTTAAACGGCATGCTCTCCTTAATAAATACAACTTAAATTCAATGAGTGTTTTTCATGTGCCATGAATTTTGCTAAATATTTTATGTGGCTTAATTCAATCAATCTTAATGACAATTTTACAAGGCAGGCACTAATACTGACCACACACTGAAGATAAGGAAGCTGAGCTCTCAGAGCCGGTGAGTCAGTATGCATATTCCTGAGAAACAGCCAAAACTCAAAGACAAGTTCTATGGGTATAGAGCCAGGACTCCTCTTTCAGAAATGTGAAAGAAATGAGATAATTTGGAAATGCCAAAGAACTGTGTGAGTTTGCTATTCAAGGGCCTAAAATACTTCTTTTTTTTTTTTAATGTTATTGTAAGGGTGATGTCAGAGAGGTTAGTTACATAAGTAAGGTAATGAATACATTTCTTGTAGAACAGTTACCCCTCCCTTCTTTTTTCCTACTTCCCCTCCTCCTCAATTTCCCTCCCCCCAAATCATAATGTTCATTTCCAACATAATGCCATGAGTATCACTGTTACATTGGTTCACCCTAGCAGAGGATCAAAATAGCTCCATAGCTATGTGCATATGACCATACAAAAGGATGCTAATAGAAATGAACTCCAAGATATGGAAACAAGTGGGGTTTTTTTCTTTGTTTTTGTTTTTTAATGTATTGCGTGAAGCTATTTACTTTTGTTTCTTTTTTGTTGTTGTTATTCTTTTGGTTTATCCCTTGTTGTCACTGTTTTTGATTTTGGTACCCTATGTCTTGTATATGTTTATTTGGTGAGGGGAAGGGAAAGGGAATACAAAATGGTGAGACAAAGGACAAAGAGTGAACCAATGTAACAGCCTAAAACTAATTCTAAGACATGTTCTTTTAAATTAAATTAAAAATTATGTTTCAGTGTTATGCTATAATTAACCTTAAGATCGTGTCCTGGAATAATACAAGTCTGTGGATGGAAATTATGCTTTTACAGACAAGTAAGAACAAGAAACTGCTTTTAAATCTGAGCCAAGTAGATCTGTAACATTTCAAAATACCAAAAATATAATGAATTCATTAAAGTCTTATTCTAAGAACCAACTAAATGTCCAGTAATACTATCCTACCTTACAATTTGTAAGAGCTAAATAAAATAGCACATCACAGAAATAATGAATGGGAGCTAAGGGATCACTCAATGAAAAGCTAGCATGTACAAGACTGTGGGTACAATCCCCAGCACTATAAAAATTAAATGAAAATTAAGTAAAAATACAGAAATGTACTTTTTCAATTATAACCACAGTATTATTTACAAAATTTTATTGAAGGTAGGCGTGCGTGCTGGTGGATCATGCCCGTAATCCTAGCAACTCAAGGTTAGATCTAAGTGTCACAATTTGAAGCCAGTCCAGGCAGAAAAGCCTGTGTGATTCTCATCTCCAATTAACCACCGTAAAGCTAAAAGTGGAGGTGTGGCTCAAGTACAGCCTTGAGGGAAAAAGCTAAAAGGGCAGCACTCAGGCTCTGAGTTCAAGTCCCAGGACTGGTACACGTATATACAAAAATGTACTGATAGCCAGGTGCCCATGGCTCGTGCCTATAATCCTAGCTACTCTGGAGGCTGAGATCTAAGGATCATGGTTCAGAGCCAGCCCCAGCAGGAAAGTCCATGAGACTCTTTTTTTTTTAATTTTTTATTATGATAATACCATACAGAGGGGCTGGGAAGGTGGCTCAGTGGTAGAGTGCTTGCCTCGCATGCATGAGGCCCTGGGTTCGATTCCTCAGTACCACATAAGCAGAAAAGCCAGAAGTGGCGCTGTGGCTCAAGTGGTAGAATGCTAGCCTTGAGCTGAAGAGCTGAGGGACAGCGCCTAGGCCCAGAGTTCAGGCCCCAGGACCAACAAAACAAAAACAAACAAACAAACAAATACTGTACAGAAGAGTTACAATTACATGGGCAAAATAATGAGTCCATGAGACTCTTATCTCCAATTAACCACCAGAAAACTGGAAGTGGCACTGGGGCTCAAATGGTAGAGTGCTCACCTTGAGCTGAAGAGCCAAGTGACTGTGCTCAGGCCCAGAGTTCAAGCCCATGAGTGACAAAAATAAATAAATAAAAATAAAATTTAAAGAAGTATTTATATAAACTGAATTCCTACTAGCATTAGAATAGTAAGCTTTCAAAGAAACCACTGAGTAACCTGCAGGCATATGCTGGTTCAGTAACATATACAGGTCCAAGCACAGTTCTGGGGGTCCTAAAAAGAAATTCTGTTCCTGGAATATCTTATATAGCACATAAGTTCAAAGTGTGTTTAATTTCCTTATTTGGTTTACTTCCTCAAATATACTTCCTTTATTGAACTGAAGGTTTTGTAACATTTTCTCTTCCATCACCTTTTCTTCTTTGAGAAGTAACTTCTTAACACCTGAGGGCTGCTAGGGGTTGGGAAGGTGGCTCAGTGGCAGAATGCTTGCCTCGCATGCATGAGGCCCTGGGTTCGATGCCTCAGTACCACCTAAGTAGAAAAAGCCAGAAGTGGCACTGTGGCTCAAGTGGTAGGGTGCTAGCTTTGAGCTGAAGAGCTGAGGGACAGTGCCCAGGCCCAGAGTTCAGGCCCCACAACCGACCAAAAAAAAAAAAAAAGGCAGGTGGCCAATTACTAAAAGAAAAATCTAGCCAATGATGGCAGACACATATGCTGATACTTCCATAATGATACCATACAGGTGAGAAATGTTTATTTTTTCTATGATTAGTTAAGCAGAAGTGCACAGCACATACAATGATCTATAAAACTCACTACAGTAATCTGCTGTAGGATTGCAATCTAGTAGTTTAGTCCATTCCATACAGCCTACATATATTAGACCAGGCAACCTGAGTTTATATGTGTGCCTGTGATGTTTACATGGTGAAGATTCCATCTAACAGGATGTTTCAATAATTCTTTTAAAACCAAAGTAATATGCCAGAAAGAATAGGATACAGCCCCAGACTTGTCCTAGGACCTATGTTAACCTAACCTCTTCCTGCTTCCCACTAATTCTGACTCTAAGACTTGTTTTAGAAAGTCTCTTTAAAATTGATTCCTAAGCCTCCAGGAAATTTAACATAGTACTGGAGTGAAAAGAATAAACAAACTACTAGCATTGCTGGGTCTCCTGAAAATATGAACCAAATTATAAGTTCAGATAAAAATCTGGATATGTGCCAAAGGATACATTTTCAAGACACATTTCCCTAGTCCCTCACTCAAAATCCAAATCTATAAAATCCATAATCCATAATCTAAATGATTAGATTTAGAAGAGGATATTATAAAGAATATTAAGAAATACCTTTTGTAATATTTTTGGGAATAACTATGTGCCTATTTTTCCAATCTCTTAAAAAAGATGCTATTCTTTTCAACAACGGTCCACAGAACTATTTTGTGCAAGCATGCAACATTCCTATTTATCAGCCACCATGGCTGAGCCTGTGTTGCTAGCCTAATGGGTATAAATGCTCAAAAGAACCAAAAGGAGCACACAGAGGTCAGATACAGTAGTTTATGGCTGCCACACACATCATACTTTCACTTCAAGGAAGCAAAACAAATACTTGATCTTGAAACCATGAACATCCATGTGAGCTATTTTTTTATCTCACACAAAATCTTAGCTTGATTTTGAGATTGAAAAAAAGTAGGAAAATTTCCCTTGCCCTAGAAGCAATACTATTTATAAATAATGTAAGCCTAGTGATTAAGTTCCAAATGTAATAATAAGTGGATGGCAAAGATAACCGAACAATCTCTGTAACTAATAAGCATGAAAACACAGTACCTTCTGAATCAGATTACTTCCTCCGGCAAACGCAGCTCCATTTTCTTCCGCAATTTTCATCTCTAATTCATTCTACCAAAATGTTATAGTTTGAATATCAATATTTAGTTTTAAACAAACTCAGCAATTTTCAAGTATTTTGTAACAAATAATGTTACATTTTAGAATAAAAATACGTTTCATTCAAAACAAATTCAGCTTGTAGGTCATTAAAGTGTTTCCTACTGACAATGTTTCATTTAAGTGTATCCTACCAAAAATGGCAAATTAGGAACCTACTAAGTGATAGAACTTACCAAACAACATGTTGCCTTCCAAAAGATATTACAAATTATATATATATATATATGTAAATATAATAAATGTATTTAACACCTTTCAAATATAGTAAGTTTTGCTAACTTCCAGACATTTTACAAAATCAACATGAGGCTTTCTTTAGTAGTGGTAGAACTGGGATTTTTAACTCAGAAAGCCTCAAGTTTGCTAGGCAGGTGCTCTTGCTATTGAACCCCACTTTCAGGCCTAATTTTTCTGGTTATTTTTGAAATAGGGCCTCACTCCCTGGGTACAATCCACTATGTTAGGTTTCCTATCTAGCTAGGTAACAGGCATGCACCACTATATACAGTTCTCCACTGAAAACTCATGAACTTTTCTGCCCAAGTTCGCCTCATTAATTGCAATCCTCCCAATCTCAGCCTCCCAAATAATTAGTATCACAGGTATGAGCCACTGATGTCCAGCAATTTTTAAAGAAATTAAAAAACCAAATTTTAGTCATTTCTCAAAAGCTTAAAGTTTATTTTTCAACATGTTCCATTTGTCATTTTGTTTTGCTGCAAAACTTTTTCCCTGCCTGTTACTAAAATGTTGTAGCATTCCAACAACTATATTCGCCTCTTTTCTGAGAAGAAAGTAGTTTCTTCCTTAACAGTAAGGAAGAGAATACATGTCTCACATTTGAACTTTAATGGAAAAGAAACAAAACACAAATTCACTAACATGTTAAAAACAAATGTTCATACAAAGTCTACACAGCAAGGTTCATACTGGACCTTGCTGATTCTATAGCAAGGGTAGTTTGCCTTTTGTGTGTGTGTGTGCGTGTATGTGTGTGAGCCAATAGTAAGGCTTGAACTTAGGGCCTGGGCACTGTGCCTTTAGTTTTTTTGCTCAAGGCTGGCACTCTACTGCTTAAGCCACAGTTCCATTTCATGATTTTTTTGGTAGTTAATTGTAAGTAAGAGTCTCACAGACATTCCTTCCTGGGCTGACTTCGAACTGCAATCCTCAGATCTCAGCCTTCAAAGAAGCTAGGATTATAGGCATGAGCCACTGGCAGACAGCAAAGATAATTTTTAATTGTGGCTTGTGATCACACTGCTGTAAAATAACCTTACTGCTGTTTGAGCAAAAAAGTTTGACTAGGAAAAAGTTCCATAGGAATAATCTATACTTCACTTTCATTTCTTATGAGAAATACAATGTAGTGGGCCAGTAGTGACCAGAGTCCTGTTCCACATGAGCTCATTCTCATCTGTGTTCAGCTCCAAATGGAAGACTGAGGTGAATACGAAAATTTTCTCCAATTCTATTCAGTTAGTCTAATCATTAATATGACTTGAAAACAAATTAAATTATATAAATAGTTGACCAAAGTTACTTACCCCTGTAAATACAGCAACCGTATTCATCTCTGAAGCAAATGGGTATGGAAAACTAATAACACTTGCAAATGGCTCCACTTTTTTCTAAACATACAATAGAGGGAAAATAAAAAGTTCATCTTTCCTATTATTTCTTCCAGTCATAAAAAAACAGAATTGACACATTTAGTTCTTGGGCTTTTTTCTGTTTTGTTTTCATTGGATGTCATTCTGCTTTTCTGTAGCCTCCTGCCTCAGCCTCCCTAACACTGGGATTACAGGTATATACCACCACACTTGATTCATGTTTTCAGTTCCTTAATTCCACACCAGGTCCTCATGTTAAGTCACTGATTACAATTCAAAGCTCAAAGTATTGTCATTCTTTTTTAGGAAACCAAAATTATGTCTCTCCAGCCTCATACTTCAATGGCATTTGGTCCAGCAGATTCTAGTCCTCATGTGTCTCAAATGTTAACAAGTATATTTACACATCTGTGTCTGCCCAGCACTGCTACAATGTAGCAGTTATGGATGTTAACACTTTGCTACCTAGAATTAATTTTTTGAAAAACATTTCTAAATGTTAATAATTTCTAATAAAAGGAAAACATGAGTAGTATAGCTGTGTACAATGAACAACAGATAATATCCAGTTGATCTGTCACCCCCCAAGGTCCAAGACTGCTCTAAACAATTAAACATAGAATACCAATATCTGAAAGGTTCTTCTACGAGGGTCTATTTTGAAATATCCTGTATTATCATCACTTTCAGATATGCTTGAGAAGTAAACTGGAAAATCCAGAATAAGTAATGAAATGCTGTATTAGGAACCCTAATACAGGTAAAGATAGCCTCAGAACTAAAATGCTCTGTTAATTTGATCAAGAACCTATGTAGACATGAGGTTCAGATCCCTCAGGGAGACTTCATTCATTCACTCATCTATTCATTTGTTCATGTAGTTATTTACAGACACTCTACCATATGAGCCGTTCTACCAAAGATTTCTTTTTCTTTCCTTTCCTTTTTGCCTTTTTTTTTCTTTTTTTTGTGGTACTAGGATGTAGACATAGGGCCTTGAGTTTCTAGGCAGGTAAGCTACTGTTAAGCTCTGCCTCTAAGCCTTCTTAGAGACTGCATATGAAAACAAGTTATAAACTACATAGTTTTGAGTGGCCTTAGGATTTGGAAGAAAGAAAAGGGATTGTTTCTCAAATAAAGCATTGAAGGATTGTATTTTTAGAAAAAAACTAATTTTAAAGGGAGACATCCTCCTGAGGATTTCTCAGACAAAAAGACAAATTCTTAGGCACACTAGCCTTGAGCACAGAAGCTTACAGACAGTGCCTGGGTATAGAGTTCAAGCCCCAGGATCAGCACAAAATAAAAATAAAAATTAGATTTCTTATGGGAGAAACTTAGAAAATTTAGGGCTCAAGAGTACTTTAAGACCTCTATGATAATGCAGTGTTAATTTCTTGCTTGTTTCATGAAGAAACATCTTCTGAAGAAGTCCAATATAAAGAGACAAAACAGAGAGGCTCTGATTGAGGTTAAGAGTGAGGAGCTCACAACCTCATCTATGACAACTTAGTCTCAAGACTCCAAGGAACACAATATAGCTAATGCAAAGCCCTCTTTTACAAAGGAACACAACCCAGACAGCTTAGGTCACATTTCTAAAACAACAATGATAACTCAATTAATTTTAACACTACCTTTGTTGAAAGTTATACTAGTGATATTCAGGAGAACAGGAGATATATGTGCAGCAATTCTCCAGTGTTTTCGGTATTATATTTGGAAAACTAAAAAACAAGCAAATATTTCCATACTGAGGCACAAAAAGTGCATGCGAATTTTTTTTGTTTTTAATTTTATTGTATTGTAAGGATGCTGTACAGAGGGGTTACAGTTACATGAGTAAGGCAAGGAGTACATTTCTTGTTGAGCATGTTTACCCCTTCCCTGTTCCCCCACTCCCTCCTCCATCTCTCTCACTCCTCTCCCCACCCCCACAAAGTTGTAAAGTATACATCTAGGATAATTTTATCAGATGAGCAGAAAAGCTCAAAAGCTACGTACATATGAGATGATGCTTAGTGAAATGAAACCCAAGACATGGATACAAGAGGTCTTTCTGTGCTGTTGTTTTTATGTACTGTGTGATTTTTTTGTTGTTTCCTCTGTATGGTATATCCCCTGTTGTCAATGTACTTGATTTTGGTGTCTTGCATCTTGTAAACACATTTGTCTAATTTGGGGAGGTGAAGGGGAATAACAAAATGCCGAAACAAGGACACAGGATGACCCACTGCAACAATCATACCCACAAGACAGTATATTAGTAATGAACTTTTAAAAAAAATTATTATGGAAGGTAAGAATTTTAAAGAACATTCATACAGCCATTTCCCAAATAAACTTATTTAATGAGGTCTACATACCTTTTTCCCAAGTGCCATATCCAATGTCAAATCAAGATAAACACCTTGCTTTGGATTAGTAAAGTCCAGAATTTGATATTTCTTCAGGAGGTGGATAGCTTTGTCCACCTCATATATCCGCCTTGGGTATAAGCGTTTTAAATAGACATCATCCTCAGGTTCACCTTCCATGTAGCGGTATGATTTTATTTTTTCTATCTCATCTAGTCTTTCAGCAGATGTTTTTTCTTTGGTATCTTTTCTTGTTTTCTTTTCACGCCTTAAAAAAAAGATACATTCAAGATCAATTACAAGAACATGTATTCTAGGAAATTTTTTTTGTCGGTCATGAGGCTTGAACTCTGTGCCTGGGCGCTGTCCCTCAGCTTTTTAGCTCAAGGCGAGCGCTCTACCACTTGAGCTACAGCGCCACTTCCGGTTTTCTGGTGGTTTATTGGAGATAGGAGTCTCACGGTCTCTCCTGCCCTGGCTTTGAACCGAGATCCTCAGATCTCAGCCTCCTAAGTAGCTAGGATTACAGGCGTGAGCCACCAGCGCCTGGCTCTAGGAATGTTTTTTAATTGACTATTGCTAATTGATGTAAGACAGCAAATAACAAGGATAACAGCGCATAGATTTTTTTTTTGTTCTCTTTCAACACATATTAAGTAAACTTTGGTATACTTTGATATAGTCAGTAGAAGTTAAAGACACTGATTAAAAAAAAAAAAGACGCTGATGGTGCTCTTCAGATACTTACAAAGGCCTGGAGGAAATGTACTGGCAGACAGATAAGTTCAAAGTAATGCCATCAATACTATGAGAGCCTTATCATAGTCTTATGAAGAAATTTAACCCACCTTGGAGATTAGAAAAGATCATGTCTTTCAGAACTGACATGACTTTTATAGTCAATTGTGAAGTATATGAACTTAGCCTTGATATGCATCCAAAAGAAATAAAATACATATCCGCATAAAAACTCTTAAATAAATGTTCATGATAGTATTATTTATAATAGCCAAAAGATAAAAGCAATACAAATGTTCACCAACTGATAAATGGCTATGTAAAATGTGGTATCTAAGAGACATCAGTCACAAAAAAGAAAAATCATATTGTATTATCCCATTTATACAAATGATCAAGAATGGCAACTCTGAACACAGTGGTTCATACCTAAAATCTTTGCTATTTAGGAAGCAGAGATCATAAGGACTGCCAACAAGGCAGAAAGTTAACAAGATCCCAACCCAATCAATAAATGAGCATGGTGAGTGTGCCTATAATCCCAAGCACACAAGAGTCATAGGCATAAAGAGTATAATTCTAGTCTGGCCTCAGGCAAAAAAAAATGTAATCCTCTATCCAAAAGAGAGCTAGAGTAAAAATGGATTCAAGTGGTAAAACATCTCCCTGACAAGCACAGGTTCTGAGTTCAAATTCCAGCATCAGAAATATGCTAAAGAGACTAAAAGTAGATTTAGTGTTTCTAGGGCTAGGAAAAAGGTTGGAAGAATGAAGAGGACAGGCTATTTTGGAAGAATGAAAATGTTCTAAATAAAATATTGTGGCAATGGTTGTACAAGTCTATGAATTATACAGTATATAATTATATTTTAATGAAACTGTTACTAAAAAACTGGAGTAAAACCAGGTGCCAGTGGCTCATGTCTGTAATCCTAGCTACTCAGAGGCTGAGATCTGAGGGTCATGGATAAAAGCCAACCTAAGCAGGAAAATCTGTGAGACTCTTACCAGTTAACTACCAAAAAAGCTAAAAGTGGAGCTATGACTCAAAGTGGTAGAGTGCTAGCCTGGTGCAAAAACACTTAGAGACAGCACCCAGGCCCTGAGTTCAAGCCCAGGACCAACACACACACACACACACACGAACAGTACCAACACACACACACACACGGACAGTACACACACACACACACACGGACAGTACACACACACACACACACACACACACACACACACACACACACACACACACACACACACACACACACACACACCACCTAGAGTTAGCCAGGCAAAGAAACAACATAATAAAATGTACTGAATCATGAAATCAAATGGTATATAAAAGGAGTTATTTTAAGTTCTATATGATTGAGCAGCAGTTGGACAACTTTTTCTATGAAGAATGGGACAGTAAATGCTTTACCTCTGTGAGTCACATGATCTCTATTTTAATGACTCAACTGCTGCTATACTGTGAAAGCAGCCATAGGCAATACAAAAATAAATAAGCATAGCTATGTTCCAGAAAAACGTATTTATAGACACTCAATTGAACTTCCTATTTCCTATATGACAAAATATTATTCTGTATTCTAAACATTTAAAGAAGTAAATATTCTTCTTAACTCATAACTTTACAGACCAGATATGACCCACTGCCATAATTAACAGACTCTTGAATTTAAAAGGTTAAGAACAACTAGAAAGCAGGAAATAGGAGAAGATGGAGTTGGAAAATCTAGATCACAAATGGTCTCCACTAGAGGCAAAGAGAAGCCAGTGAGCAGGAATGAAATCTAGATTTCTGGTGCAGATTCTGGCTGCAATAAAAGAGCTGGATCTGAAGAAAGTAGGATTAGAGATAATCAAGGTGATTCCTTCCTTTTCATCTCAAGGAGCTATGAGAGGCTGAAGTGATGGTAATAAAGCTGAACAAGATGATAAAAATAGAAAATATTCATAACATAGAAGGTAGGAAAAAGGAAGAATAGAGTAAAATATTTCTAAGGTTTCTGGCTTGAGGGACTAGACATAAACTAGCATCACTAACTTATAACCAAAAATAAAGAAAGCAAAAAAGTCTTCTAGTGAAGGAGGAAGTCACGGAGGTGAGTTCAATCTGGGCTTTATAGAGGGAGAGTTCTTTACCCTCTTCCTCTCCATTCAAGTGATTGCACTTCCTCTTCCTCCTAAAGGGATAGAACATTTTACCCAGCCATATGACTAGGTTGACAGAATAAAGAAATGACAGTTTCTCTGCCATAAACTTAAGCCTGAAGAAGTTTCCTAAGTCTCTACATTCATGCTTGTATTTCTGCTACTTTCATGAAGAACATGCCTCAGCGAGCTCAAAGGTAGGAGGATAAAAGACAGGTGGAACAAAACTGCCCCCATATAGCCCCAGGCCAAATAAGACAATTATTTTTAACTGACCTGCAAACTCATAGAGGAATATCAAGTCCAGAAGGTTATCAGGGACACTCATCTGAATCCCACCTAGGCCTACTGACCCACTGATGCATAAGCAATTTTAAGTAATTGTGGTGAAGTTTGTCATGTGGAAAAACAAGTAGAACTAGAGCAATGTAATTTTTCAGCACTTATTCAAACCATAAAATCTTAGATTAGTAAAATAGCATTCTATTTTTTTTGTCTTTTCTTTTTTGGTACTGGGGATCGAACCCAGGACGTTGTACTTGCTAGGCAAGCGCTTTGCCACTGAGCTAAATCCCAGCCCTAAAATAGTATTCTAGAAAGATATTTGGAGTCTGTGGTGAGCAGATTAATGTCCCCCACAAAGTTATCCACATCTAATTCCCAGATCCTGTCAATGTGTGATTGTGCATGACAAAAGGGACTTTAAAAAAAGATATGACTGAGGAAAAAAAACATTTAAGGTGAAGGTAGGTGTCACTGGCTCACTCCTATAATCCTAGCTATTCAGGAGGTTGAGATCTGGGGACTGTGGTTCGAAGCCAGCTCAAGCAGTAAAGTCTGAGAGACTCATCTCTAATTAACTACCAAAAAGTGTAGAAGTAGAGCTGTAACTCAAGTGGTAGAGCATTAATTGAACACATAAGCTCAGGGACAGTGTGTCCTGAGTTCAAGCCCCAGGACCGGCACACAGACACACACACACACACACACACACAACACACCCTTGAGGTGAAAAATTATCCTAGATACACACACACACACACAGACACACACACACACAGACACACACACACACAACACACCCTTGAGGTGAAAAATTATCCTAGATTCTCCTCATGAGCCCAATTGAATCACGAGTCCTTGAAACTGAGAACATTTTCTTTTCCACTTACAACAGAAAGAGATGATACTAGGGAAATTCAAATATGAATGGATTCAACCTACACTGCTTTAGAAGACAGACTAAGAGAAATGAGGGAGGGTAGCTTCTTGGTCAGCCATAAAAAGACTCCAGAAAAAACACAATACAATTTGTGTCAGACTTCTAACCTACAGACTATAAAAGAAACTTCTGCTGGGAGCTGGGGATATAACTTGGTTGTACAGTGCTTGACTTGCATGTCCCACATCCTGGGTTTGGTCATCAGCATCATAACATTTTTCTTTTAGTATGTTGTTCTAGGACTCAATCTGTGGTAATTTGTTATGGCAACAACAGAAAAAAAAATTTTTTGAGCCAGGCATCAGGAGCTCACACTTGTAATTCTACCTACTCAGAACGATGAAATCTGAGAATGGCTCATGAAAGTGTACGAGTTAGAATCTTTCTGTCAAATTGATTCCTTGACATAGCATGGCCATTTTAATGGTAGCTACTGTCTTACAAGAAGCCATTTTAATTAAGCCACATCCTTTTATAAGAACTGATTCTCTATGAGATGAAGGTATAGCTCAAGTATAGAGCAGCAGCTCAGTAAAAAATGTTTTACTGTCAGTTTTGGCCATGTATCCTGGTTTTGGTTGATTCCTCAGGTAAACTTTTAACCCCTTTCAAACTAGTCAATCATGAAAGATTGTGAACCTAATCCTGACCAATCAAAAAAAAAAAAAAGGGCAGTAAAACATCAGGAATATAACCAAGGTAGACCGCCTGTCTAGAGCACTTGTTTACTTGTCTTCCTGTAGGTAGCACACTCTTCACCTTGCCAAATTCCTTTCAAGTTGGTGTACTTATTTCTACATGACACCCCAATATCCTAAGACATTTCTTTTTTGTTGGTGGTGGTGGTCAGTCATGGGGCTTGAACTCTGGGCCTGGGTGCTGTCCCTGAGCTCTTCAGCTCAAGGCAAACAATCTACCAACTGAACCACAGTGCCATTTCCAGTTTTCTGGTGGTTAATTGGAGATAAGAGTCTCACAGACTTTGTTGCTGGGGCTGACTCTGAACCGCGATCCTCAGATCTCAGCCTCCTGAGTAGCTGGGATTACAAGTGTGAGCCACCAGCGTCCAGCTTCTCCTAAGACATTTCTAACAGAAGCTAGCTCAGGCAGAAAATCTGTGAGATGCTCATCACCAATTAACCACCAAAAAGAAAGCGAATAGTGGAGTTGCGGGTCAAGTGGCAAAGCACTAGCTTTGAGTGGAAACTACCTGGTAATGAGGCTTGAACTCAAAAAATAAAAACCTATAAAACTTTTTTTTCATTCAAAGTCAATCTAACGTATAATTCCATTCTTGCTTTTAGCACTTAATAAATCCTTATTACCACAACTAATAATAGTATCCTCCCAGCTAATTAGCAATTCAACAGAATAGCAGATAATGACAATCCTCATTTTGATGAGATGCAGGTGTCCTTTTAGACCAGTAGCCTACGTAGTGCCAAGTGGATGATTATAACAGGTCTCAATAGCTGCCTTGGAAGTAATCCACAAATTCCCCAACCTTCCAAACTGGAGAAACCACATTTTTACCTTAGATTTAGTAGAGAACAAAGACAGTAGGAAGAAACTGGAAAGCTTGTTTTAGGAATGAAGCCTTCTGCATAAAGAAAATGTCCTAGTGAAGTCTCCAAACTTACGTTGCAAAAATGCATTTAACATGCAAGTAGCATGAAATCTCTAACAGGCTGAAATTAACTTTTTAAATGATTAAATCTCTGTAATACCCCAAAAAGTCTGAGACATAATAAGTCTAAGATGGTTATATAGTCGTTTATTTACTTATACTTTGAACTTTGTTTCAAAAAACATCGGAGTTGGTTCAGTGAAAACATTTTCAAGTTGCAAATAGAATACTGTTTAAATAAAAACAAAAACAAACAAGTGAAATATAACATTATTATAATATAGATCAAATAAAATGCTTTGGAAACCAGGCACAGTAGTAAAGGTTTACAATCCCAGTATTGAGAGACAGAGGCAGAATCTGCAAAGTGAGTTGCCAGTCTAGCTACATAGAGACTCTGTCTGAAACACACACACACACACACACACACACACACACAATGTACTCAGGCAAAAGGTGTAAAGACACTTGCCTAACATGCACTAGATTCACACACACACACACACACACACACACACACACACACACAATGTACTCAGGCAAAAGGTGTAAAGACACTTGCCTAACATGCACTAGATTCCATTTCCAGTTCTGGGAAGAAAGGAGAAAGGATGGATGGGTGGAAGGATGAACAGGAGGAAGGGAGAGAAGGAGGGTGGCTCATGTTTGTAATCCTTGCTACTCAGGAGGCTGAGATCTAAGGACCAGAGTTTGAAGTCTGCCCAGGCAGGAAAGTCCCTAAGACTCTTATCAGTAATTAAACACCAAAAAAGCTAGAAGTGGAGCTGTGGTTCAAGTAGAAGAGTGCTAGCCTTGAGCATAAAAGCTCAGGGACAGTGCCCAGGACCTGAGTTCAAGCCCCAAGACCAGCACAAATAAATAAAGTCTTGCAAATGAAATTACTAATATAATAATGATCTCAGACCTACTGGGTGTTTTTCATAGGATTCCAAAAAATGTCTCCCTTCATCCTATTTTTTTGTCAGTTGTGGGGCTTAACTCTGGGCCTGAGTGCTCTCCCTATGCTCTTCAGCTCAAGGTAAAAGCTCTACCACTTGGGCCACAGCGCCACTTCCAGCTTTTTCTTTTTATGTAGTGCTGAGGAATCGAACCCAAAACTCATGCATGCGAGGCAAGGATTCTACCACTGAGCCAACTTCCCAGCCCCTCTCCCTTCATTCTTAAGAATGACATTTAAAAGATCTTTGTTGTTCATGTAATTAGGTAAGGCCCTATCTGAAAGGCTTAAAATACTGTGATTTTCTTTATAAATTAATCATACTAGAACAGTTTTGGGGAAGGTAGAGGAGAAACACCTGGCAGTCTGAATCAAAGAGAACAGAATTTAGCTGCAGTTACCTGGGTAACTAAACCATAGAGATTAAATGAGTAACAAAAGACTGCACTCAGCTAAAACCTTTCACCTTGTCTCATCTGTCTTCTAACTCCAAAAACATAAAAGGAAAAATAATCCTATGGTCAAATACAATAAAACAATAAATAAATAAACTACTATAATAAAGCTCCCTCCAAAGCCTTTGAAAATCTGTGACCAAGAGACCAATCTACAATCTAGGTCCTCCCAAAGCTGAAGGATCCTTTATTCTGAGAAGCTGGGGGAATAGAAGAGGCAATAGCACTTCCATGAAACTATACTGAACTCAACAGTACTAAACTGAGATCCGCAGAGCATATTAATAAAACGAAGTCACTCACTGGTTTACTTGTTATCTTTAAAACTAAAAGCAGTTCTGCTTCAACTTAAAATGGTAAAATAAAGCCAGTAAGAGTTGGGAATAGAACAGTCCCAGTGCTGAGATCACAAAGCTAAGGTTGTAGGCAACCAAGTAGTCTAAAATCTAAGGTGTCAGCCCCCACTCACTCAGATCTTCACCATGACAGACCTAGAAAGGCAACCAAGAAGAAAAAAATGGTGGGGCTAGCATGACAACATAATCTACTAGGAGATGGGGACAAATGGGGAATTTACACTCAATTCACAGGCCTTTTTCCTCCACCAGGTGTTCCCAAGAAAGATTTGGTGCACGGTTGGAAACTAAAGCACCTCCCTAGAGGCTGCAGGCAGGAGGAAAAGGCCCAGGCAAACATACATACTGTCTCTATGAAAGGAAAAGAAAAAAAAAGGAAAGAAAGAAAATCCCAAAATTTCTACCCCTGGAGGCAGGACAGGAAGGAACCTATACCTAGTATCCTATCCCAATACTTCTGGGAGAGGAGAAGGCAACTTCCTCTCAGGACCTGTAACAGATACAGACCATGGAGGAAAAGGAACTGAAATGCTGAAATCTCTTCTAAGATCCAGCCACATTGGCTTACTGAAAACCTAATCTATCTATCACCCCCTCCCCAACCCTGTCCCAGCAACTCTGAGTTATAAGCAACAGCAACCTATGATGAGAGAGGGGCCAGAATGTACAAGTGACTACCCTCTATGGAACAAGCTGCACAGGGAAAACGTAACACTGGGGAAAATCCTCCAGCAACGCAGCCTACACTCTAAGCACAAGTAACCATAGCAACCATGAAACCAAAACCTAGTTCAATCCTTACTAGAGAAACAACACTGACAGATGAAATGCCCATTTGCTGTTGTAATAACTACTACAGTGTCTTCTATTCTGTACAAGATATTTGGCCTTCAATACAAATTTTTACAACACACAAGGCAAGAGAACCCACTGTCAAGAGAGAAATGGAATCAGATCCAAATGACCCGAAAAAAACTAGAATCTGCTACTGGTAAACAGAAGCTATATGCTTGTGCACAGAGAGTTGGGAGAGGACCAGATGACTCTCTACTCTGTCTCATATCTTGATTTAAAAACAAAACAAGAAAACAACCTAGCCATAAAAAATTCGTACATGGGGGGGAGGGAAGGCGGGGAGGATGGGGAGCGGGGGAAGGATGGAAGGGGATGGGAAGGGGAAACAAAGGAGGAGGCTACAATGCTTGATAAGAAATGTACTCATTATCTTGCCCTTGTGATTGAAGCCCCTCTGTACAGTATTTTCACACACACAAAAAAAATTAGTATATGAGTCAGGCGCCAGTGGCTCATACCTGTAATCCTAGCTACTCAGGAGGATAAGATCTGAGGATCACGGTTCAAAGCCAGCCTGGGCAGGAAAGTCCGTGAAACTCTTATCTCAAATAAACCACCAGAAAACCGGAAGTGGCTCTGTAGCTCAATTGATAGATTGCTCACCTTGAGCTACACTGGGTGCCAGTGGCTCACACCTGTAATCCTAGGTACTCAGGAGGCTGAGATCTGAGGATTGTGGTTCAAAGCCCAGGCCCAGAGATCAAGCCCCACGACCAACAAAAAATAAATAAACATTACAACTAAAATTATGAACACTGATTCTAGACAAGATGACTCTCAACATGCCTGCCCATTGGCAGGCATGAAAAAACGTCTGCTTCTAAATTTTTGTAGCTCTTTAAAATGTACATAATGCTTGTCCTATGCATTTTAGGTTAATAAAAAGTATCTCTAAAATTGTACAGAAATAAAATTTGAGAACCTAAACAATTTCCAACAGAATACACAAAAGACTATAAAGACAAAATAATCCGAAAATAATTACTATTCCCAATAAACAAATACTTGCACAAATCAAAAAGGAAAAGACAGCCCAACAGAAAAGAAGGCAGAAAACATATACTAGGAATACATTATAGAAACAGAAAACTGCTAGTTTCCAAGAAAACTGGGTACTTCACTCATTGCTGGGTACAGACGTAAATCAGTACAAACAGGACTCCTCAAACTTCTCAACAAAATCCAGTCCAGGCAGCATTCACACCCAAAGAAAGCCTTTTTTAGTTCATTTATGCCAGTTGCCTATTCATCCTCTATGTAAGCCAAATCAGACAAATGGTTTTTACATATACATTATCATTCACCTTCATGCTTCAGTAGCACTAAAATAACATTCTCCTAATTATCCTGCAAGATTCCTTCAAGACTCAGCTCAAATACTCCTTACCCTACTCTCTCCCTCAGAGAGAATAAACTGAGCTTTCATCTATGATCACATAGCAAGCACTTGGTCCATATCTCTAACAAGACAATTAAAACACTAAAGTGAATTTATAGTATATATCTGTGCTATTTTTAAAATATGAACAGCTCCTCCTCATCAACAAAAAATAAGACATAAACAGAAATGTCACAGGAAAGAAAACATAAAACATTGTTAAACAGAACCTATGAAGAAATATAAATAAAAATGGAAGTCAGGCACCGGTGGCTCATGCCTGTAATCCTAGCTACTCAGGAGGCTGAGATCTGAGGATTGTGGTTCAAGGCCAGCCCGGGCAACAAAGTGTGGGACTCTTATCTCCAATTAACCTCCAGAAAACCGGAAGAGGCACTGTAGCTTAATTGGTAGAATGCTTGCCTTGAGCTGAGGAACAATGCCCAGGCCCAGAGTTCAAGCCCCACAACCAGGAAAAAATAAAAATAAAAATGGAAAAAATAGCCAGGCACTGGGTGGCTCACACCTGTAACCCTAACTACTCCAGAGGCCAAGATCTGAGGATCCAGCCCAGGCAGGAAAGTCCATGAGACCCTTATCTCCAGTTAACCTCCAGAAAACCAGAAGTGGAGTTGTAGATCAAGTAGTGAGCACTAGCACTGAGCAAAAAAAAAGCTCAAGAACAGCACTCAGGCCCTGAGTTCAAGCCCCACGATGGACCAAAAAAAAATAAAGAAGAATATACATTAAATTCATAATAAGCCTATGTATTATTTTACAAACTGACAAAGATTTCAACTATGCTAAATAGGAAAAAAATACACATTCCAATAAAACTTGCTGCTAAGGATATAAGTTGGCCACATAACTAGAAGACAATTTGGTAGTACCTATCAAGATTATAAATACACACATCCACATCTTTTGTCCCAACAATTGTATTGCTCAGAGCTTGTGCTATAAATACTTCCATTATATTTGGACAAGATACATAACCATTCACTGCAGGATCATTTAATAGCAAAAGTTTGAAAAAATAAATGTGAATCCATAGGGGAATAGTTATATAAATTGTAGTATATTCACACAAACATTATACAGTTAAAATGATTAGACAGCTTCATATGAAATTATTTCCAAGATATATTGTTAAAAGCAAATGAGATGCAAAACAGGGGGTATAGTACACATAAGAAAATAACGTGTTCATATAAATGCACACATCATTGTAACTGAATGTCTAAGGGATAGACCAGAAAAAATCACCTACTTTTTATTCCATAATCTTTACAGTTCTTTAACTGCTTTCTATTAGTATTTACCTGTTCACTGTTACTCCTTCATCTTAAATATTTTTTTCAAATAAAAGAAACAATTATTTATGCTATAATTCCCTTCATAAAAATGAACAAACTTGCAGCCTGCCTGACCCATGTAGGGTAGACCTGAACAAAATACATCAAATAAGAGAATACTGCGACTAAGTTTATAGCATAACAATATATTGAGTGGGCTGGGAAGGTCGTTCAGTGGTAGAGTGCATGCCTTGCATTCATGAGGCCATGGGTTCGATTTATCAGCACCACATAAGCAGAAAAAGATGGAAGTGGCACTGTGGCTCAAGTGGTAGGGTGCTAACCTTGAGCTGAAGAGGTGAGGGACAGCACCCAGGCCCAGAGTTCAGGCCCCACAACTGACCAAAAAAAAAAAAAAGACTATATTGAGCAAGCCAAGCACTGTTCATTCATGCTTGTAATCCTAGATACTCTGATGGCTGAGATCCCTGGATGGTGGTTCAAAGCTAGACTGGGCAGGAAAGTTCCTGAGACTCTTACCTCCAATTAATCACCAAAAAGCCAGAAGTGGTAGAGTATTAGCCTTGAGCAAAAGCTCAAGTGGTAGAGTATTAGCCTTGAGCAAAAGAGCTCAGAATAGTACCCAGGCTCTGAGCACGCATGTGCGTGTACAAGCAAGCAAGCAAGCAAACACACACATAAACACACACACACATACACACACACAGAGCAACTAGGAATTTACAGTTTTACCAGAAACTTTTCATAGTTCAGTTCTCATTTTAGATACTTCATTCTATTAAACTTCACCATAAAGTAAGTTTTCATAAATCAAATCCTATTTTCTTTTCAGACTCTATGTTCCAAATTTACCAATTCTATTATACTACAATGTCATAAAAAATAACTCTGGTTAGACAACTTGGATAAATTCCTCCCTCCACACATTTGAGTCATCTGGCCCCAGATATACTAGTGGATCTTTGGGCTTCCATTCCTCCACCTGTGAAATGTTCATCCAAGTATCTGTACTTCATAGAGCTGTTGTAAATATTAAATGAATACATACGTGCTTTATTTGCATCTACACATAAAGTTTAATTACTAATATTCTATAGCTTCTCAGCATCTCTGAACCTCTTCTTTAACCATTAAAAACAGTGACATTAAGGAAGGCAAATTCAGAAAAGGTAAATAACTATTATCTATGTCTATACTTTATTCACATCTGTGTCATTTGTGAAAAGAAACAATTAGTGCTATGTCCTATAACCAGAAGACAAGCGGGAGAGTCTAACCAACCTGTGCCTTAGTCCCTTCCTCAGCAGAGAGCAAAGCATTGTGCTATAAGGCTCTCACACCATTATTCAGCTTAACAAGATGGCAGTATCAGAGGAGAAAAAGATGGAGTTTTTGCTCTTGGAAATCAAAACACTGGGAGAATAAATTTTATTCCTTTAGATTTCTACATGTTCAAACCCTACATAACACAATATCAATTACATAGATATAATGAATATCTGTACTGGTAATCAAATAACTAACTTAAAAACCACCTAAGAGGAAAGAATGTAAAGAGTAGAAAAAATGTCTGTCTGTCTGTCTCTCTCTCTCTCTCTCACACACACACACACCACAATACTCTAATTAAAATTTATTAAATAGAACAGTAGATTCTGTTCTAAAAAGGCAGTATTTTAAAAGGCTAGATTCTAGAACTAAAGACCTTGAGTTCAAATCCTTGTTCCAACATATACTGTCTCTCTGACCTTGGGCCTTGATTTTCTTATCTATAACATGAGTAAAATCACAATATCTTCCTCATAAGCTGATGTAGGAACTACATTAGTTAATAAATGTCAGTGCTCAATAAATGCTAAGTATTATTATAAGAACTCATCTTTCCAGCAAAGCTTTCCACCAAAGCTATAAGGCCAAAGAAGCAGAGATGATAAATTTTTACAATATAGGCTCTTGTAAATCTTTAAGGAACTAGCCAAGTTTTTTAATCAAAAATTTAAATAAGGGCTGGGAAAGTGGCTCAGTGGTAGAGCACTTGCCTTGCATGCTTGAGGCCCTTGGTTCCATTCCTCAGCACCACATAAGAAAAAAAGAAAAAAGCCGGAAGTGGCGCTGTGGCTCAAGTGGTAGAGCGCTAGCCTTGAGCTGAAGAGCTGAGGGACAGTGCCCAGGCCCAGAGTTCAGGCCCCACGACCGGACCCCCCCCAAAAAAAAAATTTTAAATAATAGTAAATAAAATAACTTAAGCACAAACAAACAAAAAAAGCAATACTTACCTTGTAGCAGGAACTGCAGCAGCCAAATGTCTGTTGGGAACCAGAACATTTACAGAACCAGGATAGAGAGATATTTGATAAACCATCTTGGAAAAGCTATGCCTTTGATGATGCAGCCAGACTTGAAAGGAAAAATATTAAACATTAATATTAAATAATCATCACATTTGTAATTATTTACCTTCCAAAACGAAAACACTTAATATTTTGTGACTCTTAACCATTCTTTAAAAAGTGCAATAATGGGGACAGGGATGTAGATTAGTTAGAGCACTTGCCTAGCATGTTCAAGGCCCAGGGTTCTATCAACAGTACTACCACTAAAAAAAACAAAAACAAAAACAAAAAAACAGTATACAATGGAAACTACACATCTAGAAACATATCCAAAATTTGAATATATTTTTTCTCTTACTTTTAACTTAATCTAGTCCGGGCTCAAGGGAGTATTATCAAGAAATGTGTGTACGTATGTTTTAAAATAATTTGTTTTATTGATTCATGTGTTTAACAAATAATATATTCACAGGATTTTTCAAGTTCTTCTGAATATCCAAGTAAGGAGTTTGTCCTATTACAGAACAAGACAACTATAAGGCCCCAACATGTTGATTCACAATTGCAATCCTAGCTGCTTGAGAGGTAGAGATCAGAGGGATCATGCCTTGAGGTCAGAATAGGCAAAGAGTTATCAAGATAGCAGCTTAACAAATAAGAAAGACATTGAACCAGAGCAACAGGTAAGGGTATCTCAGTCCAAGGCTGGCCCTCAGCAAAATGTAAGATGCACTGGGCACCTGTGGCTCATGCCTACAATCCTAGCTACTCAGAAGGCTAAGATCCAGCCCAGGCAGGAAAGACCATGAGACACTTATCTCCAATAAACCACTCAGAAAATGGAAAGTGGAACTGTGGCTGAAGTAGTGAGTGCTCACCTTGAGCTGAAGAGCTGGGGGACAGCATTAAGGCCCAGAGTTCAAGCCCCATGACCAACAACAACAACAACAACAAAAAGATGCTGTCAAAAAAACAACTAAAAGGGGCTGGGAAGGTGGCTCAGTGGTAGAGTGCTTGCCTTGCATGCATGAGGCCCTGGGTTCGATTCCTCAGCACCACATAAGCAGAAAAAGCTGGAAGTGGTGCTGTGGCTCAAGTGGTAGAGCGCTAGCCTTGAGCTGAAGAGCTGAGGGACAGCGCCCAGGCCCAGAGTTCAGGCACCATGACTGGCAAAAAAAACAAACAACTAAAGAAAGAAAATGAATGGGGTCACAGATCAAATGATTGAGCTCCTTTTAATAACTCCAAGGCCCTAAGATCATACACCAATATAGCCAAAAAATGAAACAGGACTTATTCTACAGCTATACTTTACAAAGCTGAACTATAAAGTTTACTGAAGTATAAACTCAGACATTTATCTGGTAAACAAGTATAAAAAGACTTAAACAACAAATGATTGAACAACAGATCCATATACACATGGATACTTGAAACAAGAAAGTGATGCTTCTGTGAATCACTGTGTAAAGAGTTCAGTGAGCTGTTTGAAGACAAATGATTACCCATTGGGAAAAAGTATTTTCAGATCTTCTATATAAACATCACACTTAGACAACTTAATGATTGTAAATGACAAAACCTACACTTTCATAAAAAAAATATTTTTGCCAGGCGCAGGTTGCTCATTCCTGTAATCCTAGCTACTCAGGAGGCTGAGATCTGAGGATCACGGTTCAAAGCCAGCCTGGGTAACAAAGTCTGTGAGATTCTTATCTCCAATCAACCACCAGAAAACCAGAAGTGGTGCTGTGATTTAAGTGGTTGCTAGCCTTGAGCTAAGAGCTCAGGGACAGTGCCCAGGCCCAGAGTTCAAGCCCCATGAACAAAAAAAATATAAATATTTTAAGAAAACATTTATATGACCTTTGGGATGATATAACACATAAAAACTAAAAAAGTGGGCTTGGAAGGTGGCTCAGTGGTAGAGCACTTGCCTTGCATGCATGAGGCCCTGGGTTCGATTCCCCAGCACCACATAAACAAAAAGAAAAAAAGCCGGAAGTGGCGCTGTGGCTCAAGTGGTAGAACACTAGCCTTGAACTGAAGAGCTGAGGGACAGTGCCCAGGCTCAGAGTGCAGGCCCCATGACTGGCCAAAAAAAAAAAAAAAAAAACTAAAAAAGTAAGAACAAATAGTGGCTATATTCATGTTAAGAACTTCTGTTTATCAAATATAAAGCAAGTGATGAAATAAACCAAATAATAGTATTGCCAAAACATGTATACTGGAGGAGGCTACAATGCTTGATGAGAAATGTGCTCATCATCTTGCCCACGTAATTGTAACCCTTCTGTACAGTATTTTCACAATTAAAAATAAATAAAAAAAAGCATGTATACTGACAAAAGATTAGTATCTTCAATATGTAGGACTAGAGAAGATAAAAAAGCTACTAGGTAAAAGTAAACACAAATAATGCATAACTACATTAAAAGATATACAACCTCACTAGTAATTGGTAAATATCAATGCAATAAGATATCTTACATCAGTGCTAAAGAGTAGTCACAGGCCTGATGCATTCTGCAACCAAATAAATATTATACCGACACATAAACCCTATTTCTAAAAATACTGTTTAATGCAGCTGACAATATTTTAATTCACAAAACTTTCTCAACCAAGGAAGGTGTATTATGATTTACTGTAGACAGGTAAGTTTATAGATTAGATAATATAAGTAATACTGTTTTACACACATCAGATTGGTAACCTTTAGAAAAAGTCACTGAGAGCTGGGTATCGGAGGTTCATGCATGAACTTTTAGCTACTCAGGAGGCTGAAGCCTGAAGATCTCAGTCTAAGGCCAACTCAAGTAGAAAAGTCCTCGAGACTTTTATCTCCAATTAACCAGCAAAAAATCAAGTGGAAATGTGGTAGAGTGCTAGCCCTATGATCTAGAAAACTAACAAGAGTGCAACGCCTTGAGTTCAAGCCCCAGACCCAGAATGCAGGTACACGTGCATGTGCACACATCTGCACAAACACACACACAGAGCACTGATAATGTCAAGTAGGTGCAAATTATATACACTCCATCAACTGGCTATCATTTTGGAAAACATTACAGCTTTGCCCAATGAAGCTGAAATTCCACTCCTACATAAGTATGTGCTGACGGACTGTCCAACAATATTGACATTGTTTCTAATAGGAAAACTACAGAAGAGAACCCAAACATTGATCAACAATAGACTGGATTCATATGTGGTCTATTCTTACTTTTTTTTAAGTATACAACTGGAAAAATAACTCTGCTACACAAATGTTTTGAGATAAAAAATAAAAGTGGCAGAATCACTATTTAGAATTTACAGTGGTGAGAACTGAATACTAATTTTTCAGCAGAAATTCTTCAAATTGTTAAGAGTAAAAGAAAGCAAATTACAAAGATATCATTATTTAGGTAGCACTAGACCATGATCTCTCTATTTTCAACGTGTCTGTGTGTATTATACTCATTCAACCATTCTCAAATTTACTGAGTCAACACTCATTATTTAAAGCCCTACCCCCACACATATAACTTGGCAAGGAGATGGAAACTACTCCATTCTTGTTAGCTTATTCTTTTGAAATTGTTATGAAAGGTTAGTGATCCTCAGGTATTAGTCCTAAACTGGCTACCCTAATCTAGATCCATTTAGCATTCACCTTCTCTTAACACCACCAACACACACCAGGCCACCATCATCTACTACTACTTTTGTTCCTCCCTATTCCTTTTTTCACCTATGATGGAATGGAAATGGAAATCACATCATGTCACTTGTATAGCTTATCCCAAGCTCTTTGAATGTACACTCTTTCCAGAGTACTCCATGAGCTACTTTTAACCTATGCATTGATTGAGCTTGATCTAATGGCATTTCACATGCTCACCAGGCTTCAAATACATCACCTATTTTCAGTTACCTGGGCATACATGGTTGCTTTGTTATATTCATATACAACCTCCCTTCCATCTGTGACATTCTACTTCACTACCCATCCTTCACACAGCTAATTCATAATCATCTAGTCACATTTCAAGTACTCTATTTAAACTTTACTTCTTCAGAACACTTTAGTGAAGACTCAGAATAAATGAGATTCATCACATACATGTACAGTAGCTCAAAATGCTCCCTATTAGCAGTAAGGACACTTGTAATTAAAGAAGTAATTGTCTAGCCAGGCGAAGGTGGCTCATGCCTGTAATCCTAGCTACTCAAGAGGCTGAGATCTGAGGATGACAGTTCAAAGCCAGCCTGGGCAGGAAAGTCCATGAGACTCTTATCTCCAATAAACCATCAGAAACAGAAGTTGTACTGTGGCTCAAGTGGCAGAACACTAGCCTTGAGCTGAAGAGCTGAATGACAGTGAGAGGAGGAGGAGGAGGAAGAAGAGAAGGAGGAGGAGGAGGAGGAGGAGCAGGAGGAAAAAGAAGGAGGAAAAAGGAGGAGGAAAAAGAAGAGGAGGAGGAAAAAAAGGAGGTGGAGGAAGAAGAGGAAAAAGAGGAGGAGGAGGAGAAAGTGGAGGAGGAAAAAGAAGAGGAGGAGGAGGAGGAGAAGGAAGAGGAGGAGAAGATTGTCTAATTAATGTCTGTTCCTCAATAGATGATAAGTACCATGAGAAGAAAATGTGTACAGGTTATTCACCATAATATTTACATGCCAAGAATGTAAATCCATTGAATGAACAAATTAGATTAAAACTTCGATTCAAACTACTTGAAATATCCACTACATTGGGGCTGGGAAGGTGACTCAGTGGTAGAATGCTTGCCTTGCATGCATGAGGCCCTGGGTTCGATTCCTCAGCACTACACAAGCAGAAAAAGCCAGAAGTGGTGCTGTGGTTCAAGTGGTAGAGCGCTAGCCTTGAGCTGAAAAGTTGAGGGACAGTGCCCAGGCCCAGCGTTCAGGCCCAAGACCAACTAAATAAATAAATAAATAAAGGCTTTGGGGCTGGGAAGGTGGCTCAGTGGTAGAGCGCTTGCCTTGCATGCCTGAGGCCCTGGGTTCGATTCCTCAGCACCACATAAGCAGAAAAAAAGCCAGAAGTGGCACTGTGGCTCAAGTGGTAAAGTGCCAGTCTTGAGCTCTTTGCTGAGGGACAGCGCCCAGGCCCAGAGTTAAGGCCCCACGACCAGATCCCCCCTCCCCCCCAAAAAAAATCCACTATAATACACTGAAGGGGAGCAGGGGGTGTGCATGTGCGTGTGTGTATGTTTCCAAAAAGTTTTATTGGGACATAGCTAGCTCATTTGTTTATATTACCATCTGCAGCAGCTTTCACACTACTGTGGCAGAGCCGAGTAGCTTTGAAGAGATTTGTGGCTGGTCAATCTAAAGTACATGCTAGCTGGCTCTCTGAAGAAAGTGTTTTCTGCACATGCTTACTGTCTAGTAGTGCTGAACTCAGAGTTTAGATGTAGATTATTTAGTCATTGAACACATCCAGAACAACACACCTAAAAAGTACCAAATGTAGAGACCTTGGGGCCAGATTAACTCATCATAAACCATACTGAAAAGGTACAAACTGTTCCTAAAGTCAATAACTGTTATTAAAAAGTAACCAATGATTCCTAAGCCAGACAAACTGTACCTTGCACACACATTAAAAAAAAACACCTAACAGAGGAAAGTGAAGAAACACTAGGATCATGGTTCAAAACAAGCCCCGGCAAAAATTTGTCTATGAAACGCCATCTCCAAAATAACCCGTAAAAATAAGCAGCCACCACACCACCATCACCACCACCACCACCATCATCACCATCATCATCACCACCATCACCACC
>NW_012267265.1:6733433-6756346 GCF_000151885.1 Dipodomys ordii | reverse complement strand
CCCGCGGCCCCGCCGACTACAGCCTCAGGGCCACCGGCCCCAGAAAGGCGTGAAACCCGGCAGCCTGTAAAGAATGGCGTTCCAGATTACAAAGAAGACCCAACACCAGGCATTTCGAGCTGACTCCGGGCCTGGACACTGGTGTGCAGGTGAACAGAACGGACACCAGAGCTCCCCGCCAGCCAGTCAGCCCGACGTCTCACCCGCACCGAGGGATCGGACGGCCGCCGCCATGTTGGTCGCTCCGGATGGTGTCGACGCTAACGGTCCGACGTCTCGACTGGGCAGGCTTGAAAAGAAGGTTCCGCCCTGGAATTGGCGGAAGGGAGAAGGAGTTAGAAGGAGCAACGGAACAAGGCGGAGACCAAAATAGGCCTGACTGCCGGCGTGGCGGACGTGTCACGGTCAGGTCCCGGGGTTGTCCCGGACCCTTTGTTTCGTGGTTCCGGTTTACCGGCTTCACCAGCTTCGGGAGAGGCGGTCACCATCCCGTTCCTCGCTTCTTCCCTTCCTCCTTCCGCCGTCCCCCCGCCCACACGCCTCTGATCCTGCAAATGAGCTCGGAACGATCTGACGATCCGAAGCCTCCGCCTTTGTCCAGAACCGGGCTGCGCAGGTGGTTCAGCGGCCGAGCGCCTGTCCCGACGGCCGAAAGACGGGGTTCGATTCCCGGCGCCGCACAGAGGACCCTGCACAGGCCCGATGCGAGGACACGCACTGGCTCCCCACATACTGTCCCTAACTCGGCCTGAGATAAACCAGGTTTTATTCTCACCTTGCATTCATCTGTTTTCTATTTGCCACCGAGCTGTGCCATTAGGACCAAGTGAATAAATCATACAGTGTGTGGCATTTATATAACACATCTAGTTTAAAATAGTAGATCTGAGACCCAGGCACAGGTTATGCTGACCAAATATATATATATATATATATATATATATATATATATATATATATGTTCTTTCCATTATGTCTCTCACTGCTGCCAGTGTGGTTTATCTAAAATGAATCTGCACACACACACACACACACACACACACGACTTCTCACCTCCATGACTATAAATTCTGTTGCCTCTTCTTGAAATATCTTGTTTCACATTACTAGTTAATTTTATATTTCCTTATGATTTCAGACCAGGCTTTATTCAATGATGTCACCTTTCTTACTTGAGAGACTGAGTTGTTGGTAATACCCTGTAATTATATCTAGTTAAGTTTGTTTGTTTGCTTTTTTTGTTGTAAACCATGCCAAGGTATAATTTATATCTCATACAATTCACCAATCTAAGTTGCACAATTCCTTGGGGTTTTTTAAATATAAATTCAAGGGCTGGGAAGGTGGCTCAGTGGTAGAGCGCTTGCCTTGTATGCATGAGGCCCTGGGTTTGATTCCTCAGCACCACATAAGCAGAAAAAGCCTGATGAAGTGGCACTGTGGCTCAAGTGGTAGAGCGCTAGCCTTGAGTTGAAGAACAGAGGGACAGCGCCCAGGCCCCAGAGTTTAAGCCGGCAAAAAAAAAAAAAAACCAACAATAAAGTATAAATTCAAAGTTGTATCTTTATCACAATATTTTACCCACTAGTCTGAGCACTTTATGAGCAAATATCATGTCATTTAGTTTTGTAACCTCAGTATGCATTAAGAATATATAGAACATGGACTGAATCAAAGCAGGAATTTCCCAGGTGACTTATTTTATACTTATATAAAGTACTCATGTACTTGAAGAATAAGATTTCTGATATGATAATATCTTTTGTTAACATCTAAGCAAGTTTTGTAATCATTCATAAGTGCTAAGAAAAAATGCAAAGAACTTGATTTTACCTGTATAACTATCTTCCCTCTAACGCTCCTTGCTTCCTCCTCTGTCCTCTCTTTTTTTTTTTCCATACATACTGTGTTTGTCAAGAAGTATACTTAGGGGCTGGGAAGTGGCTCAGTGGTAGAGAGCTTGCCTTGCATGCCTGAGGCCCTGGGTTCAATTCCTCAGCACCACATAAGCAAAGAGAAAAAAAGCCGGAAGTGGCGCTGTGGCTCAGGTGGTAGAGCACTAGCCCTGAGCTGAAGAGCTGAGGGACAGCGCCCAGGCCCAGAGTTCAGGCCCCACAACCGGACCCCCCAAAAAAAGAAGTATACTTAGTTATGCTATAAATGGTTCAAACTAGACATGATATCTAACACCTAGTTTTGTTGAAGAGATATACAAATTCATCTCATCCATATCAAACCAATCAAACATCTAGGAGTACTGGTTCTCAGACTCATTCCTTCTTTTTTCCCGGTTGGGTTAGTTGGCCCCATCTGCACAGCTCTTGTATCTTCTGTTCTGGCAAGAGAATGTATTCTTTACATATCAGGACTCACTCTCCTATGCAATATGCTTACTGTCATCAGCTGGTACTGTAGTGCCATCAATAAAGCAACAGATAGCTGGCATAATTCTCCTTTTCGGTCACCAGAACATGATAGCATTCATTACTCAGGTAGGACCTACTGTCTAGTTATCATGACAAAACAATAATAAGAAGTTATTTAGCCTGAGATTGTATAAAAATTGTAAATTATTTCATTAAAAGCTACCGAAACCCAGTGCCTGTGTCTCATGCCTGTAATCCTAGATATTCAGAAGTCTGAGATCTAGGACTATGATTCAAAGCCAACCTAGGCAAGAAAGTCCATGAGACTCTTATCTCTAATTAGCTACCAAAAGAAGCCAGAAAGGGAACTGTGGATCAAGTGGCAGAATGCTAGCCTTGACCAAAAAAGCTCAGAGACAAGCACCCAAGTCCTGAATACAAGTCTCAGGACCAGCAATAAAATAATAATAATGCTATAGCAATTAATACTATGAAGTGGGAACTCCAAGCACCTAAATTCTTGACAAATAATGAAATTCTCCTTAATAAAGAGAGGCAGTCCACCAGGTAGTGGTAGCACATCTGTAATCCAAGCTACTCAGGAGGCTGAGATCTGAGAATCACAGTTCAAAGCCAGCTTAGGCAGGAAAGTCTGTGAGACTCCATGAGACTCTTATCTGCAATTAACCACCAGAAAACTGGAAGCAGCGCTGTGGCCCAAATGGTAGAGTGCTCGCCTTGAGCTGAAAAGCTTAGGGACAAGGCCCAGGCCCAGAGCCCTACAAATGACAAAGAGAGAGAGAGAGAGAGAGAGAGAGAGGGAGGGAGTGGAATGGCTTACATGGTGATACTCTGGCTCCAGACTTACTGGTTTTGAATCCCAGTATTATCACTTACTACTTGTGTGACATAGAATGAGTTACTATACCTTTCAAAACTTTTGCTCTGTCATGTTTGTTATGGGACCAATAAGAAGATCATTTATAGATCCTGTGATATCTTTCACAGAGTAAGCACTTAATAAATATTAAATGCCATTATTAGGGCCCAAGTTCTTAACCAGGAGGCAAAATGAAATGCCTACTTGCTTATCAATAAATCATACAATTTCTTTCCCTATTCATGCTAAGTTGTCACTTTATAACAGGTTTTTATTAGTATTTGCAGAAAGTATTTAGTTTACGTTTATACACAGCTTCTCCCAGTTGATTTCTAGGAAGGTTTAGACTCTCTAGGAGTCTTGGCAAAATGCCAGCTGCTTGCCTGCTTGGCTAACTTCCCTGGGAAAAAAAGTTTTTAAACATGTGCTTAGCTGGGCAGTTGTCTGGATCTGTATTCTTTGAATTCCTCAAGCATCTTCCAGTTGAACTGGAAACTCCTTTGCTTTTAGAAGGATCAATTACTATTTGAGGTTCAAGTTGAAAACAATTCTTTTTATTATACCAAAATTCAAAGACATTTTCATCTCAGTAGTGTGCATCAGAATCACTCAGAAGTCTTGTTAAACTCAGATTTGTGACTTCCCAAACCAAAACTTCCTGACTCAATAAGTCTGAAGAAGTAACCTGTGAGTGTGCACTTATAATGGGTTCTCAGGTGTCATTATATACTCACCCAGAGACCATACAGTGAAAAGCATTCCTTGTATAATACCAAGAAACGTTTGCATCCATACCTTACATTGACATGGGTAGGAATTCTTTTGTATAACAATTGTATCCCCAATATAATATAGACTCTAATGTTTTCCATGTTTTCTATATGCCTCTAAAACCATAATTTTCTCCAACTTTATGAAGAAACTGCTATATATGTCTGCTTTTTCACTTCAGAACTGCATACTGTCTGCTGATAGCTGTGCCTCACCCCTGTAATCCTACTCTGGGGGATGAGATCTAGAGGATTTGGGTTCAAAGCCAATTCAGGCAGAAAAGACTTTAAGATGCTATCCCCAAAATGACTAGCAAGAAGCAGGACTGGTGGTGTGGCTCAAGTGTCAGAGAGCCAGCCAAGTAAGTAGGCTAAGATCATAAGGCCTTAAATCTAAAAGCTGTTACCCCTATCTATTGGGCCATCTATTTCCAATAGATGGTCACTGTCAACAAGGAGAATTTCCAATGCCTGTCTGTCTGCCTATCTGGATATTTAAATATCGCCAACTCCTATTTTCACTTCTCTCCTTTGTGCCTGATTTAGAATCAAATTAGGATTAATAAAGTAATTGCTTTTTATTCTTAGTTTTAAGAATGAAAGTTCTGAGTGACACTTAGGAACTAATATTGCCTGGTCCTAGAGTGTCCCTATTTCCCCAGGAGACTAACTTAATTCCAGATTGAATTAGGAGATCTAGAACTATTCAGTGGTTTTCTGATAACATCTTAACAACTGGTTCTAGAATGTGTAGCATTTGCTACAAATTCACAGTAATTAATTTTAGGCTGCTACACACAAAATTCACCAGCTCACAACATTCCTGACAGTTTATCACTTGAATATCATGTGCCCATAATATACTACTGGAGTTTCCTAGGAAAAGCCTTAGGTAATCTTTAAGAGGCCTAAACCAACCAATTCTTCCCAGATCCACTCTTCTCAAAATGTACCTTAATTACCTAGAACTATTATTAAAATGTAGATTCTGATCTGACATATGATGAACAGGGTCAGAAATTCTATTTTCTAAGAGGATTCTAGGTGATATTACTGCTTCCAGGCCATGGAATAACCAGTTTCTAAAATACATAAAATCTACATTTCTATTAAATCTTTTTAAAAAAACTCTCTCCTAATAGGGAGCAGGCTTAAGTGTACTCCCGAATTTCTAAGATTTAAATCCATAGTCTCCATCTTTCAAGATAGATCCTAGAAATGTCAATAATATCCCTATCTGCTTCACATGGAAACTTTCCTTCTCACATAAATAAAACTCCCCGATCCCAGTTATTTGCATCAGTAGAAACCATCTGCTAGAATGTGAATGTGGTTAGTCCCCATCAAAGCTCATTCATGTTGAGATTCTCAATGCCACAGTATGGGGAAATGTTTGTGTCACTCATGGATTCAGAAACCACATGAATGGATTAATGCTTTTCCTTTAGGAATGTATGTGCTAGCTAGTACAGGAATTCAAGCCTCCTTTTCTTCTCACATGCATGCCTTCTCTCCCCTTTTCTCTCTTCTCACAGTTTTTATTTATTTTATTTTAAATTTTTTTGCCAGTCCTGGGGCTTGAACTCAGGGCCTGGGCACTGTTCTTGAGCCTCTCTGTGCTCAAGGCTAGCTTTCTACCACTTGAGCCATAGCACCACTCCTGGCCTTTTCTGTTTATGTGGAACTGAGGAATCGAACCTAGGGCTTCATGCATGCTAAGCAAGCACTCTACCACTACGCCACCTTCCCAGCCTTCTCACACTTTTTAAAATATGTTGTCACTTGGCCTTCTGCCATAAGGCCAACACCATGTTCTTAGACTTACCAGCACCATTTAACAAAAGAAATGTCTAAGGGGCTGGGAAGGTAGCTCAGTGATAGAGCGCTTGCCTTGCATGCATGAGGCCCTGGGTTCGATTCCTCAGCACCACATAAGCAAAAAGAAAAAAGCCGGAAGTGGCGCTGTGGCTCAAGTGGTAGAGCACTAGCCTTCAGCTGAAGAGCTGAGGGACAGCGCCCAGGCCCAGAGTTCAGGTCCCACGACTGGATCCCCCCCAAAAAAAGAAAGAAAAAGAAATGTCTATCCATATTGTGGTCAGTAAACTTGATACAGGTAAGAGAGGAAGGAAGGAAGGAAGGAAGGAAGGAAGGAAGGAAGGAAGGAAGGAAGGAAGGAAGGAAAGGAAGGAAGGAAGGAAGGAAGGAAGGAAGGAAGAAAGGAAGGAAGTTTGGTTGGAGGGAGGGAGAGAGAGAAAAAGGAAAAGGAAGGAAGGAAGGAAGATAGAAAGGAAGAAAGAAAGAAAAGAAAGAAAACTAATCATTCCTTTCATGATACTGGAATTAGGAAAGTGATATCTTATTCTTGATCCTTTTTGCCTTCTTTATCTCCCTCACTCTGCTTCCCAACTGCCATAGGTAAATAGCTCTAACCCACCACCCCCTTCTTCCATGATTTTCTGCCTCACCACAGGCCAGAAACAATGGATTCAGCTAACAGGGACTGTAATCTCTGAAACTTAGAGCCAAAACAAAGCTTTCCTCACTTATCTCGGGTATTTGTCACAGTGACCAATGGTAGTAGAGGAAATTGGAAGGGAGGGAATAAAGAGACCCCACAGTTGTGGGTCCTTTAATAATCAGAAAGCCAGAGGTTCAAGTCACACTTTTCTGGCATGGTCAGCCCTTGAAAATTATGCCCATGCCCAGCCTCTTAGATGCTCTACCCTGAAACAGATAGGAAAATGTTTCTGTGGTACATAATTCTCCACTGCATATCCTCATTTCTTGATAATTTTGTCTTAACAACTCTGGGTACTTAATTAAGGGTTACTATTTAGTGAATAATGAAAGATGCTTTGCTAGCTTCTCTGAGACAAAGCTTTATGTCGTACCATAAAACAAACCAAAGCAATACTCAAATATCAGAAGAAACTAATTGAGCATCATAAGCCAGCAGAAATATAGACTGTAATTTGGAAAAAATAAGCAACAAAAACAAAAAACAACAACAATAATGAATTGCTTGGAAGTGCAGAGCAAAGAGGAAAATATTATAACCAGGATAGGCATATGTGCAGAAAGTTTACTGAATGGTTTTTAATCTGAAATAATTTAGGTTCTAATTTACATCGCAGTACTTCTTATTTCATTTTATAGCGTGATAAATGATACGTGACATACCCTTCTTTAAGAAAACATAAGAGTGGGGGGAGATGGGAAGGGATGGGAAGGGGAAATAAAGGAGGAGGCAACAATGCTTGATAAGAAATGTACTCATTACTTTGCCCATGTAAGTGTAACCCCTCTGTATGGTATTTTCACAATAAAAATAAAAGAAAACATAAAGAGGCATTGCTCTCTTAAATCCAAATTAGAATGACTACAGAAATCCATGAGGAGTAAAGACCATGCTTCCCAAGGGGTTTTTGTAGTGAGAGGCCAGATGCCTTTATAGTAAACAGGAAGGATCATTTTCAGAATTATCCTAATTCACCAAGTTCACAGCACCCAGAAGGAATAAGTATGGTATAATTGAAAGGTTCCACTATATATAAACCCCATGTATGCCCCATGTTTTGGATACATCCTGATCACACAAAGGTTATCTTGACATCCTCAAGGAGTCTTCCTTTGGCTAAGAAGAGACTATTTGAAGGGAATAGATCCAGGAGGAAAAGGAAGGCAATTCTGAGTGTGTTGTTTAGGGCAACATACTGCTTTTGCCTATGTCTTCCCAGGATAAAAATTAGAACCTTCCAAGGATGAGTATATAAAAAATATATAAAGAGTAGATTCATTGAAAATTTTCAGAGACTTATTTTATGCTAGTACTGAGGCTTGAACTCCAGGTCTAGGCCTTGTCTCTTAGCTTTTTTGTGCGAGGTTAATGTTCTACCACTTGAACCAACAACTGGTTAACTGAAGATAAGAGTCTCACAGACTTTACTACCAGGCTGACTTTGAACAGTGATCCTCACATTTCAGCACGTTAGCATAGCCAAGCACAAGACTTTTTGTTTCTGGAACTATGGTCACAAATAGAACATGAAAGACACTGGACAGCCTTGAATACACATGAGTAAGTGACAGTTTCCCTGGCTTTGGCACCTTTCCTACAGACAGAGGTAACAAAAGGCAGCTGGGACAAAAAGGGCCAATACCATGTGGTAGCAAATGTGTTTAGAAACACTTAATGAAATACTTGCTTGTTATATATATCAGGATCAAAGAAGCATTAGAAGGTGACGTGCAGAGCAATAATTATTAGTGATGTTACAAAAGTAGAGAGAAACATTTGGTTTGAGAAGGATAGGCTGTACAGGGAGAGCCGTACAGTAATGTAAGAAAGTATGATTCTTATAGTAATTATAAGAAATGATAGGTCTTAGTCAGTGTCTAATTTCCCTCAATGTTTTCCATTAAGAATAGCAGTTTTCGGGGCTGGGCAGATGGCTCAGTGGTAGAGCGCTTGCCTCGGATGCATGAGGCCCTGGGTTCCATTCCTCAGCACAGCATAAGCAGAAAAAGCTGAAGTGGCACTGTGGCTCAAGTGGTAGAGCACTAGCCTTGAGCTGAAGAGCTGAGGGACAACACCCAGGCCCAGAGTTCAGGCCCCACAACTGACAAAAAAAAAACCCCAGAATAGTAGTTTTCCCCTGTATCTTTTTATAAACTATTTAATTTCAGTTATGAGTTAGAATGACACATAGAAGCTGAAAATAGAGCTGTGGCTCAAGTGGCAGAGTGCTAGCCTTGTTCAGGGACAGCACCCAGGCCCTGAGTTCAAGCCCTAGATCCAATTCATGTACATACACACACACACACACACACACACACATACAAACACATACACACACAGAGACGTGGGGCCTACTTAGAGGAAATTAGCAATTGTACCTTGCCCTGGTCCCTTTCTGGATTCTCTTTGTTTTTTGTTTCTTGACCACAATGATATGAACTGTACTGCTTCTCCAAGCACTCCCACACCATGACCCTCTGAAACTGAGGGTATATATGCTGACCCTGGGGCTTGAACTCAGGGCTTGGGGCTGTCCCTGGGCCTTTTTGGCTCAAAGCTAGCACTCTATCATCTGAGCTACAGTTCAATTTCTGGATTTTTTTTTGGGGGGGGGGTGGTTGGGGTAGGGATTGGCAATAAGAGTTTCATAGGCCTTCCTTGCAGGGGCTGCCTTTGAACTGGGATCCTCATATCTCAGTCTCCTGAGTAGTTAAGATTACAGGCATGAGCCACCGGTGCCCAGCCCTCCCTTACATTTTCATATTAAGTGTTTTGTCACAACAGTGCAAGACTAGCTAGTACAGAAGGGAACTCTTTTTACAAATCTGTCCTGTCCTTATCATTTTATCATCACTTCACCTGTTTTGTTATCCTTCCTTTTCCCTAACAGATTTTTCTGTTTCTCTATTCTAATAAATTGCTGATCATTTCTCATTATATAAGGTACTATAGAGCTAGGGATTGAGCCCATGCGTGAGTAGCTATGTTTAATCCCAAGTACCATATGAAGGGAAGACACTACACTGGTCATATCCCAGTTATTACATCCATTCTTCATCCTTTTCCATTCTGTTTGATAATCTTGGAGACTGCGTCATTATAATTGTACCTCTTAGGATCCCTTATCTTCTGGATTCTCATTGGGATTAGCCATATGAAATGCTAGCAGCTGAGATAATACAAGAATGAGAGGCCAGGCTGTTACTCAGATCCCTCTTGCCTAGATACAGTCCTAGATATAAGCAAACCTCTCAATGGTCACTGTTCCTGCCAGATGATCCTCTTTCTATGGCTCTAATTCCAAGAGTACAGTATTTATATTTGTTCTTGTTGCCTAAGTATGATAGTACTTCCCACACTTAGGTACCAGTCCACATTTATACCAGCATCCCTTGTGATGTCCTTAATCCTGCTCAGAGATCTATGAATACTGCCCCCTCCTTTTTAAATTCTCTTGTGCTAAATTATTTGTGTTTAGTATCTGTTTCCTGCTGTGTTTCTGGTGAGAAGAGACATCTAGTGAATATATTGCTAAATTAGAATTTAAACTAAAGGATGGAATAACAGAGAGAAGTATTTATGTCAGCCCAAATATTTAACATTATGCTAATAATTGGGATTTTCATAGTCCAAAGGAAATGAAGGCAAGAAGTTAAATAATTGTGTGTATATGTGTGTGTTGATCCTGGGGCTCAAACTCAGGGCCTAAATGCTGTCCCTGAGCATCTTTTTTTCAAGGCTAGCACTCTACCGCTTGAGCCATAGCTCTACTTCTGGTTTTTGAGTAGTTATTAGAGGTAGGAGTCTTATAATTTCCTGCCTGAGCAAGACTTCAAACCATGATCCTCAGATCTAAGCCTCATGAGTAGCTAGGTTTACAGGAGTGAGCCACCAATGCTTGGCTCTTTTTTATTTTATTATCATTGTTACTATTTTTTTGTGCTGGTCCTGAGGCTTAAAGTCAAATCATTTTTAGTAATTCCTCTTAGAATTGGCTATGGTTTTTTAAAATCTATACCCAAGTCCACGTCTTTTTACACCACCCAAGTCCATGTCTTGTTATACCATGTTAACACCATGTTAATTTTACTTCTAATGTACAACGTTATAACCCGTGTTTGCTAAAACATTTTCCCTACATAGAGAAAATGGTCTCACCTCATGATTTATATCTCTTCCAGCATAGCCCACAGCCAATCTTTGGAGTTGTTCAATCATGAATAATGCCCTAAGCTCCTAATGAGATAGTTCTTTATGTCCATTAGTACTTTCCAAGTGTGACTGTGATAATGATCACCCCTTTGTGAGTCTGTCCTTGGCAAAGGTACTTTTGCTTACCCTTCTTGTGCCAAGCATTCTAAAGAAAATAACACAAGCCTTGGATAACTGTATTAATTAGCTTTAGGTCACTGTGACCAAGGACCTGAGAAAAGCTCCTTAAGAGAGGAAGAATTTATTTTACTCATGGCCTCAGTGGTTTCTATCCCTCAGGAGAATGTGGTTCAAAAACAGGAAGGGACCAAGCCAGGAAATGCCTTTCAAAGCCCAGCCAGGAGTGATCTAGGTCTCCCAACTGGGCCCACCTTTTACAGTACCACCACACACCAGTGATACCAGTGATCTACTCAATTGTTGAAACTTTCAATGGATTACCATTCCTTAGGTTTTAGCTTGAATTGTCTCTGAGAAGGCCTTTACAGATATATCCAAATATGGGATATACTAATCTCCCAGGCATCTTTCAATCCAGTCAAATAACATTCGAGGTTAACCATCAGGTCAGATGCCTGTCGCTCATTAAAGGCTCATTCCCTTCTCTAGCTACCAGGCTGAGACTGGGTTTGAGACCAGTCCCCAGACACCTTCTTAACACCTAGATGAGTGCAGTGGCTTGTACCTGTCATCCCAAGTTATATGGGAGGCTGAGATTAGGAAGATCGTAGTTCCAGGCCAGCCTGGACAGAAAATTCCTTAAGACTCCACAGCCACAGAGGGAAGCTGGAAATGGTGGTGTGTACCTGTGATCCCAGGAACAATGAGAAGCCTAAATAAGTGGATCACAACTCATATGCATATCTGAATGGGAAACAACTTTTAACTCAAAATATAGCCTCTCCCCCTCAAAATACCAAAAAAGTATGGCTCAGTGGTAAACACACACACACACAAACAAACACACACATAAACATGAAATTAGCCATCACAATGATAAAGATCCCAGTCTTTCTGCCCACACTCTCCCATACTTCCACTCCTTCCCTGTAAAAGCCCTTTCTTGTGCCTCAGTTTCCCAAAGATGACCTGTTTTGGAGGAAATGTTAACTTCCTCTCCCATCTTTACTTCTCAAGATGCTAGAACCTGATTTCCTTTCTACCAACTCTTGTTCCTTAGTATTGACATTTCAGGGAAGAACAGATAGACTTTGGTCTGATAACAAAAGACTAGAATCATCCCAAAGGACAGTTCGACTTATCTGAAATTTTTTTCCTCCAGCATGAGTTGCAAAAATACCATCTTGTTTCAATTTTTAGCAGATTAATACACAGCTATTAAGTTGGATGCCAATCGCTTATGCCTGTAATCTTAGCTACTCAGAAGCCAGAGATCTGAAGCTTATGGTTTAAAGTCAGGCCAAGAAGGAAATTCATGACATTCTTATCTCCAACTAACTACCAAACAGCTGAAAATGAAGCTGTGGCTCAAGTGGTAGAGCACTAGCCTTGAGCTGAAGAACTGAGGGACTGCGCTCAGACCCAGAGTTCAAGCCCCATGACCGACAAAAAAATAAATAAATAACAATCAAGGATAGCAAACCATATTGACTTCACATTTCATATTGTCATGACCCATTGGAGCTGAGTGGACATTTAGCATTTTAGATGAGACATCATTTTCTCATGTACTACACTCTTCCTCATTGTATGGGATAGCTTCTTTACATACTTCACTCATTCATGATATCTGCTTAGACCCTGTGACATTTGAGTTTGCAACCTCCTACCCCATTCCTTTTAAAATATGAGTCTTTCACAATAAGAAGTAAGCCTATTGCTGAAGAATAAACTTTGTAACAGTTGTTCCAATAGCCAAAAACACCAGGTCAAGGTTAAAGCTTAGAAACTACCACCTGAAAGCTCTGATGACATTCTTAGATAGGGTCTATCTGCCATTCATATTTTAAGCAATTTGTCTACAGGTTCTTCCATCTGAAACTTGTATAATTAGCAATTATTTATATAATTGAATTTGGTTTATTTTTGTATCTAGGTAAGTGTTTGGTATTCATGTTTAGTATTCCAGTGGTGTCATTTTCTATTTTATATACTTCAAGCATGTAAGAATCTCTTAGGGGCTGGGAATGTGGCTTAGTGGTAGAGTGCTTGCCTAGCATGAATGAAGCCCTGGGTTCGATTCCAGTGCCAGAAGTGGCACTGTGGGTCAAGTTCTAGCTTTGAGCAAAAGAAGTTCAGGGACAGTGCCCAGGACCAGAGTTCAAGCCCCAGGACTGGCAAAAAAAAAAAAAAAAGAAGAAGAAGAATCTCTTAGTCAGACTTCTTTAGGTAAATCAATGTTCAGTAAATTAGCCTGAATTCACTCAATTCATGCTTTTTAATTGAATGAATTATTAATCTTTTTTTACTTAAACCCTGTGCTTTTTGTCCAATTGGAGTTTGTTTTGTATGCTAAAGAGTATAATGTATTCGCCAAAGGCATTCTTTTGTCCTCAGTCCAGAGTTCTTGTTTGAAACCTGTCTACTACCATCCAATACATTATTTAAACCTAAACTCTTAGATACAAAACTATAATGAACTACTTCACTTAATTTATTAAGTTGGTATTATACTGAAGTTGTTTTCTAAAAGAAATCTTTATTGTTGCTGGAAAAAAAGCCTTTGTTTTGAAATGCTAACATTTTTGAAATAGCTCCTATTTAAACTTAGCCATGTTCTAGTCATTACTGGCTTAAAAATAATGATAAACTTTTCTGCTGTTGTTGGTGGAGATGGCATTGTTTTTGCTTTTAGGGTTCTTTTTATTTCTTGGGGCTTTGTTTTGTCTTATTTGTTCATTTATCTGTATTGGGAGGCAGTAAAGAGGACACAGAAATGGAAGGGAAAAGGGTAAACAAATGCAGCAGTGGTATTCTCTAGACACTATGTTGAAAATGAACTGTCCAACTTGTGGGCAAGAATGGGAAGAGGAAAATAGGAGAGAGTGAAGGAAGAGATATTGTCCCCAAAAGAAATGTACTCAGTACCTGATTTACGAAATGGTAACCTCTCTGTACATCACTTTAATAATAGCAATCATTTTTTTAAAAAGCAAAAATAATGATAAAGAGAAAACATGGCTTTATAAATGAATACAAACCGTTCTGTGTAGGATTGACCACATTTATTGGCCCGTTCTAGTGTGTCTGTAAGCACATGATTTCCTCAGCCTCCTGGAAACCTAATAGCGGTAGACTTAAAACAAGTCAGCATTTCCTCAAATCTATCTACGATTGTTGATGAAACGTGTACAAAGAAACATAGGGCTTTTATAATGTGAAACTACTTTGAATGCTTTGGAAAGACATGATAAAGACAAGCTGCTAAACACCATTGCTGCCAGATTAGAGATAACAAGGCAATTGCAAAAGTATGTAAAAGGGCTTCACTGTGGAGTTCAGTAATAAAGCATTTGCTTAATATGTCAAAACCCTTTGTTTAATCCATAGCATTCCACCTTCAATTTGAAACCAGCCTGAGCAGACAAATCTGACTCTTTACCAATTAACCTGCAAAAAGCCCAGGCTGGTTTCAAACTGAAAATCCTCAGGTGTTAGCTTTTTCAGTAGCTTGGATTATTGGCATGAGCCACTAGCATCCAGAATTTTTTCTGATGTTGTTATTGTTAGGTTTTTGTTTAATGGGGAAAGTAGAATGCTAAGAACTGAACCCAGGGTTTTAGTATTTAAGCAAGGAGTTTGCTTCAATCAAAATCAGCACAACATTGAGTGAGTCATACTACAAAAAGTGTGAATGTTTCTTAGGATATGGAACATTCAAATGAAAGTAGTCTTTCCAACAAATGGTGCTGGGACAATTGAATACATCTATATGATAAAAATATGTACTTTCACATATATCTCACACCTTATGTAAAATTAATTCAAAATGGATTGTAAAAAGAACTGGAGAGAATCTAAATCCAGTGGCTCATTCCTATAATCCCAGCACTCTGGAGGCTGAGAATGGAGGATTGGGAGTTTGAGATTAAACTGAACTGTATAATGAAACCCTATCTCAAAAAGTAAAACAAAACACAATCAAATTAAAAATTTCAAAAAGCCAGGTGCTGGTGGAGCACATCTGTAATCTTAGCTACTTGGAAGATAAAGAGTGAGAGAATTTTGACTCAAGGGCAGCCTGGCAGAAAAGATGTCAAGCCCCCAGAGAACTGGATGTAGTGGCATGCTTGCCATCCTAAGTGTGGTGGGAAAGCTAACAGGGAGATCATATCGTGAACACATCCAGGCAGGAATTGTGAGTCCATCTCAGAAATAGCTGGTAAAATCATGAAAGGAAGAAAGGAAAAAGGGGGGGGGAAGGAAGAAAGTGGAGGGAGAAAGAGAAGGGACCTGAGAGAGGGAGGGAGGGAAGATCCTCTGTTAGGAGAGTATGATGACAAGTCATCTCCTAGGAAACCAATATCGGCAAATCACGCATCTAATCACAGTTGCTGGGCAACTGTGGCTCTGGCCTGTAATCCTAGCAACTCAGGAGGATGAGATCTAGAGAATAGAAATTGGAGGCCAGCCTGGACAAAAAACGTTACAAGATCCCATTTCCAATTAACAAGCAGAAAGCAGTGCTGGCCATATGGCTCAAGTGGTAGAGCACCAATCCTGAGCAAGAAACGCAAGCAATCTCTAGGTACTAGTTTGTTTGTTTGATTTAAAAAAAAAAAGACTGGTACTCACAACATGTAAAAATAATTACAAACTCCTATTTCATTAGTGTCATTATAGTACATAGTCAATATATTATATCTTAGTAGTACTTCATTATATTAATGTAACAGATCTTAGGAATGCTTTGCTTAGGCTCATGAGGTTACTACAAGGAGAGAAAAGTTTGGCCTCTCTTCATACATGTTATGTCTGTTTTTGCTTAAGCCGTTCTCTCTATAGTCACTTTGCAATCACACTGGAATCCAGGAAGGACAGGGATTTATTAATAACATGTTTATAAGAAGGGACGGAAAAATTGTATTCGGGGAAAGAAACAACAGAGACCCACATTGCACACCAACCACCAGACTAAAAGGACTTGTTCTTCCTGACCAGCAATAACAGCAATTAACAACCTCTCCAGAACCCTCCCCACAAAAAGAACTGAAATAGATATCAACCAGACACTCCCATGTCCAGGACTGTTTAGTAATTATGCAAAGCTCTCTCTATCTCTCTTCTTAATTAGTGTTTTTTTTAAATTTTTATTGTGAGAATACCGTACAGAGTAGTTACAATTACACAGGCAAGAAAACAAGTACATTTCTTATCAAGCATTGTTGCCTTCTCGTTGTTTCCCCTTCCCATCCCTTTCCATACTTCTCCCCTCCCCTCACCCATTAATTAGTGTTTATTTACATCTAAACTCATGTCTGTAACCTGAAGATGGCTAAAGTTGGGCTGAAGTGTTCATTTTACTCTTCCCTAGTGCATGTGCCATATAATAAATCTCCTTTCTTTATTCTCTCTCTCTCTCTCTCCCTCCCTCCCTCTCCCTCCCCCTCTCCCTCTTTCTCTCTCTCTATCTTTTGGAAGAGTGACTGGACTTGATAAGTGAAACCTCAGAAATTTGGGTGTGGCCCTAAAACTCTGGTTTCGCTAACAAAGGCTAAAAAGAACATATTTGTACTTAATTATTTGCTAAGTTTTGACCAGTAGAAAATAAATTGGAATTCTAGAAGGAACTTTACGAGGCCAAAGAAGATAAACTAGTTAAAGGATCATAATTTTTTAAATTTTCAGTATTGCAGTTGAACTCAAGGCCTCATGCTTGCTAGGCAGGGAAAGCAGATGACTGCTGAGCCACATCCCTAAGCTTTATTTTGCTCTGGTAATTTCCAGTTAGGGTCTTGGTTTTGACCCCAAGAATGTTCTTGAACCTTGATCAGCTTAATTTATGCTTCCTGATGTAGGCAAGGATGGCCGATTCACACACCTTTTTTTTGGTGGGAAGGGGGTGGTCCTGGGACTTGAACTCAGGGTCTGGATGTGGTCCCTGAGCTTTTATGCTCAAGGCTAGTGCTCTACCACTGAGCAACAGTGTTACTTCTGGTTTTCTGGTGGTTAACTAGAGATAAGAATCTCTCGGACTTTCCTGCCTGGGCTGGCTTTGATCCTCATATCTTAGCCTCCAGAGTAGCTAGGATTATAGGCATGAGCCGCCACCACCCAGCAGGCAAGACTTATCTCCAATTAATCACCAAAAAGCTGAAAGTGGAAATGTTGTTCATATGGCTGAGCACTGGCGTTGAGTGAACAAGCTAAGGGACAGTGTCCAAGCCTTGAATTTGAAGCCCAGTACCACCCCAGCTTCACCACCAATAAAACCTGAGTCTGTCAGAAAGATCTGAGAAAGCTAGTAGTTAAAATATTTGGAAACTAGAGAAAATTCATGGGAGTCTCAGCAGGAAAAGCAGCTTTTTCCTTGCAATGCTGAGTTGATGAACGTCGCTACTGTCTTTGGAATTGTAAAATCTTAGTCAAGGCAGGAAACAGTAATAATTTCATCACAATGCTCCTTTGACTCCCATAAAAGTTATTCAAAATCTGTTGCATTTTTAGAAACAAGAAAAGTACAACTAAATAGTACAATAGCACCAAAAGTAATTATTTCTACACAATCTGCTCCCAGAGAAAAATCTGGAAGCTGGCTGCCTCTTTGATATAGACTGATTTCTACTAGGCATTTTATATGGGAAACTCAAGACAAATTTATTTAACGCCATTACAACTTAAAGCATTTCAATGTTTTCTTCTCTTTCTTGTTGTACCTAACTATCTGGAAAAGGAATATAGAGTTTTCTAAGCAGATTTTTGACATTTTAAAATAATGTATAAGCCCAAAGGGTAGGAATTTTCATTACTTAGGCCTAGTTTTAGTAGCTCAAATGACTGGTTTGTATAATGTTATCCAGCAGATCTGGTTCATATTATGAATTGAAAGAACATTGAGAGTGGATATTAATAAGACCTCAAAGCAAGATTAATAATATGCATTTATCAATGATCATCATGCTGATAAGTACTTCAATATAAAGAGGAAGTCGAAGCTTAGAATTAAAGTTAAAAAAAAGAGAAATAATTTTAAAACATTCCTGTTCCAAATACAGCAATGAAACAAGAATGATTTTGTGCCTTTTACTGAAAAAGTAGAATCCAACATGGAGGCTGGCTGACCACCTATATGGGTGCTAGACTGGAAGATGTACCAGCCATAGCTTCTGTCTACCAAGAGTAGACTGTGTCCAAAGAATCACAGAAGAAAGAGCTTAGAATTTTCCAGAACAATTTGTAAATGCACTTGTAAACACCTAATTCATATGGGAAATTTGGAAGGGAAAATACCCATCAGAGCCAAAGAGATGTAAATATAAAGTGTATATATATATATATATATATATATATATATATATAAAATTTATAAAGTCAAAGAAATTCCATCATAAAAACTCATATGATGGTCAAGTGAAGTGGTTGGTGAGGGCAAAAGTCAGCACGTAAACAAGTGTTCCCCTAGCTTAATTCTAAAAGAAGCAAATAAAAAGGTTTGTGAGCTGGTGGCAAATGCCTGTAATTGCTAGCTATGCCGGAAGCTGAGATCTGAGGATCAAAGTTCAAAACCAGCCTAGGCAGGAAAGTCCATGAAACACTTATCTCCAATTAACCACCAGAAAACCAAAAGTGGCACTGTGGCTCAAGTGGTAGAGCACTAGACTTGAGCTGAAGAGCTAAGGGACAGTGCCCAAGCCCAGAATTCAAGCCTCAGGACCAATAACAACAACAAAAAAAAGGTTGTGAGGACTATACAGAAATGTAACAAGGCGGGGCTGGGAAGGTGGCTCAGTGGTAGAGCGCTTGCCTTGCATGCCTGAGACCCTGTGTTAGATTCCTCAGCACCACATAAGCAAAAAGAAAAAAGTCGGAAGTGGCGCTGTGGCTCAAGTGGTAGAGCACTAGCCTTGAGCTGAAGAGCTGAGGGACAGTGCCCAGGCCCAGAGTTTAGGCCCCACAACCGGACCCAAAAAAAAACAAAATGTAACAAGAAAAGAGATTTAGGAAAAACTGACCAACTGCCAAAAACTGTTTTCCTTATCTGTCTTTAAAGTATATGTGTTATCTTTAAAATGTAAAATTAAGTCTGGGAAGGTGGCTCAGTGGTAGAGTGCTTGCCTTGCACATGCAAGTGGTCCTGGGTTTGATTCCTCAGCACCACATAAGCAGAAAAAGTTGGAAGTGGTGTGGTGGCTCAAGTGGTAGAGCCCTAGCCTTGAGCTGAAAAGCTGAGGGACAGCACCCAGGGCCAGAGTTCAAGCCCCACAACTGACATAAATAAATAAAATGTAAAATTAAATAAAACCACAGTTAAAGAACCTGAATATTTCAGATCCACTAAAACTGAACCCATTTTCTTTGGACATTATTTGGGCATTAGAGAAGATATGTGAATGTGGATTTTTTTTTAATTTTTTTTTAAATTTTATTTTATTTTATTTGTGAACATACTGTACAGAGGGGTTACAATTGCATGGGCAGGATAATGCATACATTTCTTTTTTTTTTGTTCTTGTTGTTTTTAATGTATTATGTGATTTTTTTGTTTCTTTTTTTTTAATTTTATTTTATTTTATTTGTGAACAAACTGTACAGAGGGGTTACAATTGCATGGGCAGGATAATGCGTACATTTCTTACCAAGCATTGCAGCCTCCTCCTTTGTTTACCCTTCCCATCACTTCCCAACCTCCCCCCTCCCCCCCAATCCCAATCCTTCTCCTGCCCCCCTCCTGCACCGACATGACAACTTGTCCTTCTCATTGTTGCAACAGGTCCACCTGTATCCTTCAACAACTGGTTTTTCCCCATCTCCTCCACAAGTTATACTGACATCAAATATAGTGAAAGCAGGGGTTATACTGTGGGGGAGGGACATACAAAGCAACAAAGAGATAATCTTATAAATGCATTAGAAACACATGCATGAAAGAAAAAAAACATTAAAATACATATCTAAGGGTTCATTTTCCTGACATCACATTATCTGACCTTTTCTGCTTGACTCATACATATACTAGATATTGCAAATAAGGGAAACCATGGGACCTATGTTTCTTTGGGCCTGGCTTACTTCACTTAATATAATTTTTTCCAAGTTTTTCCATTTCCTAACAAATGTGGCAATGTCATTCTTTCTGATGGAGGCATAGAATTCCATTGTGTATATATACCACATTTTCTTGATCCATTCATCTACTGAGGGGCATCTAGGTTGATTCCATATCTTAGCTATGCTGCTTAGCTATGCTGCAATATACATAGTTGTGCTGGTAGCTTTAGTGTGGTCTTGTTTGTAAACATTTGGGTAAATGCCCAAAAGTGGGATCGCTGGGTCATAGGGGAGTTCTATGTGAAGTCTTTTGAGGAACTTCCATACTGCTTTCTAAAGTGGTTGGACAAGTTTACATTCCCACCAACAATGAAGTAAGGTTCCCTTCTGTCCACATCCCCTCCCGCATCTGTTGTTGTTAGAGTTCTTGATTTTTGAGTTCTTGATTTTTAGAGTTCTTGATTTTTTACATAAATAAAAGATATGGAAACAAAGGTCTTTTTCTTAAAAAAACAAAAAGGTTAACTTGGTATCTGATACTTGCTTTTTGCTCATTGGCTAGAATTGTATGACTTGGACCATGCTTCCTTTCATTAAATATTTTTGCCAGTCCTGGGGCTTGAACTTTTATCACCTGAGCCACAGAGCCACTTCCAGCTTTTTCTGTTTATGTGCTACTGAGGAATCGAACCCAGGGCTTCATGCATGCTACACAAGCACTCTACCGCCAAGTCACTTCCCAGCCCCTGTTCATTAATTTAAAGGGACAGAAACAGGGACTTTACCACATGGATGAGTGCTAGACATTTTTTTAAAGAGCATTTCAGGGCTACCTCATTCTTCTGGAGAGACAAGAAAGGGCTCTAGCAGCCAAATAGTTCAAGGAGACCAAGCCAAAGAATATTAGTCTGCTCATTAGGTCTTTGCCATTCTGTGGGATTTTTTGTTCTTCTGTACCGGTACTGGGGCCAGGGCACTGTGCCTTTGCTTTTTTCATTCAAGGCTGGTGCTCTACCACTTGAGCCACACCTCCACTTCTAGTTTTTTGCTGGGTATTTGTAAATAAAAGTCTCTCTGATTTGTTTGCCCGGGCTGGCATTAAATTTTGATCGTCAGATTGTAGCTTCCCAAGTAGCTAGGCTTACCACTAGGGCCCAGCTTCTTATCTCAAATAAAGCATTCATCCAACCATCCATTCATTTAATCATTCTCTTTGAAGAAGTTATGATGAATATCGAGTTAAACGGGCTAAGCATGTAGTTTATTGTTTGAGTGCTTGCCTAGTACTTGTGAAGCTCTTGGTTTGTCAGTAAAAATATTTTATTTCATAATATCTTTTGAAATCTGAAATACTGTACATAACATCACTGTTTAGTCAGAATATTTTTTAATCTTTTTTTTTTTGCCAGTCTTGGGGCTTGAACTCAGGGTCCAGGCACTGTCCCTAAGCTTCTTTTGCTCAAGGCTAGCCCTCTACCACTTGACCCACAGTGTCACTTCTGTTTTTTTTCTGTTTATGTGGTACTAAGAAATCAAAGCCAGGGCTTCATGCATGCTAGGCAAGCACTCTACCACTGAGCCACATTCCCAGCCCAGTCAGAATTTTTTATAAATGAATTTTATATAAATGACTCTCTGAAAATAGTACGGAATCTTTTTTTTTCCTTTTTTTTTTGTTGGTTGTGGGGCCTGAACTCTGGGCCTGAACACTGTCCCTCAGCTCTCCAGCTCAAAGCTAGGGCTCTACCACTTGAGCCACAGCACCACATCCGGTTTTTTCTGCTTATGTGGTACTGAGGAATTGAACCCAGGGCCTCATGTATGCAAGGCAAGCACTCTACCACTGAGCCACCTTCCCAGCTCCCAAGTAGGGAATCTTTTAAGTTACTAGGAACAAAACTTTTCTCCGACCCCAAACTAATATCTTTCTTTCTCAAAAGTAATTATCGTTGACAAGTAGAAAAAAGTCTTACTCAGGACATTCACTTCATAAATATTTGTTTATCATTTGCCTTGGATAGAGAGGTTATTTCTCTAGTTATTTTCGGGTTATTTTTCCTTAGACTATTGTTTTGGTTCTTTCCCCCCAAGCTAGCCTGGACTGTCATCCTCCTATTATTCCCAGGCTGACCTGAACAGTAATCTTTGCATCTTAACCTCCTGCATAGATGAAATGACAGGTACATACTATCATGCCTAGATATTAAAAATTGTTCTTTTACCTCTTTATAAAATGGTACTGGGGTTTGATCTTCAAGCCTTTCACTTGCTAGTCTGGTGTTCTACCTCTTGAACCACACCTCCAACCCTATTGTTGTTAATAATTTATGTGTTTATGGTTGTGAGTACTGGGGCTTGAACTCAAGACCTCCAACTCTTGCCTGGCTTTTTCACTCAAAGCTGACACTTGAGCCACACTTTCACTTTTTCACTGGTTAATTGGAGATGAGAGTCTCACAGATTTGTCTGCCCAGGCTGACCAATCTGGAGCCTAGAAAACTTCTCTGCCTGGATTATCCTAGAAATATAAACCTCCGGATGTCAACCTCCCAAGTAGGTACAATTGCAGGCATGAGCCACTGGCTCCTGGCTTATAATTGTGTTTGTTTTTTAATAAGAAAAGTAATTCTAAAAATTCCAAAGAGTATAAAGTAAATATAGAAATCTCCCTGCATTAATTTTTCTCTGTTGCCTTTCTTATTCATCCAGACATTTTTCTCTACACAGTAAATTATAGATGATCCCAGAGAGGAGAAATTTCTAAAGTACTGGCAAAAGTGACAAAGTTACTTACTTTTTGTAGCTTCATATGTGCTTTTAATTTTAATTTTATTATATTTTTTAAAAAATTATCTTTAGGGGGCTGGGAAGGTGGCTCAGTGGTAGAGCGCTTGCCTTGCATGCTTGAGGCCCTGGGTTTGATTCCTCAGCACCACATAAGCAAAAAGAAAAAAGCCAGAAGTGGCGCTGTGGCTCAAGTGGTAGAGCGCTAGCCTTGA
>NW_012267265.1:6727958-6728487 GCF_000151885.1 Dipodomys ordii | reverse complement strand
TTTTCTTTTTGCTTATGTGGTGCTGAGGAATCGAACCCAGGGTCTCATGCATGCAAGGCAAGCGCTCTACCACTGAGCCACCTTCCCAGCCCTAGACAATTTTTTTTAATTTGTAAACTGATGTAATGGAAAAATACAATGTAGGAGACTTTTGGGTTACTTCATAAACACAGAATTAATGAGGCACAATAATAATATATGCCTTTATTCTTCCTTAGTACTAGAGATCAAAGTCAGGGGCTCACATACTCTACTAGTTGGTGCATCCCCCAACCCTTCTGTATTTTGCTTTTGAGATATGCTAACTTGGACAATGGGACACGACAAATTCTATACATTCACATACGGTGAGACCAAAAGAGAATAGTCTTAGGAGAAAATCACAAAGGTGTAATACCCAAGTGCCTCTTCATACATAAATAAAAGATATGGAAACAAAGGTCTTTTTTCTTTTTTTTTAATTTAATTTTATTTTATTTGTGAACATACTGTACAGAGGGGTTACAATTGCATGGGCAGGATAATGCGT
>NW_012267265.1:6712559-6722638 GCF_000151885.1 Dipodomys ordii | reverse complement strand
GCTTGCCTTGCATGCATGAGGCCCTGGGTTTGATTCCTCAGCACCACATAAGCAAAAAGAAAAAAGCCGGAAGTGGCGCTGTGGCTCAAGTAGTAGAGTGTTAGCCTTGAGCTAAAGAGCTGAGGGGCAGCGCCCAGGCCCAGAGTTCAGGACCCACAACTGGACCCCCCCCCAAAAAAAGCTAAGAGACTGTAACCAGACCCTAAATTCAATCCCCAGCACCAGCATACACACAAAAAATGTAAGAGCCAGGCACTGGTGGCTCAGGCCTGTAATCCTAGCTTCTCAGGAGGCTGAGATTTGATGGGTCTGTAATCTACTTGTGGCTTTATATCATTTTTTTAATGATTTCAAACTCTCCTTCATGATGCCACATGTTAGATATTTCTAGCAAAAAAGTCTTTAGCATGTCCCTATTTCCTTATTGATGTGAAAGAAATTCTTATATTCCTGGCTACCATGCATGTAAAAACCAGACTATAGCAATGAATATTATAAATCAAATGACCTGAGAGGACATCAAAGCTAAACTTTTCATTTAGGTTCAGGAGTAAGAGAGACTTTTCCAGAAACACAGCAGATTGGCTTATCAAAGTCACTTGTGGGTCTGGGCTTATGTTAGGGCTAGAGTACTATTACAGTGGAGGGAAAAACTTTTTTTTAGAGAAGAGTTTGCTATGTAGCCCAAGTTGGCTTTGAAGTCTTGATCCTCTTACCTTAGGCTCCTTAATTCTGGGATTACAGGCCTGTGCAACTATGCCTGGCTGATGAGTTACTTAATGATCCTTTACAGTTTCCAAGAAGTTACTCCACAGAGAAGAAAATGGAGAATGGACAAGAAACATCAAAAGCAAGTTGAGGAATTTAGCCTCCTTTCTGAGAAAAAAGATGCTATATTCAGCATGTAAACTGTTCATAAGAGGTTTCAGATCAAAAGATTTTACAACATCAGAACAAAATGCAGTAGAAAAGTCCTGAGAACAAGAAGAACTTGATGCAATTTTCAAGTATCTTGGATTATCCTCTATTTTGCAAAAGGATGCTGACATTTATGCCTGAAAGCTCTTTGCTTTATGGCACATCTTAGTCTGCAAAGGTAAAAATCTTAGAAATAACTTTTAATAGAAGTGAGAATTCTGGGCTGGGAAGGTGGCTCAGTGGTAGAGTGATTGCCTTGCATGCATGAGGCCCTGGGTTCCATTCCTCAGCACCACATAAGAAGAAATGCCAGAAGTAGCACCATGGCACAAATGGTAGAGCACTAGCCTTGAGCTGAAATGCTGAGGGACAGTGCCCAGGCCCAGAGTTCAGGCCCTACAATCAACCAGAGAGAGAGAGAGAGAGACAGAGACAGAGACAGAGACAGAGACAAATAATTCTTACATATTTTAATTGACCTCTTAAGTGACCTTACTGATTTTTTTTTTGGTAGGTGTACCTGAGCATTGTACTTGAGCTTTTTGCTCCAGGCTAGCAGTCTACCCTTTGAGCCACAGTTCCACTTTGACTTATTTGGTGCTTAACTGGAGGTGAGTCTCTAAGACTTTACTGCCTCGGCTGGCTACAAACTGTGATTCTTAGATTTCAGCTTTCTGAGTAGCCATGTGTAGGCTACTCTGGTGCCCTGGCTCCTTACTGATTTTTTTTTTTTTTGTCGGGCGGGTATCTTGAACTTTGTGCCTGGGTGCTGTCTCTCAATTCTTCAGCTCAAGGCTAGTGCTCTACCATTTGAGCCACAGCACCACTTCCAGATTTTTCTGCTTATGTGGTGCTGAGGAATTGAACCCAGGGCCTCATGCATGCAAGGCAAGAACTCTGTCATTGAGCCAACTTCCCAGCCCCTCTTACTGAAATTTTTTTTTTGTCGGTCGTGGGGCTTGAACTCTGGGCCTGGGCGCTGTCCCTCAGCTCTTCAGCTCAAGGCGAGCACTCTTCCACTTGAGCTACAGTGCCACTTCTGGTTTTCTGGTGGTTTATTGGAGATAGGAGTCTCACAGTCTCTCCTGCCCGGGCTGTCTTTGAACGGCAATCCTCAGATCTCAGTCTCCTGAGTAGCTAGGATTATAGGCGTGAGCCACCAGCGCCTGGCTCTTACTGAAATTTTTAAATCTGATTTTAATGTTGTCATATTGTTTGAATGACAAATACTAAATTCACAAATACCCAGTATACAAAATTGGGCTATTGGACAACTAGTGTAAGAATAAAATTTTGGACCTGGGAAGATGGCTCAGTGGTAGAGTGCTTGCCTTGCATGCATGAGGTCCTGGGTTCAATTCCGCAGCACCACATAAGCAGAAAAAGTCAGAAGTGGTGCTGTGGCTCAAGTGGTAGAGTGCTAGCCTTGAGCTGAAGAGCTGAGGGACAATGCCCAGGCCCAGAGTTCAGGTCTCATGACCGGCAATAAAAAAAAAAAAAGAATAAAATTTTGGGCCAGACACGGTAGGTAGCACATGTCTATAATCCTAATACTTGGGATATTGAAACTGGAGACTTTTGGGCTGGGAAGGTGGCTCAGTGGTAGAGAGCTTGCCTTGCATGCATGAGGCCCTGGGTTCGATTCCTCAGCACCAAATAAGCAAAAAGAAAAAAAAAGCCGGAAGTGGCACTGTGGCTCAAATGGTAGAGTGCTAGCCTTGAGCTGAAGAGCTAAGGGACAGCGCCCAGGCCCAGAGTTCAGGCCCCACGACCGGACCCCCTGCCCCCCCCAAAAGAAACTGGAGACTTTTGAGTTGAAAGCCAGCCTGGGCTACATAGTAAGACACTGTCCCAAAATAATAATAACAATTAAAAATAGTAATAAACTTTCAGAAAGGGACCATTTTGTTCAAGTCTCATGACATTTACCTATCATTATAGTAGGCATCTAAGTGCATTATGAGACTTAGTCTCATGTAATGTAGACATATGTGCAACTAGTGAAGACTTTTAGAGGAAATGTATCATAGTGTGTCATTTTTTATTTCATTTTTAGTTTGTCATTTTCATCTAATCCTTATATTCCAAAACTCTAATAATTTATATTCATTTGCTTTAACTTCAATATCTTGAAATATATCTTACTTAAAGTAAGCAAATATATTTATAATAAATATGAATATATAAATATAAAGTAAGTAAATATTGCTTGCCTAACATGTGTGAGCTCCTGAGTGTACCATTCCCAGCAAAAGAGAAAGAATGGGGGCAAGGAGGGAGGAAGGAAGGGAGGGAGGAAGTCTGTCAAGCTTTCCTATGTCATTATACTAAGACATATACATCATACTCCAGAAAACTTCATTTGAATGTAAGGAAATCAAATTATCTATGTAGAGTAGTTAATGCCTGTTATCCCAGCTGCCTGAGGGGGAAGGGAGACCAAAGCAGGATGATCCCAAGCCCAAGGACAGCTAATGCTCTGTCACAAAAGAAACAAGAAAAAAAGACTAGGGATATAGGATGTAGCAGAGGAGGAGAATGCTTGCTTAGCTTATGTGAGCCCCTGGGTATGATTCCAGAAGACAGACAGTGAAAGAGACAGAGACAGAGATGACAGAGACAGAGACAGAGAGTATATACGTTAGATGGTCAGTGTTTATTCACCTGCAGAGGATATTTGGTTAAGTGCTCACTACTTCAGTCCTCAAAACAGACTCATTAAAGGGCTTATGATCCACTACAATTATTTCAATTCAGATGCCAACTCCCAGGTTTCTCCAGCTCCTTGCATTAGGCAACACCATCTACAATTGTAGTTGCTTAGTTTTGGGTTCAACATGGTTTACTATTTTTTTTGGGAGGGAGGGAGGTGTCCGGTCGTGGGGCCTGAACTCTGGGCTTGGGCGCTGTCCCTCAGCTCTTCAGCTCAAGGCTAATGCTCTACCACTTGAGCCACCACGCCACCTCTGGCTCTTTTCTTTTTGCTTATGTGGTGCTGAGGAATTGAACCCAGAGCCTCAGGCATGCAAGGCAAGCGCTCTACCACTGAGCCACCTTCCCAGCCCAACTTGGTTTAATCTTATTAGTTAATCATAGAAATAATCCCAACTAGCTTTCAATAAAGAGCTTTAGTGAATAGGAGTTCTCGTTTGGAAAGTATGGTCCAGAGATTTCAAGTAAATAAAATATATTTAAATGTGCTTATGAATAAGTCTGATGAATAATGCAGCATGATGAAGCAGAAGGGTCATGTTTGAAAGGTAAGATGCCTGGATTTGGCAACTGTATCTGCCACAAAAATTGAATAAGGAGACCTCATTTGGTGTGTCTAAAAGAAAAAAATTTTAAGCATTGAAGATTAAATTCAGAGTCTCATACCTACTAAGTATATGCTCTACCATTGTGCTGTTACCACTCCTGGCCACCTCTAATTTTATTTTTTAAATGACTTTTGAACTCAGAGCTTCACACTCTCACTTGGGTGTTTTGCTCAAGAATCACACTCTACCATTTGAACCACAGCTCCACTTACAAGAAACCCTTAATTCCTCTGCTAAAAATAAGCTATGACAAAGCTTACATGTTTAAAGCAGAGGTATTCATGTTCATGTCTCTCTGCCACTAGATTTTTAGCACAGCAATATTATAGTAAGGATCAAATGAACTGATTGTACATTAAAATTTTTATAAATTGTATTATTCAAAATCAGAAATACACTAATAAAATATTTGTTAAAAACATAAAGTAGGGCTGGGAAGGTGGCTCAGTTGTAGAGTGGTTGTCTCACATGCATGAGGCCCTGGGTTTGATTCCTCAGCACCACATAAACAGAAAAAGCTGAAAGTGGTGCTGTGGCTCAAGTGGTAGAGCACTAGACTTGAGCTGAAGAGCTGAGGGACAGTGCCCAGACCCAGAGTTCAGGCCCCACAACCGGCAAACCAAAAAAAAAAAAATCCAAAAAAAACCATAAAGTAATATTTTCTATCACTTCCATTCATTTTCTCCATCAAAACTAGAGAGGTTTAGTGTGGCATTATACATTTGCCTATGTACTGTGATTTTAATTATACTTCACCATACAAATTAGATTCAGAAAGCCACACTTACTGACTTTAATGAGAAAATACTATATATATTGTCTATAAGACAATGAATAAGTTTACCCTCAGAAATCTTAGTCAGTGGCTGGAAAGATGGCTTAGTGGTAGAGTGCTTGCCTAGCATGCATGAAGCCCTGGGTTCAATTCCTCAGTACCACATACACAGAAAAAGCCAGAAGTGGCATTATGGCTCAAGTGGTAGAGTGTTAGCCTTGAGCAAAAGAATCTCAGGAACAGTACCCAGGCCCTGAGTTCAAGCCCCATGACTGGTGGGGAGGAGGGGGGAGGAAGAAATCTTAATCAGTTTCTGTAAGCATTATGCCCACCTTTGGTCTTCAGCTCCACCCAGACCTGAGCTCCTCCCAGCCCTGGAGTTCCGGCCATATAGCTGGCCCCTCCCTCTCTCCACCCAGACCCACCTGACCTCCCATCTACTTCACCTCATACCCCCAGACCCTGCTACTACCTAGATAGTAGAGGGTCCCATGTGCTCCCTCTCTGGGGGAAATAAGGTTCCTTAATAAACCTTGTAATCTTTCTCCTGTGCCGGCCTGCCTCCGTGTGGTCCCCTGGAATTGATGTGATGGATCCTTTCAGTTTCTAGAATATTTGTTAAAGGAAAAAAAAGCCCAATGTATTAGGCACAAACATTCAACTTTATAATGTGTTTACTAAATATCTTCTTGGAGAGTAGCTCAGTGGTACAGCTCATGCTTAGCATGTGTATGTCCTGGGGTCGAATCCTCAGCAACGCATATGCATATATACATACCCCACAAGATAAATACTATCTAAGAATTATTCTGCCAAAAGTTAAAAACAACCAACCTGAAATACAGAAAAATTTGAAAGAAAATGAAAACACACATGCGCGTGCGCACACACACACACACACACACACACACAAACACTGTTCCCCTTCCCCACATCAAAGCAAACCTCCAAGGAAGTCTTTTCTTTAGTCAAGATGGATGCACTCAACTTATTTAAAAGAGAGAGGAAAAGCTATTAGAGTAATAAGAATAGTTGATAGAAAAGGATATAAGAATGATATCAAGAGAACAAATCTGGCAATAAGATGAAACAGAAAAGCACAAGCATTCTTAAGGGATAAAGAAATTGAAAAAACGCTTACGAAAAGAGGGAAAGGTAATAAGCTATGAAACTTCAGATATTGCTAAAGTTACATGTTTAAGACATGTCTCTCTGCCACTAGATTTTTTAGCTTCTAAAGCAAAGTACCATATCATTTTGTGTGTGTGTATATGACTGTCCTGGGGCTTAATCTGTGGGCCTGGATGCTGTCCCTCAGCTCTTCAGCTCAAGGCTAGCACTCTACCACTTGAACGGAAAGCTAGGATTACAGACGTGAGCCACCGGCGCCCAGTCTCTCCCTTAGCTTTTTTGCTCAAGACTGGCCCTCTGCTCTCCCACTTGAGCCACAGCACCACTTCCAGCTTTTTGGTGATTATTTGGAGACACGAGTCTCACAGATTTTCCTGCCTGAGATGGCTTCCAGTTGTCATTTTCAGGCCTCAGCCTTCTGAGTATGTAGGATTACAGGTTTGTGAAAAGATCCAAACTCCCAGGATCCTTCAGGACCCTCCCAGGGGCCCACACAGAGGCAGGCAGGCACAGGAGAAACATTATTGTAAGGTTTATTAGAGGGGCCATATCTCCCGGGGAGAGGGAGCACATGGCATCGGCCCCTATCCAAGTTGAGAGTCGGTCTGGGGAAAATGAGGGTGGAAGAGAGTAAAATGGGTGGAGTGAGTTGGTCTGGGCTGAGAGAGGGGGTGGCCAACTGTAGGGCGGAACTCCAGGGCAAGGCAGATCCTGAGGACCAAAGGTGAGGATAATGCTAACAGGGACTGGATTCCATAGTACCATATTATATTCTTTCTTGCAACCTCCAGGACAGCAGCTATCTTAGTTCCTAGCTTATAGAAGTCGCTCAGTGGGTGTTGAGTTGAACCTGAATAAAAGTTACCTATACTGTAGCATGTTTACATGTTGGCTATGAAATACAGTGAAAGGGACAAAGAAAAAGTCTTATTGATAGCAAATTAAGATTAATAGACATTGCCAGAGAACCGCGCAGACATCCAGATACAGAGAACAAAGAAAGGTTTATTGCTGAGAAAGGGGGCCCCCTTCTCACAAGGGAGGAATGAGAAGAAGCACCGGCTATTGTCTGGGTTGACCTATATAACCTAGGAGCTTTAGGAGGGGCTAGAAGGGGCTAGGAGGCGGAGACCCTGGTGTGGACGTGCAGACGGACTAGGATTTATGGCTGCTTTACAAATAGTAGATAAGGGTCCTGCAGCTGCCCAGACCTGAAGGTCACTCTAAGGGGCTCTTGTTGCCTTATGTGGTGGTAGTTGCTCCAGAGGAGTGCCATCCCAAGGTAAAGAGGGCTGGAAGTTGATTATTTACTGTCTTTACTACACGGGCCTGATGTTGCCTAGGAAAGGGGCATGCTAAACTGCAGAGAAGGGAAGGAGTGGACTAAGGTATAGGAAGGGACTCATTTTGCTAACACTTATAAACATATGCTGGCTCATTTACTCATTGTACAAAATCTTAGTGAGCACCATGAGCTCCAAGGACAGAGCAATGAATCATATGTGTTAGGATTGTGTTTCTCTTTACAAAAATATAACCCAGATCTTACTATTTTAGCACTAGGAAGAGAGTTTCCAGATGATCAGAAGACGGTTGGCCAATGTTCCTATTTTGTTTGCCTTTTGGGTCTTTAAATGATGGCTATTGATACAAACATATGAGGCTTGAGGAATTGCAGGTCTGTCTTTTGGCATCCTGACCTAAGTATGGACAAACAACCTCTTGGCTGTCCGTGCTGCAGACAAAATAGTTCATTAAAAAATGGAGAAGATGGGGCTGAAAAAGTGGCTCAGTGGTAGAGTGTTTGCCTTGTGTGCATGATGCCCTGGGTTCAATTCCTTTGCACCACATAAGCAGAAAAAGCTAGCAGTGGCACTGTGGCTAACAGGGTAGAGTGCTAGCATTGAGCTGAATAGCTGAGGGACAGCACCCAGGACCAGAGTTCAAGCCCCAAGACCGACAAAAAAAAAAAAAGGGAAAAATGGAAAAGGGCTAACAGAGGGGCTCATGCCTATAATCCTAGATACCCAGGAGTCTGAGATCTGAGAATCACAGTTTAAAGCCAGTCTGGGCTGGAAAGCCTGTGAGACTCTTTTCTCCAGCTAACTACCCAAAAAGGCCGGAAGCAGAGCTGTGTTTCAAGTGGTAGAATGCTAGCCTTAAGCACAAAGCTCAGAAACAGCACCTAGGCCCTAAAGTCAAGTACCAGGGCTGGCACAAAAAAAAAAAAAAGAGGAAAAAATGGAGGAAGGCTCACTATGATCTGACCATCAAGGTTCAAAGTCAGTCCAAGCAGAAAAGTCTATGAGACTCTTATCTCCAATTAACCACCAAAAAGCTAGAAGTAGAGCTGTGGTTCAAGTGGTAGAGAACCATCTTTGAATGGAGAAACTAAGGGACCATACCCAGATCCTGAGTGTAAACTCCAGTTCACACAAATAAATATATAATAAATAAACAAATAAATATAAAAATAAAAATTGCAGGAGGGCTAAGGGAGTTAAGGGAGTGGTTCAAGTGGAAGAATACTTGCCTAAACAAGTAATAGGGCCTGACTTCAAATGCCAGGACTGAAAAAGCAATAAAAGGATTTGGGGAGAGGAGTCAGATATGGTAGCACATGTGTATAATTCTAGCACTTGAAAAGCAGTGTCATGAGCTCTAGACTAGATTCAGCAATATAGTAAAACATCCATCACAAAATAAATAAATAAATATTTGTGGGGGATTGAAGGGTATAATCCAGTGGGAAAGCACTTGCTTAGTGTCAGTGAAACATGGGGTTCAATCCTCAGCCTTAGGGGAGGTGAGTGAGGAATTAAGGGAAACAGCCCAAAGCAGTGACATATACACAAGACTGCTCCAGGAATTTGAGGTCCATTTAGGGGCAAAGTAAAGACTCAACTCAGAAAAAGAAAGAGAAAGAGAGAGAGAGAGAAAGAAAGAAAGAAGGGAGGGAGGGAGGGAGGGAGGGAGGAAAGAAGGAAGGAAGGGAGGAAGGAAGGGAGGGAGGAAAGAAGGGGAGAGAGGAAGGAAGGAAAGAAAGAAAGAAAGAAGAAAAAGGAAGGAAGGAAGGGGAGGGAGAGGAAGGAGGGAGGGAAAGAAAGGAAGAAAGAATGAAAGGAAAGATAGAAAGAAAAATGGAGACAGTGAGAAAGAAAGAGCAAGCAAGCAAGCCAGTGAGGCGGCTTATACCTACATTCTGAGCTACTCAGGCTGAGATCTGAGGATCACGGTACAAAGTCAGTCCATGCAGGGAAATCCATGAGACTCATATCCAATTAACCACCAAAAGGAAGCCAGAAGAGCTGTGTCTCAAGTGGTAGAGTGCTAGGTGTTAAAGCCTCAGTAACACACACACACACACACACACACACACACACACACACAAGAAGGACAGAAGGAAAGAAAGAAGAAAAGAAAAATAAACCTAGATAATAATATTAATTTGCATACTCTGAATTGAAGCTATAAAACTATCCAAAGTTCATATACTATCCTGGGTGTATTAAGTAACAATTTTTAAACAAATATAGTATCTGTATACTTACTTCTTGGCTTCCTGTTTGATAAGAGGCATAATTTTTAACAATAACTTAAGAGCACATTTTCACAACATTCTTATTCCTTGACCATATGTCAACTTTCCTGTCTGAGAGCTACCTTTGTCCCTTTACAATTTTCAACAAGAAAGACCCAACACTTCAGTCAAGACTCTATGTGCGCCGGGTGCCAGTGGCTCACACCGTAATCCTAGCTACTCAGGAGGCTGAGATCTGAAGATCATGGTTCAAAGCCAGCTCAGGCAGCAAAAGCTGTGAAACTCTTATTTCCAATTAACCACCAGAAAACCAGAAGTGGCACTGTGGCTCAAGTGTTAGAGTGCTAACCTTGAGCTGAAGAGCTGAGGGACAGCGCCCAGGCCCAGAGTTCAA
>NW_012267265.1:6702039-6712509 GCF_000151885.1 Dipodomys ordii | reverse complement strand
AGTGCTAACCTTGAGCTGAAGAGCTGAGGGACAGCGCCCAGGCCCAGAGTTCAAGCCCCATGTCCAACCAAAAAAAAAAAAAAAAGGGAAAGAGAGAAAATTTCTTTACTATCATGACTATTCTGGGCTATGTATATACAGTGAGACTTGAACTGAGACCAGTGAGGAGGCCTACTGCTAGGCTAGTGAAAAGATGCTGAAAAGAATCTGACAGTGATAATGAAGATAAAGAGGAAGGCTGGTTAGGATATTGAGGAGGTAGGGTTAACAGGAGTAGTTGATTAGATATAAAGAAAGAAGCCATATTGAAAACAGGTACAAAATTTGCATTACATACAAAGCCTTTATATGATCAGCTTTTTATTGCTTTATCCAGATACTTGAGACAGGACAACTTTATTAAGAAAAGAGACTGGTTTAGTTAATGGTTATGAAAGCTAAAAATTCATAGAGTATTTCACAGCAAGAGTCCTCCTGGCTACACCACACTACCCAGGAAGTCTTAAGTATCTTTGTGATCTCTCTTCTTTTTATAAAGCTACCAGGAAGGAAGTAGAGCTGTGGCTCAAGTGGTAGAGTATTAGCCTTGAGCAGAAAAGCTCAGGGACAGTGCCCAAGCCCTAAGCTCAAGCCCCAGGACTGGCACCAAAACAAACAAAAACACCCACCTTTTAGCTGGGCACCGGTGACTCACACTTATAATCCTAGCTACTCAGGAGGCTGAGAGCTGAGTTCAAAGCCAGCCTGGGCAGAAAAGTCCCTGAGATTAGAATCTCATAAAATGCTGAAGTGGTGCTATGGCTCAAGTAGTAGAGTACTAGCCTTGAGCACAAAGAGTCTCAAGGACAGCACCCAGGCCCTGAGTTCAAGCCCCAGGATGGGGGGAGGGAAAAAAAGGCCATCAGAATTCAATCTTGGAGATTTCACCTTAACAACTTACTCACTTTTTAAAACCCCTACCTTTGAACACTATAGTCAAATCAAGTTTTCACACTCTTAAAACTCTTAAAACCATTGGCAAAAAAAGAGAGAGAAAGATCTTACCTTATTGAATCTTTACAACCCTACAAACTATAAGTTATTATGCTCATTGTACATGTGTGGACAAGAAAACATTAAGGGTCTAAGTGAAGAACTGTGTTAGTTAGCTTTTCATTACTATAACATACCTGAAACAATCAACTTATAAAGATCAAAGATTTATTATGGCTCATAGTTTTGGAGAGTTCAGTCCATGACCAGTTGTTTGTGTACAAGACAGCATGTTTTAGTAGGAGCACAGGGCAGAACGAAAACTCTGACCTCACCCTTGGATGGTGAAAGAAAAAGAAAGGAAATAGTTCTTCATAATCCCCTTCGTTGTTAGCTATGGTTTCTGGGAATTGTTCAACTCAGGGCCTAACACTTGGTCCTCAGCATGTGCTCTACCACTGAGCTACACTTCCACTTCCCCACAATCCCAATTGAGCTCATGTGCACCTTGACCTGAAGACCTTCCACCCCCTCCCATTAATGCCAAGCTGGTGGCCACGCTTTTAACAGGTGAGCCTTTGGGAAACTTTCCAGCATAAACTATAGCAAAGACTATTCACTTAAACATAGAGTTTTGGGACTAAATTAGATTGTAGTCACTTTCATGTAAATCACTCAACAGATAGTTACTATGAATTTACTGTGTTTATGCATTACAATGAATCACTGAAGAAAACACAGTGACAAACATTTCACTCTGCTTCAGTATTAACAGTGGAGAGAAAAATAAAAAACACCACTGTACCATGGGAAGTAATATTTTCAGGTGGTAACAATGAAGGTGAAAGAGTGACTACTTGGTGAAGAAAAAAAAATTAATGAATATGAAACAGCAGACTCCCTAGGCATGTTGGTTCAGGTTAAAAATTCTCAAGCTCCTTTAAAAATTGAATTTTCTCAGTTATATTGAGTCATTCATTCAGAGACAGCCTTAGGCTAAGGACATTAATTAGAACCAATTGTAGCAGATCCAAATGTGGTACAGATCCTACTTTAAAAGGGAGGGAAAAGGGGGGGAGGGGGAGGGAACAGTCTCATCTGTTTCCAGAAAAGAATTGTTCCACTAAGATCAAAAAGGAAAGGAATGGACAAAGGAAAACTATATCAGATGGTAAGAAGAGTATGAACAGAAAGAGACTGGCTGCTCTAAGAAGGAATAAAAACTGTATTCAGCAATATCTTGTTATCAATTTCTTTTTTGTGTGTGAAAATGTTGTACAGAGGGGTTACAATTACATGGGCAAGATAATGAGTACATTTCTTATCAAACATTGTAGCCTCCTCCTTTGTTTCCCCTTCCCATCCCTTCCCATCTTCTCCCCCCCCTTTTCCACCCCCCCCCAATTGTTATCAATTTCAACATCAAGAAGACCTGGCTTGGATCTTTGCTTTCTTGCAGAAAGTTAGTTGACATCCTTTGAGCCTGAGGTTTCTTATTTGAATAATGTGGAAAAAGTAATAATAATAACAATAATAATAATACCTTAGATGGTAAAAGCTACATAGGAAAATGCAAGGAAAATGCTTGAGAAACATAAGCTCTTAATAACTGGATTCTATCATTATTACTCAGTGATTTAAGAAGTTTGTATCCTTTAATTTAATCAGTAGTTGGCAATTTAGTAGTGCTATATTAAATCAAATAATCTTACGAAAGAAAAAAAAAAAAGAAAATGTGAGGAGCCGAGTAGCTGCGGTATACACTAGTCGTGCTTCTCAGGAGGCTGAGATTGAGGATTGAGGTTCAAAGCCAGCCTGACTAGATAGATCCTGAGACATCACTTTGAATTCTCCAGTAAAAGAGCTGGACTGGAGGTATAACTCACATGGTAGTTTGCCTACCATCAGGGTAGGCAAGAGATCTGAGTTGAAGCGCGCGCGAACATGCACACGCACACACACACACACACATGGGTATTTTTAAAAATATTGTATCATTTATAAAATATTGCATGTAATAGATTCTGAATGTTGACAGGAAAGGCTTTTAGATATAGCAACCAAGGGAGAAAGGGGAATAGGAAAGTGATAATTGAAAGATAACTTAGGGTCTTAAAACTCTAAGAAAAGCACGTAGTAGAATTCATCCTACACAAATTTCAAGTATCTCTCTGAGAAGTGGCAGTATAGCTCAGTGGTATAGCAATGCCTAGCATTGAAGAGCCTTGGGTTAAATCTCTACTACTAAAAAATAAGAAGCAAAAAATACTCAAACCCTAAAGCAAAGAACACTAATGACCCCCTGGAAAAACAGGAAAAACCTGCTTGTAACCATCTGAACTTTGAACCAACTTCATTTATCTTTAGACCATTTGGAGGTTTGGAATAGTGTTTATGGCTTAAACATAAATTTTCTACAAATGTAGCTATTATGTAAATTCAAAAAAAATGTACTCTTTTGCCTGGAATTTTACCAAGAGTAGTTTGCCATTTCAGAAGTTGCATGCCACTTCTATGACACATCAACACATCTGGGTATCAGTCTGCTCTGGTTTTCATGGGATTTATATGAAAACTAAATGTGTATACAAGCATTTAATGTATTTGCTTTCCTTTTCTTTCTTTCTTTTTTTTTGGGGGTCCGGTCATGGGGCCTGAACTCTGGGCCTGGGCGCTGTCCCTCAGCCCTTCAGCTCAAGGCTAGCGCTCTACCACTTGAGCCACAGCGCCACTTCCGGCTTTTTTCTTTTTGTTTATGTGGTGCTGAGGAATCGAACCCAGGGCCTCGAGCATGCAAGGCTCTACCACTGAGCCACCTTTCCAGCCCTCCTTTTCTTATCTTATGTTTTTGTGCCGGTCCTGGGGCTTGAACTCAGGGTGTGGCCACTGTCTCTGAGCTTTTTTCTCAAGGCTGTATTTGCTTTCTAATGCAGTATTTCCTGAGCATTTCATTAAATTATTTTATAACAAAGTTATTTGCTTTTAATTATCCTATGTATTGCAGCTAACCTATTTTTTAAGTAAATTGCTTATATGTATTTGTGTGTGTGTGTGTGTGTGTGTGTGTGTGTGTGCGTGCTGGGCCAGAAAAATAAGAGATTACAAAATATTTGCTATTAAAATATTGGATTCATTAAGATTGAGAACAAATCCTTCTCCTCAATAATATATTAATAAGTTGTGCATCAGTGGCTCACTTCTATTATCCTAACTATTCAGGAGGCTAAGATCTGAGGATTGACGTTTGAAGACAATCAGGACAAACAAATCTGAGAGACTCTGTCCTTTATTTAACCAGCAAAAAGTTGGAAGTGGAGGTGTGGCTCAAGTGATAGAGCACAAGCCTTGGGTAAAAAAATTTAAGCAAATGTGTGAGGCCCTGATTTCAAGCTCTAGTTCCAGTGCACATGTGCACACACCTACACAAATTATACATACATACATATATATGCATATGTATATACGTATATACATGTATCCATATATGTGTAAATATAAAGATTGAATGAAAAAATGAATTTCACAGTATTATCTATTGATCCCATTTTTACTACACACATACACACACACACACACACACACACACACACACCCCACAAGAATCCCTTATGTCTTCCTCTTTCATATCTTACAGGATCACAAACATAAGATAGTAACCCAAGTAAAGTTCACTATAGTTCTGTTCACTACAGTTAAGTTCACTAAAGTTCTGTAGCACTTTGGATCAAATAAGTTATGTACTTCAATTGGAGAATTACGGCACTGTATTTGAGTTCCCACAAATCAGAAAATAAAATGTAGGTTCTAATCTTGCTTTATTATTTAAGCCAAGTCATTTAACTGTTACAGGTTTTTTTAATCTGAAAAACCAGAGACTTGAGCTATATTTTCAATGATGTAAGATTTCTTACTATGAATAATTGTACACCAAGACTGTGTTGGGGATAGTTTTAGTACTCTCCAAAGAGCACTGGTCTGCTAGGACATTTATGAATGTTAATAGGTTTCTACCTTCCATATATTTGAAAAAACAATAAGTTAAACATGGTATTTTAATAGGATATTATAATATTCTTGTGCAAGTTACAAGTATTGTGAGAAAACTCCCTAGAAAACAAGAGAAAAAAATGTAGTGTATAGCATTTCATGTTTTAAGCACAGAATCTTCCCTTTCTCAATACCCTGCCAATCTCACAAAGAAAGTGTTTCATAGAGCAGATATTGCAACTTACTAATTTAAGATGATGTAGGATAGTTTAGAAGTTTTTGTTTTCATAGAATTGAATCCTCATGGTGAGTTTTCAGGCGTGATCATATACAAGGGAAAAACAGTTTTGTGTAAGGGTTCTCTTAAATTACATCATTCTCAAGACAGAATTCTAACTTGTCAGTTCAGCTTGACTAAAAGAAAAAAGTGAAAAGGTTAACCAAAGAACACAAATTCAAATGTGTGATAATCATGACTCATTTTAGTGAAAGAGAGGCTCTATGTTCATATCAAAAGATTTGCTACATTTCATAAAGCTGTGAAGAAATAAAGGCTTGGTTGGCTTGTTTACTTAAAATAGTTAAATTGGTAAGTAGGAACAAACAGCAACTGTAAATATAGGAAAATGTATTATTATATATGAAAAATAAGAAGTTCAGATATGTGAAATAGTAGAAATATTTTTCTATTCTAGCTATTGTTGAGGAATGGGACACCAATATAGAAAACTTAAAGAAGTGATATATAATTCTGAGAAGAGCATACATAATAAGCCTGTTATAGAAAAGAGCATAATTCCTTAAATGATGATAAAAGTTCAATGAATTTGTTTTGTATAGATATGGTGTTAGTTGGGGGCTGGGAAGGTGGCTCAGTGGTAGAGCGCTTGCCTTGCATGCATGAGGCCCTGGATTCGATTCCTCCTCAGCACCACATAAGCAAAAGAAAAAGAAAGCTGGAAGTGGTGCTGTGGCTCAAGTGGTAGAGCGCTAGCCTTGAGCTAAAGGGCTGAGGGACAGCGCCCAGGCCCAGAGTTCAGCCCCTACGACCAGACCCCCCCCCCCAAAAAAAAGATATGGTGTTAGTTTAAAACAAACCAACAAAACCTTTCTTTGTTCTCTAATTAATATATCATCCAAGAATACACACACACACACACACACACACACATACACACACACACACACAGAGAAACCTTCCAAATCTCTCTTTTTGTTTTTACTGCTTTTATTAGCATTCATTAATAATAGTACAAGGGGATTTGTTATAATTCTATAGATATATATAGTGTACCATCATCATGATGTTAAGTCTACATTCCACACATGAGTAAAAACACCTATATTTGGTTCCCCCCACCCCCAGGGGGGGAGCGCAGTACTAGAGTTTGAACTCTGGGCCTCCCAGATTCATTTGCCTAGGTTTGCTTCAAACTTGGATCCCTCAGATCCTAGTCTCTTGAGCAACTAGGATTACAGATGTGAATCACTAGTTTCAGGCTTGTAATATCTTTTTTTTTTTGTCCATTTGAGCCACGGCACCATTTCCTGCCTTTTTCTGCTTATGTGGTGCTGAGGAATGGAACCCAGGGCCTCATGCTTGCAAGGCAAGCATTAAGCCACCTTCCCAGTCCCTTTTTATTTGTTTGAAAGTATTTCTTCTACTTCTCTATTGCGTGTATTGCTATGCTAATTTCAAATCATATAGTAATATAAAAAAAGAGATCCAAAGGTTGAACATCTACATTGTTTTGTAAACTTGGAATGTCAAAGAAAGTTCTCATCCTCGCTATAGCAATTGACTCTAGTTCAATTGACTCAGGTCAGTTTAAGTCCTGATGTGATGCCATTTAAACTTTGGTGATTCCAACCTCTGAGTTGTGCTTGCCTGGAAAACAAGAGCAAGAAACACAGACGAGCACATCTTTTCCTAACTTTTTAGCAGACTAGTACAGTAATGCTTGGGATTTTTGTTAAGGCAGTTATGTGAATCATCCTAATCATTAGCATATAATCTCCTTCTATCCACCAAGAGTTAATCAGGTGAAAACATTAACTTAATTGATTAAACAGTGGTAAATGTAACCCTGTTGAAGGAAGGCAGGGAAAAGGACAATAAGAGGGTAGGTTGATCCTGGGAACTGACTAGGGTATACTATCTTAAAACAAGGCATTAAATCTGATAATGAAGAAATCTCCTGACAAGAAGTGAACCAAAAGAGACTTTTGTTTGGGATTTTTTTTTTTTTTTTGTCATGTGAAGGATCAAACCTAGGGTCTTATGCATGCTAAGCAAGCCTTCTGACACTGAACTGCCTCACAGCAGCCAGACAGATTTTGTTATTTGAGTAACAAAATCGAAAAATTTATGTAATACTTAGCAGTTTTGCTACTTATTCTTTCTCATATTATCTTCCTTTGCTTATATTTATTTTAAACATGCAATGTTCTCTTTTTGCTACTTCACTTTTGGTAGATAAGAAAGCTGAGACATGAAATTTGTCACAGGTAGCAAAACTATACTCTTTTTTTTTTTCTTTTCTGTTGATCCCGAGGCTTGAACTCCTTTAGCTTCTTTCATTCAAGGCTAGAGTTCTCCCACTTGAGCCACAGTGCCACTTCTGGCCTTTTCTGAGTAGTTTATTGGAGATAAAAGTCTCATGGACTTTTCTGCCCAGACTGGCTTTGAACCATGATCCTTAGCTCTATTCTTCTGAGCAGCTAGGATTACAGGCATGAGGTACCAGCACCCAGCTACATTTTTTGTGTCAGCCCAGGGGCTTGAACCCAGGGCCTGGGTTCTGTCCCTGAACTTTTTTTGCTGAAGGTTAGTGCTCTACCACTTGAACTATCTTTGGCAGTTTTTTTGGTGTTAAGAGTCTTAAGGACTTTCCTGTCTGGTCTGGCTTTGAACCATAATCCTCAGATCTTAGCCTCCTGAGTAGCTAGGATCACAGGCATGAGGCACTGGCACCCCACAAAACTATACTTCTGATGATAAAATTAGAAGTGAGAAAAGTCTCTCTTTTCTCCTAACCAATTGCAAAGAGATCTGTGTATTTCTGCAGTTTTTCAGGTTATAGTTGTTGCTGAAAGTTTATGAAGACATCTTAAAAGTTAAACATGTGGGGCTGGGAAGGTAGCTCAATGATAGAGTGCTTGCCTTGCATGCATGAGGCCCCGGGTTTGATTCCTCAGCACCACATAAGCAGAAAAAAAAAAGCCAGAAATGGAGTTGTGGTTCAAGTGGTAGAGTGCTAGCCTTGAACTGAAGAGCTGAGGGACAGTGCCCAGGCCCAAGTATAGACCTCACGAATGGCAAAAAAAAAAAAAAAAAAAAAAGTTAAACATATGCTTGAAGTATTTTCTCTTTACCATTGTGGTTTTCAATTATGTCAAGCTATTTTATTTTCATTAATTTTCTTTTAAAACGTCTAATGACATCTTATGGGGGGAAAAACACAGTGATTATTCCCAGAATTTGCAAATTACAGATCACACCTATGATCCTAGCTACTCAGGAGGTTGAGATCTGAGAACTGAGGTTCAAAGCAAGGCTAGGCAGAAAAGTCTGTGAGTCTTATCTCCAAATAATTACCCAAAAGGTGGAAGTGGAGCTGTGGCTCAAGTGGTAGAACACTAGCCTTGAACACAAAAGCTCAGGGTCAGTGCCAAGGCCCTGAGCTCAAGACCCAGGAGGGGGACAAAGAGAGAGAGAGAGAGAGAGAGAGAGAGAATTTGTAACACTAAGTATAGCTCAGCACAAAGCCATATATTATTCATTGATTTAATCAAGAACATTGAATGCTTACTTTTGTCAGGCTTAATATTTACTATCTTTTTTTTTTTCACGTTAAGCCTGTAAGCAGATACTTTCTTTGTTTCACATAAATTAAGCATTTTTTTTTTTCCAATCTTGGGGCTTGAATTTAGGGCTTAGGCACTGTCCCTGGGTTTCTTTTGCTAAAGGCTAGCACTCTACCACTTGAGCCACAGTGCCACTTCTGGCTTTTTCTGCTTCTGTGGTACTGAGGAATTGAACCCAGGGCTTCATGCATACTAGGCAAGCACTCTACCATTAAGCCACATTCCCAGCCTAAGCAATTTCTGTAGGATCAGAATTTGTGTCCAGATGGCTCTTTCAAAAACCATTGTGTTCCTATTGTACACCAAGTTTACACACCCGAGTGCCCTCCCTTTAGAGCACCATTGTTATTCAAATGAGAAGGAAGAGAAACAAGGTTGGGTGGCACTGATCATGGCAGTTCTTGGCATTATTGGAGCATGTGCTTTTTCTAGGTGGAAATGGAAGATTTACAGTTAGAAGCCCAAAGCAATAGGAACAAAGGAAGGGAGTGGGAAAGTTAGGCAGGTAAAAGGAACAAATTTGGATAGAACCTTGGGTGAGTGAAGGAAAAACATGCCAGTTTGGAAATGTTTAAATCCTGGTTATAAAGATCCTTAAATAAAAAAGGCAGTAAGTAGAGAAACTTTGCTATTCACTAGAGGCTTGGAAACAGAGGTATGAACGTACAATACATTAAGTTAGTGTCTCACACTTGTAATACTAGCTACTAAGAAGATTGAGATATGAAGATTATGTTTTGATGTCAGCCAGGGCAGACAACCTCAGAGATTTTTTTGTCTTAACCAGTAAAAGACCAGAGATGAAGTTGTTGAGTGGAAAAAGGTAAATAACAGCAAGAGGCCCTGGGTTCAAGACCTATCACTGGCACTACCCTGCCCACCCCCCCCCAACAGAATATAAAAAGAAAAAACCCTCAACATCCTAAACATATAAAGGTATCTGAAAGAAGATGAAATATTTTTCCTTTTAAAATTAGCAACATAAAGAAAGCCTACTTAGCCACACAATTTAAATATAGACATTCTTTGGAATATCAAAATCAAACTTGCAGAGAGGATAAAGAGATGAAAGGGGAAGAAAGAGTAGGCAGTTTTGTTTCCAAATCTGACCTTGACAGTTTTGTTGAAAGTGTTTGCTTTAATTTAGATAAACATGTTTGCTTGGCTCAAGTTAAAATTTTTGGTTATGAATTCAATACAATACTTAACTCTTATTTCTTTGGACCCACCAATTCTCTGTTGAACTAAGTTTATCTGGTCTGAACTTGTACTGAGGCTGCCCAGTAATTTATTTATGGTGGCAGTGTGTTTAACTGAAATACTATGCTTCTCAGTTAGCTATGTCATTTCATTAAGTTTGTGGTCAATAAAATCTAAATAAATATTTTGGAGCAGGCCTTCTAGGAAAGTGCTTAGGGTTGAGGGTAATTTTGCTCTTTCAGGACAATGGGTTAGATAGCTAACATTTTAATTTCATATAGTTACTGTTAATGTCTTGGTACTTTCAAACAGAATAGAAAGGACTTATCTTTACAGATGACTTAGAAAAAGTTCTTGGGGCTGGGAAGGTGGCTCAGTGGTAGAGTGCTTGCCTTGCATGCATGAGGCCCTGGGTTCGATTCCTCAGCACCACATAAGCAAAAA
>NW_012267265.1:6696874-6699834 GCF_000151885.1 Dipodomys ordii | reverse complement strand
CCCTCAGCTCTTCAGCTTAAGGCGAGTGCTCTACCACTTGAGCCACAGCACCACTTCCAGCTTTTTCTGCTTATGTGGTGCTGAGGAATCGAACCCAGGGGCCTCATGCATGCAAGGCAAGCGCTCTACTACTGAGCCACCTTTCAGCCCCTGAAATTGTTAGCCTAACAATCACTTTTTCCTTTAATGAATTTTGTTATATTTAGTTAGCAAAAATGATTATGCATTTCATATATAAACCTAATCCTTAGGCAAACCCCACCGTTCATTAGTACTTCTTTATCATCTGCAATGCCCCTCCCCTCCATAACAGCAGATAGCAGACGGTTAAAAAAACGCTAATGTTATCAGTCTATCCTCTTAACATCATTATGAGATTTTGTATTACTTTTAGTGCTATATATGCTTGATTGTGTATCTGTAGTACTAAATAGAGTTGGGACCATGATACAATCTCCATATATTTTTGTATTGTACATCAGTGAAAAACTAGAAAACTATCTTCAGGTGTTTGAAGAAACAGGTCTGTGACTTAAATTTTCTTGCTTTCTCTTGTCTTTCTTTTTTTTTCCTTTCCTTTCCTTTCCTTTTTTGCCAGTTCTAGGGTTCAAATTCAGGCCTGGGCACTGTTCCTGTGCTTCTTTTCTCAAAGCTAGCACTCTACCACTTGCGCCACAGCACCACTTCTGGCTTTTTCTGTTTATGTGGTACTGAGGAATCGAACGTAGGATTTCATGCATGGGAGGCAATCACTCTACCAGGAAGCCACATTCCCAGCCCATGTGATTTACATTTTTGAGACATTTGTTTTCCTCTTTCAACATGTGGTAGAATTTCTCCTTTAGGGAAGTGTTTGTGTTCAGGAGAAATGCTATGTTAAACAAAGTGTAATGGATGCAGGTTCACTGTCACTTGTTGCTTAAAAAGCCACAAGAGATAGTTATTCATTATATGTCAGCTGAGTCTCTAAATAGTTGGGAATAAATTAGACTTCTTCCAGAATTAAGGTTATTTTGACACCTTTTACAAAAAAGTAGTGTGAGGGTGGTGTTGCTAGGCAGAGAAATGGAAACTTAACCCTAGGTGGGGAACCTGAGTAGCCCGAGCACTGAGTTCTGAAGTGCTCTCTGTCTCTCTCTGTCTCTGTCTCTCTCTGTCTCTGTGTGTCTCTCTCTCTGTCTCTGTCTGTCTGTCTCTCTCTCTTCTCCCACTTTCTGACGACAACTTTCCAGTTGTCAGCTGTCCAGTAGTACAGTGCTGCAAAGGTAGAATCTTAATGCTATTCAGTTCTGGCTAAATGGTGATTTATATTTTTTTTCGTAATTGATGAAGGCATTGTACATTTGATAACAGGACCCAAGATGGATTGCAATCAACACAACGTGTTTTATGTGCTAAAACACACGGAGGGAAGACTTAGTCAACAGTGCTAATATGCTAATTTGCCCACTGGTCAGTACACAAACCGGCTCAAGCACTGAGAATAAATAAACAAGCCACATGAGCGTTGAGGAAAGGGGGAAAGAAAAACTATCACCTTCAGGAACAGTATTCTGCCTCTAGTAAGCTCGTTATTTGCGTCCTGGGGCTGCAGGTGATAAAAGCTGAAGCTGGCTCACCAAAACAAAATAAAACCTCCAAACTTAAAATACTACGGCCACATCCTCACACTACACAGAAATATCTCTGGTTCACACCGAACTGTTTTCCTTCTGTAGCTGGCACAAATAAACTGTCAAATATAATTACGAGAAGAGGGAATTAGAAAATAGGACGGGGTTAACTCAGGTTCTTTCATTTACCATGCAATTTACAGATTTTACCCATTCAAAACCCACGGAAGAGGTCTAGAAGCAATTCCTGAGGTCACTTCGCCTCACCTGGCGTCTCATTAAACCACCCACACCTGTCCTGGGCTTCGCTATCAATCAGATCGCCTAAGTGCCCGCAGTGAGCAGCAACCAGTTCCCGCAAGAACAAGCGCGGTTCCGACTAGTCTTCCCCCCTAAGGCTTAAAGACGAGGGTTTCTGATAACCTCACAGATCTTCGCGGTGCCATTCGCTGGAGCAAATACCAGAGAATTAGAACACACCAAGGGTGCGAGGCGTGGTGGTAAGCCTGCAAGACTAACTCTCGGGAGGGGGTGGGATGGAGGCAGAGAGGGATCATGAGTTTGACGCCACCCCGGGCTATCATGGCAAGACCCTGGTGTGTGTCTGTGTGTGTTTGTGTGTGTGTGTGTGTAGGGAGGTAGACACTAGCCTGGGTAAAAGAGAAAATAAGTAAGAACGCTTGGCTCCGGCCCGCGCAGGCGCACTTGGACGAAGCGCGGTGCTCCAGGAGCCAAGGCGCAGTGCTAAAAGCTCCGCCCCGCTACCACCCCGCCTCCTTCCCGTCACCCCACCCTCTTAGCCTGGGAGTGACGGACTCCCGCCAGCCCCTCCACGTCAATCAACTCTCCTCCTTCTCGCACTCTGCACCTTGTTATTAATCTCAGTACAGATACCGCCCGGACGGCCTCTCCCCGGACCCTCTGGGGGTGTGTGAACGTGTGTGAGAGCAAGAGCGAAGGCACCGAAAGCTGGCTTCTCGGCTCGGCTTCGGCAGCACCCGGCTTAGCAACAACCCCCGCAGCGGCGGCAGCCCCAGTGCCAGGAGGCCAAGGCCAAGGCCAGGCTCCCGGAGCACTAGCCGAGGTTCCCGGAGGCTGTGGGGGGGCGCCGCTTCGTCCGGCCGCTAGGCCTCTTCTGCGCGCCCCGGGTCCCCGTCTCCGTAGTCCGGCGGCGCGGCCCTCGTTCCCCTTCCCACCCCTCCCCTCCCCGCTCCGTTCTCCTCCTCGCTTCCCTCCAGCCGCCCTCCGCGCCGTCGCCGTCTCGGTCGTTCTCTAGGCGGCCCGGCCCGGCCCGCCCGCCCCGCGTTCCCTCCGGCCGGTGCCTCTTTCCCCCCGGCGGGCTGCCTG
>NW_012267265.1:6696016-6696656 GCF_000151885.1 Dipodomys ordii | reverse complement strand
TCTGCGGCCGCGGCTCCGGAGGGGGCGCGGGGTGCGCGCGCGCGCGCGCGTGTGAGTGTGTGTGAGTGTGAGTGTGTGTGTTTCCCCCGCCGCGGGGAAATGGCTGCTGTTGCTCCTTGTGGGCCAGGGAAGGAGAATGAGGTAGAGTGTCTCCGTGCCTCTGGGTTGGAGCCCGTGCTGGGAAAGGGAGCGCGGCTGTTTTTTATTTTTTTTCTCTTTCCGTTTTTCTTTTGGAGGGGAGAATGAAGGGAGAGGGACGGACGTGTGGGTGGGCGAGCGAGTTGGGACTTTGGCGGGCGGGAGGCGGCCCGAGGACCCACGGCGAGTGGGTGTGTGTCGGGGGGAAGGGACGGCGGGGCCGGCCCGCGGCTCTGCGGAGGGTGCCTGGGTGTTCCGTGTGTGGGGTGTGTGTGTGGGGGGGAGAGGGGCCGCGGCTCTGGGGGTGGCTTGCGTGTGTCTGGGACCCCCCGAGTGGCGCGTCCCTCCCCCTTTGTGGCCCGGGCTTCCAGAGCTTCGCAGGTGAGAACGGCTCGCGGGGAGCCGGGCCGCCGAGGGTGAGTGAGTGCGGCGGCATCCTCCGGCCGCTGGCCTCCGTGGGGCTACGAAAGCTACGGGTCGGTGCCGTGCCTGCGATTCCCCG
>NW_012267265.1:6668689-6695831 GCF_000151885.1 Dipodomys ordii | reverse complement strand
CTCCCCAGACGCTCCCGGGACGCCCAGCTCGCGCGGACCCGGGGCGCTGCCTCCGGCCTGGGCAGGTGAGGATCGGGGGCGGGACCCGTCGATCGCTGTCTCCCCGGCCGCCTCCGCGTCTTCCGAGGAAGAAGGCGATGGCTTGCTTATTTTGGCGTTCCAACAGCTAGCCTCCTTCTCCTCCTGGCGTTGGGGACCCCAGGGAAAGTGAATCAAAGCAGTAAATCTCGGATCCGACCTGCTTGGATCCCCTTCTTTCACCCTTCCCTGAAGGGAATGAGTAAATATTTTCGGGTTTGGTTGCAAGTACTTTGTCGTTGCTAAATGAACCGCCCCCCCCCTTCCAACCTCCCAAGAAAAATCTCCTTGGAGGGGAGATGGAAGAAAAGGGAAACTGGCTTCTTTGGCCGATGGTATTTGTGGGATTGGAAGGGTTTTTGCGTTTGAAATTGTTTTATCCTACGGGAGGGCGCGCGCGCGCGCGCGGGGCGGGGGGAGGAGGGTGGGGGAGGCGTGCATAATACGCTTGAGCGGAGGAGGTTGGTGAGGAAGAGGAAGTTACTGGAGCTGTCATCTTCCTTAACTTGGCCAGCTTATTTAGCTTAGGCTGTTGAGGAGCCTTGGGCTTGGGTCGTTTAGCTGAGCTGTGTGTACACATTGGAAGCACGTTACCACACTTGGAGGAGAGGCTACCTTATTACTTCTTGTTATCTTAATTGTCAATCACGATAGTCAAATACATCAGTCGTGTTTTCCTCACTGTCTCCATTTCCTGGATGGAGCAGCCAGTGCCATCTACTCAAGGTGTACTCCTGGAAAGCTGTTTTTTGAGAGCAGACTGTGCAAAAAGTGGTCGTGAAGGTACATATGCAACCAATAAGCATACTTTGCATCTTAGAACCAAGTGCAAATGGTTGCTTTACTTTACTCTTTCTATGTGGGTATTTAGTTACCTCACCTAACTAGAGCCCTTTTATGAATGAAGTGGTTGGGAATACAGGTTTGATGCTTTTAGGCCTTGGTCTGTGTAATGTAGAGTGCTCTGCTCTGAACCTGGCCTTACAAAGGAAAATAGTGCGTGTTGTTCACTGTGAAGTGGGGGTAAGAGGAGGAGTGCAAAGCTGTTTTCTATTACCACTACTTGAAAAACAAGTTAACACATGTAGTTTAGTGGAAAAAGGACTTGTTTTACAGATCTCAGTTGGAACCCTAGCTATGCCAAAGTATCTAGCTTTTTTTTAAATCTCTATTTTCTTATCTGTAATAGATGATAGCTTTTCAGGAAGGCCATTGAGAATAGAAAGAGAAACATGTTTGGCTCATAGTAAAGGCTTAGTTAATTTTAGCTCTGTCTCCTGTAACCTTGACTGTAACTATGAAAAAGCATTTATAAATTCAAATAGGTAATTATTTAGAGCAATGTTGTGTAAATGTGAGTTAAAAATCAGAATAATAGAGCTAGGGATGTAGTTCAGTAGTAGAGGACTTGTCTAATAGTGCAACAATGCTGAAAGTTTGGTATCAAACACTGGGTGGGGGGGAGGGTGGTGGTGGTGGGTGTATTTTGAAGCCCTTTGGTATACATAAAGTATGTGAAAAACATCTTTTAATATATCTGAAAAGACCTTTTTTAGAAATAAAACTAATATGACTTTGTATATTTATAGAGAAATTTTCCATATTTTGAAATAATTATCTGAATTTCATTATATTTCTATGAGTATTTGCTTTGTGGCCTTGGAATTTTTTTTTTTTTTTGCCAGTTATGGGGGTTGAACTCTGGGCCTGGGCACTGTCCTTCAGCTCTTCAGCTCAAGGCTAGTGCCCTACCACTTGAGCCACAGCACTACTTCTGGCTTTTTTCTGCTTATGTGGTGCTGAGGACTCGAACCCAGGGCCTCAAGCATGCAAGGCAAGCACTCTACCACCGACCCAACTTCCCAGCCCCAAGGCCTTGGAATTTTTTTTGAGCCCTATATGTGTTTCAGTATACTCCAATATTAAAATCAAAGAACCATAATGTATCAATATGTATTCACTAAGGGTGGTGTCTACAAAATGCTATATACTTGTTTTAGTTTAACAGATTTTTTTAAAGCAAAGCCTCTTGGGAGCATTGAGTGGAAACAAAATTATCAACCTCCAATAATTTTCCATCTTAATTGTTTTGTGTGGAGTAGTAAATGTCCATTAAATTTTAACTAGTATAATGGGTAAAAATAGTCATATAGAATATAAGGTGAACGACAATGGGAAAATTATTTAAAGGATTCTCCCTGCCCCTCTTGGTGATGGTATGACAAGGAATGTGGTAGGAGTTTTCATTGGTTTAGGTTTATCTGTTTACAAATGCCAGTTTTACCAATTAGCTTTATATCATTTTTCTCAGCAGCTAAGCTAACTAGACTTTCCTGAAATTAAAATTTCAGCACATCCAGTATAACTTTTTATATACAACAGTTTCTATGAAGAATAGTAAGTTCTTCATTAGAACATCTGTGTGTGTAATATTTTAAAGTGAACAGAATTATTTGTTGTATATAAAGGTTGTATATAAAGGAAGAATTCTTGCCTTAACAATAACGTATATATCTATATCTATGGTATATTATTATTTTCTAATTCTAGGGCTTGAACTCACGGCCTGCACACTATCCCTGAGTTCTGCTTCCGGCTTTTTTTTTTTTTTTGTGGTTAGTTGGAGATAAGACTCACCTGGACTTCCTTGCTCAGACTGACTTTGTACCATAATCTTCAGATCTCAGTCTCTTTTCTTTTTTTGGGGGGGGGGGAGGGTGTATGTCATGGGTCTTGAACTCAGGGTCTGGGCACTGTTGTTGAGCTCCTTTTTGTTGTTTTTGTTTTTTGTTTTTTGCTCAAGGCTAGCTTCTAGCCCTTTGAGGAGCTACAGCTTCCACTTAGTTTTTCTTAATTGGAGTTAAGAATCTCCCAAGGACTTTTCTGACCCCACACACCCCCTTTCAAACCATGATCCTTAGATCCCAGCCTCATGAGTAGCTAGAATTATAGGCATGAGCCACCAGCACCAGGCCTAAATATTTTAAATTAAAGAGAATTGGAATACTTATTTCTTTATGTATTACTTTTTTGTAATTCTAATTAGGGTAATACATATGACAATTTCAGTGACTTAACAGTTTATTTTTTACTTGGCAGACCAGTGCAGGTATTCCTGATTAGTAGGCTCATGGCTTTTATTCTATGTGATAATTTAGAAAAGCAAGCTCCTTACATTTTGTGACTCCAACATTTCTAGGGACTTGGAATGTGCCTGTAAATGTGGAAGCTTGCTTAAGAAACTTTAGAACTGAAGGTGACATCTTCCTAAATTTCATTGGCAAGAAGTTGTCATAGAAACTTATTTGAATACAACAAGGGTAATGGGAAATACAGTTCCCAGATAGTGGATAGGTTGGTGTTATATGATATTTCACATTGAAACTTGTGAGGAGTTTCTAGACAATTTTTCGAACAGCTACACTATTTGTACATTCCTACCAGCAATGTAGTGTATGAGGGCACTAGTTTTTCTTCCCTCTTGTCACCATTTATTAATTTTTTTTCCCTTTTGGATCTACTCTCTCCTAGTGGAAGTGAAGCAATAAACTCTTGGTTTTGAGTTGTATTTTCCTGATGACCTATGACATCAAAAGGGAAGTAGAGCTGTGGTTCAAGTGGTAGAAGTACTAGCCTTGAGCAAAACAAGCTCAACCATAGTGCCCAGACCCTGAGTTTAAGCCCCAGAATCATCACCCACCCCCCAAAAAAGACTTTTGATTAATTTTTTTTTTGGTCGGTCATGGGGTTTGAACTCTGGGCCTGAATGCTGTCCCTCAGCTCTTCAGCTTAAGGCTATTGCTCTACCACTAGAGCTACAATATCACTTCCATTTTCTGGTGGTTTATTGGAGATAAGAGTTTCACAGACTTTCCTGCCTGGGCTGGCTTTGAACTGTGATCCTCAGATCTCAGCCTACTGAGTAGCTAGGATTACAGGCATGAGCCACCGGCATCAGGCTTGATTAATATTTTTAACACTCTGATTGGCCATGGATGTCTTCTTTGGAGAGATCTGTATCTGTATAACGATTTGCAGATTTGTTGCTCATTTTTATGTATGTATATATTTATATGCTGGTCCTGGGGCCTGTACTCAGGACCTGGACTCTGTCCCTGAGCTTTTGTGCTCGGGCAAATGCTCTACATTTAAGCCATGGCCCCACTTCCAGCTTTTTGGTGATTAATTGGAGGTAACAAAATCTCAGTCATTCCTGTCCGGGCTGATTTCAAACCACCACCCTCAGATTACAGCTTTCTGAGTAGTTAGGATTACAAGTGTGAGACTGGCACTTTGTGCCTTGCTTTTCTTTTTTTTTAAGTTGTAAGAGTTTTTGATATAGACTTGTACCTTTTCGTATATGTGGTTTGCAAACATTTTTCCCATTCTGAGTTGTCTCTTTCCTGATGGCATCATTTGAAGCACAAAAGTTTTTAATTTGAGGGGCTGGGAAGTTGGCTCAGTGGTAGAGTGCTTGCCTTGCATGCCTGAGGACTTGGTTTGGTTCCTCAGCACCACATAAGCAAAAAGAAAAAAAGCCGGAAGTGGCACTGTGGCTCAAGTGGTAGAGTGCTAGCCTGGAGCGGAAGAGCTGAGGGACAGTGCTCAGGCCCAGAGTTCAGGCCCCACGACCGGACCCAAAAAAAAAAAAGTTTTTAATTTGACCAAGTCAATTTCTTTGTTTTTGTTGATGGTGGTGCTGGGGATTGAACAGAGGTCTCATGCATGTATACTAAGCATATGTTTTTGCACTGAGCTGCATTCTAGTCCTTATTTAAGGCCCGCATTTATTTTGTTGTTGCTTGAGCTTTTAGCGTAATAGATAAAAAAAATCCTTGTGGGGCTGGGAAGGTGGCTCAGTGGTAGAACGCTTGCCTTGCATGCCTGAGGCCCTGGGTTCGATTCCTCAGCACCACATAAGCAAAAAGAAAAAAGCTGGAAGTGGCGCTGTGGCTCAAGTGGTAGAGTGCTAGCCTTGAGCTGAAGAGCTGAGGGACAGTGCTTAGGCCCAGAGTTCAGGCCCTACAACCAGACCTCCTCCCCCCCAAAAAAAATCCTTGCATGGTCTTATGTCATAATGATTTATTACCCCTAATTTTTTTTTTCCTTAGAGTTTTTTAGGTCTTGATCTCTTGAGTTTCTGTTTGTGGGGTAATCAATACAGGGACCTAATATTCTCCCTTCCTGTAGTTAAATATTTCAGTATTTATTAAAAAGACTACTTTTTACTCAATTGAGTTCTTATGTGTATTTGAGAGTCTTGTTCCCTGTCAATTTTAGGGTCAGCTTGTCAAAATCTTCAAAGAAATGAGCTAGAATTTTGATGGGGAGTGCTAATTCTTTAAATGTATTTGAGGAACATTGCCACCTCAGCCATGAACAAGGAATGTCTTCCCATTTTAAACCTTTAATGGCTTTTAATAGTATTTCATAGTTTCTGATGTTTTACAATTTTTTGTTGCATTTATTCCTAAATATCTAATTCTGGAATTGTCTTTTTAAATTTCATTTCTTGTTGTCCATTGTATATAAAAATACAATTGACTTTTATGTATTGATCTTGTATCTGTAAGTGCATTATGTAGAAGTACTTGCTGTAAACAAGGAACATTTCACCTATAATCATGTGGTTGCATTATATTTTCTTGCCTAATTGCCCTGACTGGAACCTCCAGTGCATTATTGAAAACAAGTATCAAGAGAAGAAACTTAACTAGCTAACCCTTATTTTCTTTCTTTTTTTTTCTGACCTTAAGAGGTAAATATTCTGTTTTCCATCATTAAGTATCATGTTAGCTGTGGATTTTTCAGAGATATTTTTGGTAATGTTGAGGAACATCACTTTTTAGTTCCTTGGTTCTTTTTTTCTATGAAAACTTAAGTTTGAGTTTTTACAAAAGTTACTTTAATTTTTATACTACTTTAATTATACAGAGGATGGGTTAAATTGTTACATTTTCACATGTGTTTATAATTTAAAATCTAAGGTTGAGTTTTGAGGGAAATGTGAAATAATGATTAGAAAAATGAAAATGGCTATTGGTAGAAATTAGTGGCTTTTTATTTTTGTAGGACTAGATCTTTTCTTCAATCTTTTGTTCTCTTTTCCTACCTTTTTTTTTTTTGGTCAGTGTGGGGCCTGAACTTTGGGCCTGGGTGCTGTCCCTCAACTCCTCAGCTCAAGACTAGTGCCCTACTACTTGAGCCACAGCACCACTTCCGGCTTTTTCTGCTTCTGTGGTGCTGAGTAATCGAACCCAGGGCCTCATGCATGCAAGGCAAGCACTCTACCATTGAGCCACCTTCTCAGCCTTTTCCTACTCTTAATTAATGTGTCATTCAGTAGCCTGTACTGGGGCTTGAACCCAGGACCTCACACTTTTGCTCAGTCATCAGCATGAGAAAGATTTAGACACAGATAAATCCTTCCAGGGCATGCCCCCAGTGACCTCCTATCTCCAACTATGCCCTACCTTCTAATTTCTGTTAATTCTCAATAATGGCATTAAATTTTAAATCTGCCTATGAATTAATCCTCTGAGGCAAAAATTCAGGATCTAATTACTTTCCAAAACCATATTAGCTTGCAACCAAGCCTTTAACATAAGTAAATAGGGAACATTTCAGGTTATATGTAACAGTAATCTTGAATCAGTATACAAATTTGACTTACTAAGATCTAGCTGATCTTAGTATGATCCTATGATCCTAGCATTTGAGGTTGAGGCAGGAGGATTTTCTGAGTAGAAGGCCAAAGCAGGGTACATAGTGAGTTGAGGATTAGCCTGTACTCCATGCTGAGACCCTGTCTCAAAAAAACCCCCCAAAACAAAAACACATATCTGACTAGTATTTCTTCTACTGGCTATAAACTCTTGGGGAATAAGAATTTAGCCAATCACTGAGTGTGAATGGCTCACACCTGTAAGGCTGAGAGTGGATGGAGGAAGGTCTATGCTAGTCTAGGCAGAAAGGTGTTTGAGACCCTGTCTTGAAAATAACCAGCAAAACCAGGGGCTGTGTGCCTAACAAGCAAAAGGTCCTAAGTTTAAACCCCACTATCTCAAGAAACAAAAATGAAAAATTATTAATATAGAAAGAGAAAAGGAAACAGGGAAAGTCTTTTCTGTGGTGGGGTGTGTGTTGCTGAGGATTAAACGTAGGGCTTTGAAGAAATGGATCACATGTTAGACGAATCATTTAGGGTGATCTCGATGGGCATGATTTCTATTGTTGCCTTAATTCAGGTCCTGCTTATTACATGACAAATTTGAAAATCTTTATGATGGCTTATCTTCCTGCTTCTCTAACCTCATGTTTGTTTGTTTGGTGCCAGTCTGGGGGCTTGAGCTCAGGGCCTCAAGTTCGCATTGACTGGGTTTTTTGCACTCAAGGATAGGGCTCTTCCAATTCTTTATCTCTGGCTTTTTGCTGGTTATTTAGAGGATTTTCTTCGGTTTGTTGTTAGCCTTTCTTTGAATTAAATTCTCTTGATTTCAACCTTCTGAGTAGCTAGGAATACAAATGTGAGACATAGGCACTAGGCTCCTTTTGCTTTTTTTAAAAAAATGACTTTGCCCTTTGCCTTATAGGTACTTTATTTTTTAATATTTAATCTGCCATTCTTTACTGCTTTTTATTTTTGACTTGGTTCAGCTGTACCAGTAGTATAAATTTTTTTTTTCATTATCTAGGAATATCTGAAATTATAGTTGGCATGGCTTAGTAGAAGCTTACATTTGGCAGTTTGGACAGGACCTGTCCTAGTTGCAAAGTTTTAAAATTTTCCTCCTCTTCATTTTCTGATGTTCAAGGGCTTGGAAATGCTAGATAAGCAAGTGCTGTGCCACTTAAGATTTCATACCCATTATTAAGATTTCAATCAGATTTCTTTGTTGTTGTTTTTTTTTTTGCTTTTGTTTTTGGTTAAGATGCTGTATGGTATATATTCTAAACAGTTTAACATTGGACAATTGTTCTAGCCAAGGACAATATATTACATAGAATCTTGTATCAGAGATATGGAATAAGAGCAATCCATCCACTCAGGTTTAGACTTCATATTGCAGTACCTCCAAAAGTGTTGAACCCTCCCTCCCCTTTGGGAGCCTTGGGGCAGAGGGTGGGGTGGGGGAGGGGTTGGGGTGGGTGGGAGGTTGGGATGGGAATCTAATCTAGTCACTTATTATCTGAGTTGTGTGTTTCACAACTTCTCTGTGCTTCAACTCCCCTTATCTGTGAAATGTCAGTTAATATGTAGTTCATAACTTTAGTTAAATCGAATATAATTAAATGCACGCCATTTAGCACACTGGCTGAATACATATTGAACATTCAGTACAGGTTTTCTCATCCCCCCCCACGTTTTTTTTTTTTTTTTGGTGTTAATCCTGGGGCTAGAACTCAGGACTTGGGCATTGTTCATTAGCTGGGCATTGTTCATTAGCTTTTTTTCCCTCAAGGCTAGTGCTCTACCACTTGAGCCGCATCTCTGGTTCTGGCTGTTGGTGGTTAAATGGAGATAAATCTCATGGACTTTCTTGCCCAGGCTGGCTTTAAGCCAGGATCCTGAGATATCCCCCTCCTACATTGGAGGAACTATGGGCAAGAGAAGGTGTTAGCCAGCTTCATTCATTTTTTTTCATTGTTAAAATGTAACTATGATAACAGAAATAGCAATATTAACTCATACATTTATATTGTGTATGTAAATTGTATACAATTTCAGCAATTTTTATTAATAGTTACAAATTATAGTATTTGTAGCAAAGTTCATAATCAACCTTGCTAAAAACTCCTTCAACTCAAATTGATTTCAGTGATCTTTTGTGGAATTTCTATACATTCTTCATTAAATTTCACTGATTTGTCAACAATGTTATCTTTCCTTTGTGAAAAGTAACTTTCATTTAAAATTTTTGTTTCTTATGTTTTTAGCCTATGGGTTTTTTAGGTAGAAGAAACAGTTTTATAATAGGTATTGGGTAACTGTTTTAAACTAACCATTTTTTCTCTCCTTTTTGTCTTGGTAAAATAACTTCAAAATAAAATGGAGAAACATATTTTGGGTTACATGTAATTAGGATTCAAAAACTGATATCACATTCTCCTTTCACTATTAACTGCTTACTTTTTTTCCAATTTTTTTTCTTTTAAAAGACTGTTCTTAATTTTGTCAACTTCAGAGCATGAAGGTCCATACTTGTTAACTTAGGAGTTTGAAGTAACAAAACTGGAGCTTTGAATTTCTGACAAATGATACTATAACTGTAGGACTGAAATTTGGAAGACTTACTTGACTTGAAGTAAATATTTTCTGATACTATTTGTATTTAGTGTACTTCATTGTTTTTCATTTTGGTTGGGTTGTGGGCCTTGAACTCAGGGCTGAGGTGGCTGTCCCTGAACTTTTTCATTCAAGGCTGATACTTTACAATCTGGAGCCATAGCTCCACTTTTGGCTTTTTTGGTGCTTAACTGGGGATAAGAGTCTCAATAAGGCTGGCTTTGAACTGTGATCCTAGATCTCAGCCTCCTGGGCAGCTAGGATTACAGACATGAGCCACTAGTGCCTGGCTTCTTTGTTGTTTTTATAGAGTAGCAACCCGTGAAGGAAACTTTTTTCTTCACATAAAATCTAGACATCTGTATTTTTCAGTGGCTGTTTTTTGGGTTCACATAGGGCCAAAATAACCTTTCTCTGGACCCAGGGTTGACTCACAACCTTTTTTTTTTTTTTAAATAAGTTCTCATTTTCATTATCCTTTTCAGTAACTATTTAAGGAACTGTTTTAAAGTTGACACTCTTTTCCTTCAAACCTTTTCCACTTTGTTTGTACAAAGCAAGCATCACTTTTTTGGCAGTTATACCTCTGTTAGGAACTTATTTATGCCGAAAATTAAGGGTTAGCTCTTTGTTTAATATTATCTATTTTGGGTCAATGTGAGTCAACACTGGACTTACCTTTCTTTTGAATTTCTTGCTATTAAAAAGATGTTGGCATTCTGGAACTCTTTTCCTAGATGGAGTTTTTCTTGGTGCTTGTCAAGTTTTATCCTACTTTGGTTACTAAGATTTTTTTTTTCTGTCTTCATTGTTTTAAATGAAGATGTACAGATTTAGATAAGGCTTTTCTACATTATTTATTTATTTATGGTCTGGTCGTGGGGCCTGAATTCTGGGCCTGGGCGCTGTCCCTCAGCTCTTCAGCTCAAGGCTAGCACTCTACCACTTGAGCCACAGCACCACTTCCCGTTTTTTTTTTCTTTTTTTTGCTTATGTGGTGCTGAGGAATCGAACCCAGGGCCTCATGCATGCAAGGCAAGCGCTCTACTACTGAGCCACCTTCCCAGCCCTTTTCTACATTTTAAACTAACCTTGGTCCTCAGAATCAGTACTAGTTTTAATAAAATTTTGTTCTGCTCACATGATGCTGGATCATTGTATATTTTGGTTCAGATCAATGTACAAGAATGTTATTATGTTTATTTTAGGGTTATATTATTTTGAGCCAGTGACTGGTGGTTTCACTCCTGTAATCCTAGTTACACAGGAGGCTGAGATCTGAAGATAAGTGGTTTGAAGCCAGCCTGGGCATGAAAGTCCATGAGACTTTTTTATCTCTAACTACCAGAAAGCTGGAAGTGGATCTGTGACTCAAGTGGTAGAACACTTAACTAGCCTTGAACACAAAAGCCCAGAGACAGTTCCTAGGTCCTGAGTTTAAGCCCTAGGATAGGGGGAAAAAAAAACCCCAAACAAAACCATTTGGAGTAATAACCCAAAATAATTTCTCATGAAATGATAGAATTCAAGAACTTACGAAAAACATTTATTAATTAAACCTTTAGATTTTTATCTTTTTTTTTTTTTTGGGTCCGGTTGTAGGGCCTGAACTCAGGCCTGGGCACTGTCCCTCAGCTCTTCAGCTCAAGGCTAGCGTTCTACCACTTGAGCCACAACACCACTTCCGACTTTTTTCTTTTGCTTATGTGGTGCTAAGGAATCGAACCCAGGGCCTCAAGCATGCAATGCAAGCGCTCTACCACTGAGCCACCTTCCCAGCCCTGATTTTTATCTTTTTTTAAAGGTGGTTCTTTACTATAATTGTATGATTTAGCTTTAGCAATTTGTTTTTCTTTTTGGTGGTACTGGGGTTTGAACATAGACCTTTACACTTGCCATTATGCAAGTAAGTATTTTTTGACACTATCAAGTTTAATTTCATATTAGTTGACACCAAACAATATCTTGAACTGCTGTTTAGTTTTTGGATGTAATACACTATTTTCCGTTTATATACAGTGATTATGTACGTAGACATATTTGTAAAATATTACTCAGATCATTGGTTTAATAAATCACTAGAAAGAACCTGAAACTGGAAGTGGTGCTGTGGCTCAGGCAGTAGAGCGCTCGCTTTGAGCTGAAGAGGTCAGGGACAGCGCCCAGGCCCAGTTCAAGGCCTATACCCAAAACCAACACAAAAACCTGACCAGAAAGAACCTGAAATTGGAAGGTGAGAGAAGGAAAAAGATGGATTTTATAAGAAGTGTTAGAATGCTATTTCAGGTTGTCTTTTCCTGCTCCCATTTAAACATGTTGGATCAATCAAGTTTTTCTAGTAGATTTGTTACATCCTACATTTGACAGGCTTACCTGTTCATAACATGGATCATCTAAATGGTTCACCTGGATCTGTGTTACAGGTGTCCTTGTAGCTTGGGTCTGACAAAGTTTAATTTGACTGTTTATAGCAGCAAAGATGTTTTCATTTCTGCTGGATTTGAGAAATCACTCTGTGCCTTGGGATTGTTTACCCATCTTTGAGATAGTATAGCCGATTGATTTTGCAGAACACTTTAGGATGTACTTGTTATCAACTACAAGGTTTAGGAGAGAACTTTCAATAACCTTTCTGTTTTTTTCTTATTTTTATTATTTGAAGGTGATGTACAGGGGGGTTACGGTTACCTAAGTATGGTAATGAGTTAATTTCCTTTTTGATAATGTCACCCCTTCATCCCCTTAGTCTCCCAGTTTTTCCTCCTTTTCCCTACCTATGAATTGTATAGTTTATTTTTATTATCTTTCTATGCATAAAGTGCACCTTTTGAACAGAGTACTCTTCTGTTTGTTTTTTTTTTGCCTCATTTAATTTTATTAAGTTAACTCTAATGGAAAGAGAAATTCAAAGGAGAAGTTACAGTAATCAGGAAAGTATCTTTGATAACCAGTATGTTAAGGACAGTGCTGCGAACAAATGGCTTTGCATGAAGAACACATTCTTGAACATATGCCATTTTTATTGGATATATCAGTTTTGACTGTATAGTAACATCTTGGAGTATGTAATAGGGAAGAAATTTTGTTCTCTTTCTATAAAATCCACCTTCCTTACCTGTAATTTTCTTAACAGTACACTTTCAAGAAATATATGAGCTCTATTAGGGCAAAATTTGCAACACAAGAGTACAAATTAAAAAGAAATTAAAACTCTTTTTACTTTTGTTTTCAGTGTGTGTTAGTGACTGGAGGAAGAAATGAAAGCAATTCTGCTAGCCAGAGAATTCAGTAGATTAATGGCAGAGAGAGAGAGAGAGTGAGTGAGTGTGTGTGTGTGTGTGTGTGTGTGTGTGTGTGTTGTCACTAAGTTTGTTAAATAGTATACTATACTGCAGTGGGTATATAATGTTGAGTCATATATCAGAACAATGAACTCCTTTGGCATCCTGTGCTTTGTATTGCTTGGATTCAGGGTGTGTAGGGTATGATAAAAATAGGTTTTGGGTGTTGCTAGGTCTCTAGCCATGTTATCTAACTTGACAGTTGGGCTCTGTCTCTGAGATTTCTGAACTGTAGATGTGAAGAAATATGAAAACTGAATTTCTAATTTACTACTAGGAGTTAGGCTGTCTTAAAATAGAGGCTTTTTAGAATCTTCTTACTAGCACTTCTAGATCAGCTTTTAGAAAGTTATTTGCAGAAAATTAAAAAAAATGCCTGTTTCTCTTGTGCAACACAATTGTTTTGAAAAGTATCCATGTTGTAATGTACATCAATAAACAATACATTCATTTTTACTGGTGAATTCATTGTGTGAACTTACCATAATTTTTATTTGTTGGTCAGTCGTGGGGCTTGAACTCAGGGTGCTGTCCCTGAGCACTTTTGTTTAAGACTATCCACTTTGAGCCACAGCACCACTTCCAGTTTTTCTGGTGGTTAGTTGGAGGCGAGTCTCCTGGACTTTTCTGCCTGGGCTGGCTCTGAACCCTAATCCTTGGGTCTTAGCCTCCTGAGCAGCTAGAATTACAGATGTGTCACCAGTGCTTGGCAATTTACCATAATTTATTCTCTAGTCTGATAGATAGATATTTAAGTTCAATTGAATCTTTCCAGGACTTTCATTCTTTTTGTTTTCTTTTTCTTTCTCTCCATTTCCCTTCCCCTTCCTCTTCTTTCTCCCTTTCCCCCTGTTCCCCTTCCCTCCTTCCCCCTTTCCCTCTTCTCCCCCCCCTTTGTTTCCCTCTTTCCCCCCTTCCCTCCCCTCCCTCCTCCTCCCCTCTCTTCCCTTTCCTTCCCTTCCCCTCCTCTTTTTTCTGGTGGTGGTGCTGGTGCCGGTAGTAACTAGGAGTGTGATGCCTAGATCATACAATAGGTATATGTTTCTTTTAAAGAAACAAATTGTTTTCCAAAGTGGTACTCTATGCTCATCTACCATGTATGAGAACTCCACTTGCTCCATGTTTTCATTTGATCAGGCTTTAGCTATCTTAACCATCATAATAGGTATGTAGTAGTATCTCATTCTGGTTTACTTTTTATTTACTTAATTACATTGAACATCTTACAAATTTCATTACATATCTTCTTTGGCAAGAGTCCTATTAACATATTTCATACATTATTATTACTGCATTTTGCTGGAGAGTTCATGTTGGATGTATTCTCCATAATCTGTAAGGTGTTTTTTTTTTTTTTTTCTTCAGTGTGTAGGTTTTTTTTTTTTCTTCTTTTTGGTTGGTGGTGGGGCCTGAACTCTGGGCCTGGGCACTGTCCCTCAGTTCTTCAGCTCAAGGCTAGCATTCTACCATTTGAGCCAGAGTGCCACTTCCAGCTTTTTCTGCTTAAGTGATGCTGAGGAATCGAACCCAGGGCCTCGTGCATACAAGGCAAGCACTCTACCTCTAAGCCACTTCCCAGCCCCAGTTTATTCTTTTTATTTTTTTGGGGGGGTCCGGTCATGGGGCCTGAACTCCGGGCCTGGGCGCTGTTCCTCAGCTCTTCAGCTCAAGGCGAGCGCTCTACCACTTGAGCCACAGCGCCACTTCCGGCTTTTTTCTTTTTGCTTATGTGGTGCTGAGGAATCGAACCCAGGGCCTCAGGCATGCAAGGCAAGCACTCTACCACTGAGCCACCTTCCCAGCCCCTCATTTTTTAAAATAATGTCTGTTAAAGAGTTAGCTCAAATGGGGCTGGCTGGGAAGGTGGCTCAGTGGTAGAGCGCTTGCCTTGCATGCACGAAGCCCTGGGTTCGATTCCTTGGCATCACATAAGCAGAAAAAGTTGGAAGTGGCACTGTGGCTCAAATGGTAGAGTGCTAGCCTGAGCTGAAGAGCTGAGGGACAGTGCCCAGGCCCAGAGTTCAGGTACCTTGACTGGCAAAAAGAAAAAAAAAAGTCCAAAGTATTGATTTGCTTTATGGATTTTTGTTTTGAATTGTTTTAGTATCTTTGTAAAAAATGAATTGACTAAGGGGGGCTGCTTTCAGACTGTTCTCTTGATCTGTTTCTCTTTTTGCCAATAATTCATTACTATGATTATGATAACTAATAACTCTTGAAATTTGGTAGCATAAGTGCTCCAGGTTTCGTTCCTTTTTACAGTTGTTTCAGAGATAGCTCTTTTAGGTCCTTTGTATTTCCATATAAATTTTAGAAAAATTTGGCATTTCATTGGAATTTTTAATCTATACAGACCAGTTTGAGAAGAATGAACATCTTAACAGTATTAAGTCTTTTGAAATATAATACTAATGATCATTTATTTAGCTGTTAGTTTTCTTAGCAATGTGGGGTAGTTGTCAGTGTACTAACCTTACCTGTTTTTCATGCCAATTTGTAAGTGTACTTCTTGATGCTGTTTTTTTTTAATGTTTATTCACTTATTTCTTACATATAAAGAGAAATTCAGTGTAGTTTCTGAGAAGAGCCATATCTTTACCTTGTGTCCTGCAATCTTGTTATTTACTTTAGTTTCGGAGGCCTTAAAAATGGATTTTGTAGTATTTTCTACATATGTGTATTGTTGGTTATTCTAATTTCAATAGCTTTTATGTGTTTTTATTGTTTGGTTGCATGTATTAGAACTTCTAGTAAAAGGTTGAATAGAAGAGAGAGCAGACTTTCCTCCCCCATTTCTGATCTTGGAGGAAAGCACTGAGAATTCCATCATTAAATATAAAGTTATTTATGAGATTTTCATATTATGCGAAGTACATTCCATTTATTATGTGAGAGTATTTGTACCATATAATAGGTAAATGTTTTAAATAAATCTTAATGTAGCTGGGTGCTGGTGACTCACACCTGTAACCTTAGCTACTCAGGAGGCTGAGATCTGAGGATCGTGGTTCTAAGCCAGCCAGGGCAGGAAAGTCCATGAGACTATTATCTCCAATTAACCACCAGAAAACCAGAAGTGGCATTGTGGCTCAAGTGTAGAGCACTCACCTTGAGCTGAAGAACTCAGGGACAACGCCCAGGCCCAGAGTTCAAGACCCATGCCTGACAAAAAAACAAAACAAAACCCAAAACAAAACACCAAAAAACAAAACAAAACAAAAAATGTAATTATCCAGACTTCGGAAAGGCATTTACAAAGTATTAAACTCTAGTACTGGAGCTTGAATTCAGGACCAGGACATTCTCTTGTAGCTTTATCATTTAAGGCTTATGCTCTACCATTTGAGCCATACTTTGACTTCTGGCTCTTTTTTGGAGGGGGTAGGAGGGTGGGATAATGGGTCCTCAGTGTTGCCCTTGAGCTTTTTCACTGAAGGCTAGGCTAGCCACAGCACCACTTCTGGATTTTTGGTAATTAATTGCAGGTAAGGGTCTCAGACTTTCCTGCTTGAGTTTTTTTTTTTTTAATTGGGTCCCAGGGCTGAACTCAGGGCCTGGCACTCTCAGTGAAGTTTTTTGCTCAAGGCTAGTGCTTTACCACTTGAGCCACAGCTCCAGGTATGGCATTGGTGGTGATGGATTGGAGATAAGAGTCTCTTGTACCTTCTTGCCCAGACTGGCTTTGAACTGTGATCCTCAGATCTGAGTCTCCTGATAAGCGAATACTCCTCAGCTGAGGCTGAGATAAGGATCATTAGTTTGAGATCAGCCTGGGCTATATATATCAAGACCCTGTCTCAAACATCTGACAATAACCCCCCTCCATAACTGGCTCAAGTGGTAGATATTTACCTAGAAAGCATGATATCCTGAGTTCACACCTCAGTATCACAAAAAAAAAAAAAAAAGCTGGGTGCCAGTGGCTCACACCTGTAATCCTAGTTACTCAGGAGGCTGAGATCTGAAGATCGAAGTTCAAAGCTAGCCTTCAATAAAAAGCTCAGAAAACCAGAAGTGGTGCTGTGGCTCAAGTGGTAGAGCACTCGCCTTGAGCTGAGGGACAGCGCTCAGGCCCAGCATTCAAGCCCCATGACTGACCCCCCCCCAAATAAAACAAACCCCAAAATATCAATAAAATAGTTCTAGGCATTTCCTCTTCTCACTCACTGGTATTTGGTATTCCCTTGATAGTTTGAAATTTGCAATTTATGTAGGAGATTTTGTAGTTTATATTTTGGCAGTGCTGGGATTGAATGGAGGGCCTTATTCTTATTGTTGAATTTCTATCCTGTGTATGATACTTTGCATCACAGATGCATATGGGAGTATTTGCAGCATAGAAATAGGTAAATATTTCAAATAGAATTTAATTTGTTACCCAGATTTTAGAAAGTGATGAAGAAAATGTTAACACAGTAAGCAACCATTTTCATGGATTTATTACACACAGATTTGACTAAGTATTGCCAAAGTGAAATAATAGATAAATAAAAATAAAAAGAAATTTCAAAAAAATACCTAAATTTCCATGAGCACATGGTACAGCTCACCTGACATAAATTAGCTCTCAGTCATATGTTACTGATAGTTATGTGATCTTCTCTATATTTCCCTGGCCTTGATTTTGTAGTGATATTCCTTCCATTAACCAATGGTATCCAAAAAGTTATGTTACCTCTCCCATAATGAAAAAGGACATACATTATACTTAATTTAAGCAGTCAAATGAGTAGATTTCTTGAAAGACATATCTTTAAGCTGAAATTGAATGACTTTATGGGAAAAACATGATTCAAGACCCATAGTTCTTGAAATAAATAGCATGAAATAAGATCTCTCTTTTGGTTTAAAAATTTATTCATTTTCTCTTAAAATTTGTACCTTTGTTGAAAATCTATTAGCTATATGTTAAGCTGTTTATAGTGTCTAAGTTGTTTCATTGAACTATTGTACACTGACTTACATAGATAAATGTAGTAAATCTTGAAATAAGAAAATAGGCATATCTAACCTTATCTCCCTATTACAAAAGCATACTTTTTTTTTTTTCTTTTTGTTGGTCATGGGGCTTTAACTCAGGGCTTGGGCACTGTCCCTGAGTTCAAGGTTAGCACTCTACTACTTTGAGCCATAGCTCCACTTCGGGTTTTGAGTGGTTAATTGGAGATGAGTCTCATAGGGACTTTTCTGTGGTTAGACTTTCAACCAAGATTCTCAGATCTGTCTCCTTGTAACTAGGATTATAGGCGCAAGCCACTGGCATTGGGCAAAAGCAAACATGTAAAAAAGTTTTGATTTATTTTAGATCCTTTTTCTTTCCAGATGAATTTTAGAATGGGCTTGTTGATTTTTGTATAGTCAATGGAGAGGCAAACAATGTAAGCTAAAAGGGATAGACGAGTTACCTATTACCCTTTGGAAGAAATGAGATTGTATCAGAGTAAGTAGCACACATGCACAAAAACAAAATGATAATGTGTTAATTTTCTTACCAGTATAACAAAATACTTGACATAAATAAGAAGGAAAGATTTGGGGCTGGGAAGGTGGCTCAGTGGTAGAGCACTTGCCTTGCATGCCTGAGGCCCTAGGTTCGATTCCTCAGCACCACATAAGCAAAAAGGAAAAAGCGGGAAGTGGCGCTGTGGCTCAAGTGGTAAAGCGCTAGCCTTGAGCTGAAGAGCTGAGGGACAGCGCCCAGGCCCAGAGTTCAGGCCCCACCACCGGACCAAAAAAAAAAAAGATTTATTTTAGCTCTCAGTTTCGGACAGTTAACTCCATAGGCTCTGTCTGGTTCTATCTTGAGCAGATCCTAGAGGTAAAAGTGTGTGGTAGAGTAGATTCTTCAGCTTATTATGGAAAGGAAGAGGAGTGGAACAGCAACAGGAATTAGTGTCTGCACAATTTATAGACTCCAAGGATAGGCCTCCAGTGACCTACTTCCTCCAACTAGGCTCTATCTGTCACTATCTCCTAAAAACTATTCAGATTTTGAATCAATCCATCAATGACTCAATTCATTAATTAAACCACAGACCTTAGTTCAGAGCCTTTGTGAACTAATTTTAGGTGTCTTTGGAAATGTCGTTACACAAGCATATTTTGTGCTTTACTAATCTCTTAGTTCAAACAAGACTGGATAATCAATATTAACCATCACTGGGAGATATGAGGATGAGAAATTACAGTTCTAGAAGGGTTGGTGTTGAAAATCTTTTTACTTACTTTTCTGTAAGAAAATTAGAAAGTGTAGGAGGCATTAAAGCATAGTGATTGTTGTGAGGAAACTAAAAACTAAGTTGGAGTGATAGGAGAAAAATCATAAGCTTTGTCTAAATGTTACTAAAATGAAGCTTGTCTAGTATAATTTTTAAAAGAAATTCTTTACTGATTGGTAGGATAATAGCCTCAGGTCTGGTGTCCAGCTTTTTATTTTTAATTTTTGGTGCCCATCCTGAACTCAGGATCTGGGAGCTATCTGAGCATTTTTGCTCAAGGCTATCACTTAAGCTACAGCTGCAATTCTGGCTTGATAATTTATTGGCAATAAAAAGTTGTGGACTTTCCTGCTTGGGCTGATTTTTGAACCTCAGTCCTCACTCTTAGCCTCCTTCGTAGCTAGGATTACAAGCATCAGCTTACCAGCACCAGTTTGGTGTCCATTTTTTTTCTTTCAATATTTACTTGTACATTTTGCTGCTTATATTTCTGTATCTTAAAGATGGGAGAAAGTTTCTAACTATTTAGCAAAAGAGATACTCTTACTATTTCTCCTTTCCCACTTGTTAATACTTTTTATCTGTCAAGTAGATGATGCTCTCTCTTACCCTTTTCCAGAGCTGAAAGCTTATTGCAGTCATCTATGGATTGACATGTTTGGATTACTTCTGGAAAGCCATAAAACTAGTAACATTTTTCTCATCTTCATCTAGAGGCTTTATTGCCTTATAAGCTTATGTATTTTGTTAGGTAGATAACTAGTTTCACTTGGGGGTATGAAGTGGATCTCTAAGAATAAACTGACTAGCAATGTCCACATTGAGTTCAATTATTTCTAAAGAGCCAAGAGTCCTTGTAATTGCTGTAATCTGATTACATGAATTGTGAGTTAGCATAGCAGAAAAAGAATGATCAGGTTAGGAATCTAGTTTTTACCACCATAAGTTAAATATACTAGGATGTGTTTTGCTTGATTTTCTTACTCCCATTTCCTAGCATAGACCATTTAAAAAATGCCATTTGTAGCCAGGGGCCAATGGCTTTTTGCTTGTAACTGGTTACTTTGGAGGCTGAGAATGGGAGGATTATGTTTTGAGGCTAGCCCAGGCAGAAAAGTTCTCAAGACACCCTTTTTCAGTGGATAGCTGGACACAGTGGTACATGCTTGCCATCCTAAACTATGTGGAGACTAAGATTACGAAGATCACAGTTCAGGTCTGCCTGGGCAAAAAAGTGAGATTCCATCTCAACAGAAAGATGCTTGGTGCAGTTGTGCTCATCTGTCATCCATAAGGAGTCTAGAATAGATCTTCAGGCAACAGGTGAGACCCTATCTCAAAAGTTGCCAGGATGGAAGTATGACTCTGTGGTAAAGTGCCTGCTTGGTAAGCTAGAAGCTCTGAATTTAAACTCTATACTTACATAAATAAATAAATAGTTTTTTGACCTGACCTCTGTCTGATAATCCACTTAGGGCTTTTTTTTTTTTTGGTGCATAATTGGAAACAAAAGTCTCTGGGATTTGTTCTGCCTGGGCTGACTTCAAACCATGATCCTCAGATCACAGCCTCCTGAGCAGTAGCTAGGATTACAGATATGAGTCACTGACACCGGGCCATACATTTTCTTTCTGTAAGTGTGATTGCAGAGCTGGAGGTGACAGAAAGCTTAGAATACAATTGTTTCATTTACCATGTATGGACTTAAGAGACCAAAGGCATCTAGGCTCTTACTAAGGAAATTGTTCTTTATCTCAGGGTGTTTGCTAAGCACTTAGGATTACCATAAGCTGACAATATGTTTCTGTAGCCTTTGAGAATAAATGACAACCCGAGATAGACTTATTTGAGAATGTGTAAAATGTAATTAGCCATTAAAAATGAATAGCTCTAAAATGTCAGCTGAAATCTCTTATGTAGGTTAGTTTTTTGTTCTTCAACCCTATTAGCATCTGCATCTCTGCCTGATTGATTTTGTAAACTGTTGAGCTGATCACTTAATATTTTTTTGATCACTTAATATTTCTATGGATATAAATAAGTACTTAATGTTTGTGTTTTAGGGTGGGATTATTAGAAGTTTTTGCTTCCTCAGGAAGTACTCAAGATGTTTGTAGTATTCTCTTAATCTAAATTCTAAGTGAAGTAACATGCTGAACTATAAAGTGATTTTAAACTTAGATATGTTTTGTGAGACAGAAATTGTGGTTTAGTGCCCTACTGCTTATATCTTTACACATGCTTCAGGATATACAAACATACATACATATACATATGCACATATACATACACTCATACATACATATATTGCTACAACAGCTACAGAAGTTTAGTTGTAGCTTTTAATACTTCTCTGATTTTTCTCAGATTATTTTTTTCAAGGAGCAGTGTGCTACCTTATTTTCTTAGCTTCATATGATTCTGTAGTAATAGAATATTTGGATGTATTTCATGTATGCTTTATAACAGGTTATTCATTGAAATAGCATGTTTATAGTTAATTTTATTTGTACCTTTGGAAACACCAACTTAGATTTTTCTATGTAGACTATTCTAGTATTACATATCACATTGCTTGAAATTAAGAATTGAAATAATTTTCCAGCAAGTCAGTATTTTATAGAATTACCTGAAATTTTTGTTTAGTGGGACAATTTGTAATAATTTATCAATTTTTACTATGATCATGTTTAACTAGCTGTTAGTAATAGAGATTATTTTACTTTTAGATAGCACAGTTCATATAGAGACCAAGAAGTAGTAGATAATAGAGTTTTTGTTCAGGACTAATGGCTAGTCTCAGGACATTTACAGTAGATTGTCCAAAAGCTGCAAAGGTGGAACAGAGAATGGAAGGCAAGTTAAAAGCAGCTTGTATAGTCAGTGTTTCAGTGTTGAAATGGTTTCAAGACTGGGAAGTTACAAGCTGTTGTGTTACTAAGGGATTTTTTAGCTCACTTCGTTTATACAAATAGGTTCTCTCTATATATTAGTATTCTCTGGTATACTAGAAAACCTAATTAATGGAAAGTTCCTTTGGGAATTAATATGATGTGGAAATTAGACACTCATAGGAAATGTAATTTTAAATTCGCCTCAAGGCTAAAGGGCATCTAGGTGGTTGTAGTGGCACATGTCTATCCCAGAAGGTGCTGGGAGGAGGCTAAGGTAGGAGAATCATGAATTCAAGCAAGTCTTGGCTACATAGATCCAGCTTGGGCTGTATAGTGACACCCTCTAAAAATCACACACAAAAAAGCCCACAGGCAGTTTCTGTGCCTTTCAATGTACAGTAGTGTGTATGTGTGCATTTATTTTGTCTGAACTAGAAATTTGAGCTCAGAGTTGTACAGTTACTCAGCAGGTACCAGTGAGACGCCATTTAATTGTTTATTGCAATGGATTATTTTTTAATTTTTAAATATATATTTTTTATTGTAAAGATACTGTACAGAGGAGTTACAATTACATGAGCTAGGTGATGAGTCCATTTATTTTTAGTGCTGGTCCTGGGGCTTGAATTCAGGGCCTTGGTGCTATCCCTGTGCTTTTTTGCTCTCTACCACTTGAGCCATAGCTCAATTATGCATGCTTACTTGGAGATGAGACTGCCCAGGACTTTCTTGCATGGACTGGCTTCCAGTTGATCCTTAGCTCTTTCCTCTCGACCACTACCACCTGGCATCTTTAATTTTTGTTTTAAAGAAACATTTTATGTAAAACATGTGGAAGAAATCATGTTTTCTCCTCTTTGAAAACTAATCATATTCTTAGTGCGATTTGATTTTATACAACATTTATAGCAAAAAACATTTAAGGAGAAATATGGTTTAGTATCACCTACATCGTATGTTGAAATTGAGTTTAATCTAGAGACTTGGGAACTAATTACTGTTAATAGATTAACAAATTTGAAAAACTTTCTTTCTTCAAGTAGGTAGAAAAAAATTAGTACTTCCCTATAACTTGTGATGTGGGAAATTTTGATTGTATTCTATTAAACTAGCTTAAATTTCTTGGTATATGATATAGAACACCATTTTTCCTTATCCATTTAACACATTTCAAACCACCTGAAAGTAACACTTAATTTAGAATATTTATGAACTTAGTTCAGCTTCATAGAGTATTGTGGTTTGATGTTAGTGTGGGTAGAAAAGTCCGTGAGACTCTTCTCTCTAACCAGCCAGGAGCTGGAAGTGGAGCTCTGGTTCAAGGAACAGCATAAACCTTGGGTGAAAAAGCTCAGGATGGTACCCAGGCTCGAGTTCAAGCCCGAGTATCAATGTGGATATGCACATCAAACCAAAACCATTTTGCACTTCAGTCCTCAGATCTCAGCCTCTTGAGTAGCTAGGGTTACAGGAGTGAGTCAGTGGTGCCCAGCATTTGAGCAGTTTTATGTCTAAGTTGGTCATGATTGATAATTGTTTTCTGATTATGAAGAAGACTGTATATACTTTATGAAGACCACATGTACTAGTTTTGGTCATAGTGGCCATGTAAGTTATCCAATAGGACACTTTTGAGAGTAATGATAAAAATCATTATTTAGGACTGTAGACATAAATCAAGAATGGCCCAGGCTAACCAACGAAATATGCAATCACCTAAGAAAGATGTGTTTGATGGGAAATACAGAGAACAAAAGTCAAATTACCTTAGTAAGGAAAATATACTACCTTGTTTGTGTAACACATGAGACTCACTGAAGACTTTGGCTTTGTTTCTCTTTTCTTGATTTGTGTTCTGTGGCTGGCTTCCTTTGTAGTTGAATGGCTGCCTGCAGTGGTTCTGGACTATATTCTTTATTTATGATCAGCAGGAGAGGGCACCCTGGTTTTCCCATAAAGATAGAATGAGTCCTAGGATGTTTTGATTATTAGATACTTTTAATCTCTGTGTCAAGGGGGATGTTATGAGCTGATTGTTCTAGGATATCTTAATAGAACCTTATTCTCCTAATCAGAGTCCATTCAGAGAGGTGGTTGTCTTTTCTAGGAAAGCAATAGTCAAGTGAAGAGATGGGCTTAAGAAGGAACCACGGTGTTCATTGCAGCCTAGTGTGTGATAACTAGTTTGCATTTTTCCGTATGTGTCTGTTAATGGGTATCTACAAGAGCCTTGCATACTGAAGATGTGTTTTCCTTCAAGTGAGAATTTGTAGTGTAAATTTATTTGCTAGCCTGCAATGAGGAAAAGAAAACATACTATCTTATTCTGTCTCTTTTTAATAGGACTGTAGTAATTTTGATTGTTTCATTTTTTTTCCCCCACAGACTAATAGGGATGCCAAAGGAAAAATATGATCCTCCAGATCCTCGCAGAATTTATACCATCATGTCAGCAGAGGAGGTAGCCAATGGGAAAAAATCTCACTGGGCAGAATTAGAAATCTCGGGTAAGTAAAAGCTGAGGCATTTTATCTGGGCCATAAGTGTAATAATGAACAAGAATATTGCTACATTTATTTCTTTGTTGTACTTTTGTGTTTGTAGTGATTCTCAGGTGTTGTCCTATAGCTTTTTGGCTCAAAATTGGGATTCTACCACTTGAGCACAGCTCCACTTCTGGCTTTTTGGTGATTAATTGGAGATAAGAGTCTTAGGGATTTTCCTGCCTGGGCAGGTTTTGAACTGTGAGCCTACCTAGTGTGGGCTACCACTGCTCTGTTGTGCTTTTTTTTGAAGATAGGCTAATGGAGGGGCTGGGAAGGTGGCTCAGTGGTAGAGCGCTTGCCTTGCATGCATGAGGCTCTGGGTTCAATTCCTCAGCACCCCATAAGCAAAAAGAAAAAAGCCGGGAGTGGTGCTGTGGCTCAAGTGGTAGAGTGCTAGCCTTGAGCTGAAGAGTTGAGGGACAGTGCCCAGGCCCAGAGTTCAGGCCCATGACCGGACCAAAAAAAAAACAAAAAAAGATGGGCTAATGGAAAACATGCAAAATTGCTAAGGTAATAGTGTTTGGTGTACATTCTCTTTTGAGATTAATTGACCAAAGCAAGAGTTATCATTTGAAGTAGAGGATGTTGGATGTTCATTTTCTAAATAAAACTAGGAATCAGGTTCTTGTGATAGAATAAATTTGCTTTTGTGTGTGTGTGTGTGTGTGTGTGTGTGTGTGTGTGTGCACAAGTACGAATGTGTGCATGTGTGTGCATGTACCAGTCCTGAGGTTTGAACTCAGATTCTGGCCCCTGTCGATGAGTATTTTTACTCAAGGCTAGTGTGTTACTGCATGAGCTATAGCTGGATTTCCCACTTTCTGTAGTTAATTGGAGTTAAGAGTCTCTGTACTTTCCTGACTGGACTGGCTTTGTACCTTGATTCTCAGATCTCTGCATCCAGAGTAGCTAGTCATGAGACACTGACAGCTGGCTGTGTATAATTTTGCCCATATCTGAGTAATCTTTGTAAAGTAAAATGTCTGTCATTCTCCTACGTGTGAGCAAAGAAGAAAACTTAGAAGCTATTTGTTTTTTTAACTGTATTATTTTTTTTTTGTCGTCTTTGGAACTGGGGATCGAACCCAGGATGTTGCACTTGCTAGGCAAGCACTTTGCCACTGAGCTACATCCCAGCCCAAAAGCTATCTATTTGTTATAAGAAATGTGCAATAACTTTTTGTTACAGAACATTATTAAAATTTGTTAGAAGTACAATATCATTCATAAAAATACATAACCACTAATAGAAAAACATCAAATATAAGATGAAGGAAATTCAACAGAATGCCCAACTACTAACCCCCAAATTATCAAGATCATAGAAAACAAGAAAAGACAAAATATGCCACAGATCCATGTCTAAAGAAACATGATGACTTATACGAGCAGAATTGTTCTTGATGAAAGACACTGTGAAAGGTTGAGAAAACTGAAATTAGTTTCTTTGTAGAGCCTTTTTAGTTGAAAATTTTGTTTCCTACTAAAATTAAAATTTGTAGTTGACACTTTCTTAGTATTTGTAGCTGTATCACTGTGGTAGAACTCAGAACAAAAGATGAAATTTTTGGTTGTCTGTTAAATAGATCTGTTTGTCCTTTTTTTTTCCACTGCTACCTTATCACTCTTTGTGCAAATGTTTTTACCTTATTTTTATAAAACAATGTTTTGTTTTACAATAAAAAACAATTTTTGTATAAAACAATATTCATATGAATTGTTTTGTATAGTTTATATTTGCTGAAGGTAATATAGGAAAGATAACATCCACTTCATAATAGCTGAGGGCCTTTAGAAGCTGATAAACGGTAAAGTCTGAACTCTGGAGCTGGTAGGTATTCTGATATAGTTTGTTCTCTACACAAGTACTGACTGATAGAACTTGGTGTATGTTTCCTTGAATGTGTTGCATTTAAAGATAAATCTTAAGCCAGAGTTGTTAATCTCTAATTTTATATCAGAAATCTGGGGAAGAAGTTTACTTTGGGGGTATAGTGCTTTTGTGATGGCTAACAAAAGATTGGGTCTAAATCATAGTAACTTATTTTTGTTTAAAGTTTTCGACTAATTCAGGCATTGGATATAGTGACTTTTACAGTAATAACTGTCATGAAGTATGTGAGAAATAGTTGTGTATGGGTATTAATTTAAAAAGTGCACTGATTTACTGTAAAAGCTCAATGTAGCCTTTTTTTTTTTTTGTCTGTCATGTGGCTTGAACTCTGGGCCCGGGTGCTCAAGGCAAGTGCTCTACCACTTGAGCCACAGCACCCCTTCTGGTTTTCTGGTGATTAATTGGAGATGAGTCTCATGGACTTTTCTGCCCAGGCTGGCTTTGAACCATAATCCTCAGGTCTTACTTCCTGAATAGCTAGGATTACAGGCATGAGCCACTGGTGCTGGGCTTGTAGCCTCATTCTTTATCCTTAAGATATGACAGCATGGGTCTTTACATTTTGTTTTATCATTTAATACAGGTAGGCCATGAAAAGGAGTGATGGTTAAGCAAAAATGGTGTGAATTGAAGGTCACATGTATTTGGAAGCAGTTATGTGGCTTTAAATTTGATTAGAATATCAGTACATTGTATGAGGTGTATAATATCTGTGTGCATTTGCAGTCTCTTCTGCCATTTTAGCTTGTAGTTTAACTTCGGTTGTAGGCCTAGAGTGATTTATTTTTTGGTGGGGGGGTCCGGTCGTGGGGCCTGAACTCTGGGCCTGGGTGCTGTCCCTCAGCTCTTCAGCTCAAGGCTAGTGCTCTACCACTTGAGCCACAG
>NW_012267265.1:6658783-6667008 GCF_000151885.1 Dipodomys ordii | reverse complement strand
GTCGTGGGGCCTGAACTCTGGACCTGGGCACTGTCCCTCAGCTCTTCAGCTCAAGGCTAGCACTCTACCACTTGAGCCACAGTGCCACTTCCGGCTTTTCTTTTTGCTTATGTGGTGCTGAGGAATCGAACCCAGGGCCTCATGCATGCAAGGCAAGCGCTCTACCACTGAGCCACCTTCCCAGTCCCTGTGAAACTCTTATCTCCAATTAACTACCAGAAAACTGGAAGTGGTGCTGTGGCTCAAGTGGTAGAGCACTAGCCTTGAGCTGAAGGGCTGAGGGACAATGCCCAGGCCCAGAGTTCAAGCTCCATGACCCACAAAAAATAAGGGGGGGGTTCATTGACATTTCCACACATGTATACCATGTGATCCTGTTGATCTCACCCTCTCTATTATCCTTACCCTTTTCCCCCTTCCTATAACAATGTCAACAGGTTTCATTGTCTGCTTTTATTCATAAGTCTACTTTGACCATATTCATCTTCATTCATCCTCTTTGTTAATCCTTCATACTATCCAGTCCTCACCAAAAGGGCTTACTTGTCTTTTCTACTTTCTTGCCTGCTATTGATCAACTTTCATGGAGGTTCTTTATGCTGGTTTCATATATAGTTGAAATATATTTCAAAATTTTAACCCTAAGATAATTTCTTATAGGAAAAAAATTTGCAAAAATGTTGTCTTATAAAAATGATCCCTATGACTTGGCTTTCTACCTTTTCGACTAAGCAAAGAAAATTTTTTTTATATTTTTAAAGTATTTTATATAATTATATATTTAAGTATATATTATAAAATATACAATGTATATAAGCATATATAATTATACAATCATAATATACAATATTATATAGCATCATATATATAATTTATAAATTATATAATCTAATTTTATGTAAATTATATAAACATTTAAATCTACATATTATATTTAAAATATTTTATATTTATATCACACACATATATATACATATATATATATATATATTTTTTTTTTTTTTGCTGGTTCTGGGGCTTGAACTCAGGGTCTGGATGCTGTCCTTGAGCTCTTTTGCTCAAGACTAATGCCCTACCAGTTGAGTTACAGTTCCGTTTCCAGCTTTATCATGGTTAATTGGAGATAAGTCTCTTACAGACTTTCCTGCCTAGGCTAGGAAAGTCTGAACCTTGATCTTGAGATCTCAGCCCCCTGAGTTCTTTCATTACAGGTGTGAGCCACCAGCACCTGGCCTAAGTAATAATAAAAAAAAATTGCTATCACATGTTTAAGATTAAACTTATCCGTTGGTCTTTACAGTCTATCCCTGAGGTGGTTATTTGAATATTTTTAAACTTTTGGTTATCTATTAATGCAATTACTCATTATTCTGTACTCTGCCCCAAATTTTGTAATCATAAACTTACCTTTCCCATCCATGCTGTCCTGGTCTCATGTATTTTATTCTCTGCTTTAATAATCTGTTAATGAGTGTCAGAATATTTTGTTCTACTTCTTGGATGTACTTTGTCTTTTGTTTTCATAGTATTTTACTATAACTAGATTCATAATAAGTTATAAAAGATGATCCTAAAGTTTGTATAAAGTTTACATTTTTCTGTATTTTAAGCAAGGTTCATGCTCATCTCTTGTTATGTTTGGATAGGATGATGTCTGTCACTTCGTTACACATCTGACAGCATTTTGGATGAAAGTAAAGAGGGTAGATTTAGTTTAAGAATGTGAAATTATTAATACTTCTGCTTTTATATGTGCTAGAGAATGAGTAATGATAGAATCCCTGTGAATATTTGACATTTACCTATTTTATAGCACTTTACTATTGCATGGCATTTTGGGGTCAGCATGGAGAAATACCTTGATTCTGAACATCATAGTTTGTTACAGAGAAGTTTATGAATGGCAAATGTAGATACTAATTGTCATATATTAAACTAATTTTCTTTTTAAACAGGGAATTGCTTTTAAATCACAATCAGTTACGGGTTTTGCCTTATGAACTTGGTCGGCTCTTCCAGCTACAAACTCTAGGTTTGACAGGTGAGTGACTTAAGAGAAATGATGCGTTAGCAATCAGTATTATGATCCTTTTAAAGACTGTTGGTTCCAGTATAGGTCAAGTTTTAGAATGATTTTGAGAATGAGGATTAACCTGAAGTATTTGAAATATGTTAGTTGGGACATTTCACCTTACTTTTGGTGTGTGAGTGTATGTACACAATGGTATGAAGGTTTAAACTTGTTTTGGGGTGTGTGTGTGGTTTGTGTGTATGTGTGTATGAATATGCAATGATATGAAGGCTTAAACTTGGTCTCTTTTCTTTCTTAGCTTTTCTCTCAAGGATAGTACTCTACTACCACTTGAACCACACTTTTACTTCTGGCTTTTTATGGTTAATTGAAGATAGGAGTTTCATGTTCTTTCCTGCCTGAGCTGGCTTCAAATTACAATCTTCAGATCTCGAACTTATGATTAGCATTGTAGTCATTGGCAGCGAACTGATCTTACCTACTTTTTTTTTTTGATCTTACCTTCTATATGCTGTATTTTAATTAGTTGAAATAATCATTAAGAGATGCAGTAGAGGCAATTCTGTCACTCTTGATGAACTAAAATTTTGGAATGATTGTTATTTTTATGATCTTAGATTCAAAGAGTATGAAATTTTACACTTATACAGTAATTTATAATTTTTTGTCATTTGTGAAGAATAGCATTTCTTTCAGCATTAAACAGAACTATTTCTTCCTTCTGATATTAATAATACATTAGTAATGCATTAATAAAATTGAGCCCAGCTAACTTAACCCTTAGTAGCAGGCAATATTTCTGAAAAACCAAATGTTAACATTTCATCCTTTTTCATGATTTTACTGTTTTATTTCACATAGAGACATGGTCCCAGAAAATTTATACTTAAGTATCAACAGAATAGATTCTGAATATCCATTCAGGCCTTCATTTTATTAATTAATATGTTAGTGTTAAAATTACGATCTTTGACCTTCCTTTTTTGTTGTTGTTGGTTGTGGGGCTTGAACTCTGGGCCTAGGTGCTGTCGCTGAGCTCTGCATCTTAAGGCAAGTGCTCTACCACTTGAGCCATAGCACCACTTCTGGTTTTCTGGTGGTTAAAGAGTCTCATGGACATTACTGCCTGGGCTGGCTTTGAACTTTGATTCTCATATCTCAGCCTCCTGAGCAGCTGGGATTACAGGCTGCGTGAACCCCTGGCATCCAGCACTAACATTTTTTTTGTATTGATACACATTCATTAGAATCTCAGATGTCTATTCTGTCAGATACCAGCTTTGTTTCACTAGCTGTAACTGAACTTTGTTCATGCCTATGGATAAACTCCTCATTATGTTTCAATTTGTTGCATGGTAAATATAGGTTGAGTAGTATAGGTTTTGATACTTTCAAAAGTTCAGTGCATTTTTCACATAATGAAGTATGTTGGGGATAAAATGTAAATGTAAATATTTTCCCAAATGACTACAAATGAAGTTTCACTAAAGCCACCAGCACAACCATGGTCATTTTAGAATTGTTTACCATACCTCAGATATGGAAACATTTTTTATGAATGCCATATACACCTAGTCCAAAACTATAATAGTATACTTATATATGATTTTTAGTGCACCTGCATTTTGACTAGGGCACATCATATGAGATTAGAGCAGAATTTTCCCCTTAATGCATTGTGTCAGTTCTCAAAAAGTTTTGGATTTTTGATCATTCATGATTTTTTGTTTCCTCCTGGAGAAAAAATGTCTCCATGTACTTCAAGCTGACACCTAGAACTTGAGATCCCTGATGAACATACCTAGATTCATTTCTGAATTTCAGATTAGGAATGCTGAATCTATACTGTATTTCATCCCTTTCTCTCTTGTGGATCTCCTTGGTTTTCATTCAGATCCATTTTCTAGTCAAGTGATCCAGTTCAGAAGAGCAAGGAAGAAAGGAAGGAAAAGAAAACTGGAATGCCTCCTGTCTTAAAAAAAAAAAAGTTCAAGATGATAAAAACAGAAAAAACTTTATGGAGCAATTGAAGGAATAAAAAGTCCCTAATAGTAGCTTTATATATTTTGGAAGGTAAATTTGAAATTTCTCAGTCTTTTAATAGGTACAATTAGGACCTTATGTCACCAAATAAAGAAAAAAATAGCATATTTTAATGGCAGCCTGCTATATTGTTAAAAGACACAATGAGAATAAGCTGCCTGTGAGATTCCATTTTATCTTGAAACTGGAAAAAGTTTTCCTTTTCTTCCTTGGAATCATAGATACTGAAATTTTAATAATGATTGTCATCATCCTGACCCAGCAAACTAATTTCTGTAAATTCTATCTTGAGGAGTGGTAGATTATTTGAGGAATTAGATGAGCATTGCAAAACTGTAGGCAGATTCAGTAATTTGAAAGTGTTTTCTTTAAAGTGTCTTAAATGAAGTCCAAATGTGTTGATTTTGTGGAAGCAAAGAAAAAAGTAAAAACAATTCCTATACAGCTGTTTTAAAGTAGTTTTGATTTCTTGCCCTTGGGTGTGAAGCAGTACTTTGTCTGCCATATGGCCCAGTGAGATGCTCTCATGCATTAAAGACAATAATGTCCAAGTCATAAAAGTATGGAGGACTTCAATAGTTCTAAATATTTCTAGTTTATCTTCCTTAAAATAAAATTTGATCTTGAAATAATCATAATATAAAAGAATAATGGCACTCATATTAAAGAAAATAATTAACTGAATAGTGCTACACTATTACACAATTGTATCAATACCTTTTTTTTTAAACTTTTTTTTTTTGGGTCCGATCGTGGGGCCTGAACTCTGGGCCTGGGCGCTGTCCCGCAGCTCTTCAGCTCAAGGCTAGCACTCTACCACTTGAGCCACAGCGCCACTTCCGGCTTTTTTTCTTTTTGCTTATGTGGTGCTGAGGAATCGAACCCAGGGCCTCATGCATGCAAGGCAAGCGCTCTACCACTGAGCCACCTTCCCAGTCCTCAATACCTTTTTTAAAAGGCACTTGAAAACTGTAATTATCTTTGATTTAGGAGGCAAAGTACTTATTTCTGTGTTACATCTGAGCTACCAGAATCAATATAAGAACATTCTAGTAAAGAATATATTACTAGTTTCTATTTAAGGATACAACTAGTTAAAATATTGATGAACCTTATGCCTGATAATAGAAATGGCAGATTTTAAATATATTCATTTACCATTGTTCTCTTATCAGATTGGACGAATTGAAAAAAAATTGAGAAAATAGTTTTGCTGGTGAGATTATAGGAAAATAGGAACATTGTAGTATATTGATGAAGATTCCCTGTCCTTTTTTCTGATGTTTTCTTTCCTTGTTATGTCTTCCTGCTTCTAGAGATTATTATTGTCTTGAATTTAGACATTGCAATTTCATATGTATTTGTTAAAAATACCTGAACTTTAAATGGAATTCTACTAAATATTATTTCCAAAGACTTTTTATTCAGTGTTGTTTTTATGATTCAGGCCTTTTGAAGCATACATGTAACTACATTTGATTCAATGTTGTGTTACATTCTGATAGATGTGTTTGCTGTGGTTTCTTTTTATTTTCTTTCCTTTGGCTACTGAATGAGTATATTCATGAACATTTTAGTATATGCTGATACAGTTCATAAGAATGAAATTGAATTTGTTGGGTTATAGAAATCTGCATCTTTCGCCTTAAGTGAATGCCATAAAAGGGTTTGTGTGTTTGTGTGTGTGTGGTTGTGTGCTGGTACTGGGTCTTGGACTCAGTCCTCACATTTAGTTCTTTGGTTCAAGTTTGTACCTTACTACCTGAAGCACATCTCCAGTTCTAGCTTTTTGCTTGTTGTTCGGGAGATAAGAATCTCTGGGATCTGTTTGTCTGCCTGGGCTGGCTTTAAACTGTGATTCTTTTAAGTCTTAGCTTCCTGAGTAACTGGGATTATAGGCATAAGACACTGGTGTCAGGCTCATAATGTTTTACAAACCAGTTGTACTAAATTACACTTCCAGATTTACATAGTTTTCCATTTTGTCTTCTTTCCAATAGTTTGTGTTGTCAAAGTTTCAAAAGTTCTGCCAACTATGAATATGAAACAGCCTCTAATTGTACTCTTAATTTTCATTTTCCCAATTGCTGATAAGACTGAACATGTGTTTTTGTATTTATTGGCAATAATAAGTTCTTTGAAAGTACTGTTGTTGGTTTTCCTGTTTTTGATTGGATCATTTCTTACTGATTAGGAGTTCTAAATGTCTTTTCCTGCTACATGGCTTTCTTTTTTCCTTTGTGCTATCTTTTAATAAGCAGATATTTTGAATTAGTACTTGAATAAAATCTTTTTATTACTGTATTTTGTATTTTGTTAAACCTTCCCTACCAATGTTTTTTTCCTATAAAAGTTAAGTTTTGCCCTTCATAATTAATTGATTGGTCCACTTAGAAGTTATTTTTGTTGTTGTTGTTGGTCATGGGGATTGAACTCTGGGCACTATTATGCTCTACCACTTGAACCACAGCACCACTTCCGGCCTTTGTTCTGGCCTTTTCTGTTTATGTGGTACTGAGGAATTGAACCCAGGGCCTCATACATGCAAGGCAAGCACTCTGCCACTGAGCTACCTTCCCAGCCCAGAAGTTATTTTTAAAATGTGGTGTGATGCTCTGATTTGAGGAGGACTTAATTATGTATGTATACAGTCCTCTCACTGTTATTTATGACAGTTTTCCTTTTCCTACTGTTCAGCAAAGTCACCTTCCTCATATCTAATATGGTAAGTTTACTTTTGTGATCTATATTCTGTTCTAGTGGTCAAATTTGTGTAACTATTATACTTTTATTCTATTACTATTTTTTTTAAAGCAATACTGGTTTTTGAACTCAGGTCTTTTCTGCTCTACCACTTGAGTCATAGCTCCACTTCTGGCTTTTTTATGATGAATTGGAGATATTGAGTCTCATGGACATTGCTGCCTAGGCTGGCTTTGAATCATGATCCTCAGATCTCAGCCTCCTGAGTAGCTATGATCATAGGCCAGCCTCTGTTTATTACTAATGTCACTCACCCCTTCCTTTGTTTTCCCACATTTTCTCCCTTTTATCCTTACACTCAAGTAGTATATAGAAGCTGCAGTAGTGCCTGTCCATAATTGCAATATCCAGGAGACAGGAGGATTTCAAGTTCTAGGATGATTCCAAGTTCTAGGACATACTGAGATATGTAGTAGTGGGATCCTTTTCAAAGAGCAATAACACAAAAACTAAAGTCTGATATTTATCCTGTGTCTTTGCTTAAAAAGTTTAGTTTAGGTTCTGGTAGTTTCTCTTTATTCCTATTTTTTTTATCCTTGTTCTGGTAGTTTATCAAATGCCTTTCTTAATCTATTGAGATTATCATGTTTTAAAAAAATTTCACAGCCTAATGTGGTGAATATGTATATATATTACTACATATTTTTGAATGCTTGTTATGAATATAAATATAGGGAATAGATACATACTTTTCCTACTTAAATAATACAGTCGTTCCAGTGATAAACCCAGTTTGGTCATGTTAAATTCTTTTATACATTGCTAGACTTATTTTGATTATACCTGTCAATAACTGAAGACTCAGATTTTACCCAATTAATAGGCTATTAGCTACATTTCCATAGTGGAAAAGAAGACAGGAGATTTTGTCAGTAACAACAAGCAATGAAATGGGTCCAGATGCATGTACAGAGTGCGTTTATGTTGCAATTATGTTGTAATTCAGGATCAGGTGTCCAGCACTTTTCAAGCAAGTAGAAAATATTGTAACAAGCAGCAAAAAGCTAGTCCTGCTTCCCCAAGGGAAGAATTACATGGTAGTTATGCTGTAGTTGCCTTGAGCTATTTAGTTGCCTATAAGTAGCTACTGAAACTGCTCAGTGTCAGGAGACAGATAAGCTTTGGAATCAAGAATGCAGAAGGAAGCACAATTGTTGCCTCTCTCAACAGTTTTTAAGTATTTTTTTGGTATATGTTTGCAAATAAAGTAGATGTGTGCTCTTCATTCTATTTAAATGTGCATTTAAAACTTCTTGGCCATTAGCTTTCCTGGATTTTTTTTTTTTTTACTTTCATTTCTTTGGCATTCTTTTTTTTTTTTAATTTTATTTTATTTTATTTGTGAACAAACTGTACAGAGGGGTTACAATTGCATGGGCAGGATAAT
>NW_012267265.1:6640760-6657963 GCF_000151885.1 Dipodomys ordii | reverse complement strand
GCTCTACCACTTGAGCCACAGCGCCACTTCTGGCCTTTTCTGCTTATGTGGTGCTGAGGAATTGAATCCAGGGCCTCATGCAAGGCAAGCACTCTACCACTGAGCCACCTTCCCAGACCAATAAGTGTAGTGTCCTTATGACATATACTTCCACTTGGTTTCATCTCTTCAAGGTTCTTTTACCCTAGTACTACCTGACCAAGCTTGCACCACCTGTCCCACCCCTACCCCCTTCCCACTTACACTAGGACTACCTCTGTCTGTACAGTCATATGAAAAATGTCTTTGACCAGAGTTAAGATCTTGATACTTTTACTTTGTTTTCTAGTAATGTCTTAGTTTTAGGCCTTTTATTTAAGTCTTTTATTTTAGTTGATTTTTAAAAAGATATGATCCAGTTTTTTTTCTGAAAAATTATTAAAGCAAAAAGAGCCGGGAGCTGGGCACTGGTGGCTCACGCCTGTAATCTTAGCTACTAAAGAGTTTGAGATAGGAGAATCAAAGTTCAAAGCCAGGCCAGGCAGGAAAGTCTGTGAGACTCTTATCTCCAATTAACCACCAGAAAACTGGAAGTGGCGCTGTGGCTCAAGTGGTAGAGCACTCACCTTGAGCTGAAGAGCTGAGGGACAGTGCCCAGTCCCAGAGTTCAAGCCCCACAGCCGACCAAAGAAAAAGCACTGGGGTCATGGCTCAAATGGCTACTTTCCTAACAATTGTGAAAGGGCAAGGCCTTTATAGCTTAAACCTTAGACTACCCTCATCCCTAACAAAGTCAAAATTTGAACAGGTATGGTGGCTCACGCCTGAAATCCTAGCTACTCAGGAGGCTGAGCTCTGAGGATCGCAGTTCAAAGCCAGCCGGGGCAGGAGAGACCGTGAGACTCCTATCTCCAATAAACCACCAGAAAACCGGAAGTGGCGCTGTAGCTCAAGTGGTAGAGCGTTCGCCTTGAGCTGAAGAGCTGAGGGACAGCGCCCAGGCCCAGAGTTCAAGCCCCATGACCGACAAAAAAAAAAATTTGAACAGGTATCATTTTTGAAGCATCATAGAGTTGAGAACTTGTAAGATGAACCACCCAACAACAGGGACCTTTTTTGTATCTTAAATGTTTGGCTTAGTTTTGTGGTAATGACAACCCCTCTTTTTATTTATTTATTTATTTTTTATTTCTCTTCCCTCTATATTCTTCGTGACTTTTACAACTTTTTATTTGGACATTATTAAGTAAATGTGATAACTCTGAAACCAGAATTTTAGTCTTCTGATTGTTGTTGTAGCTTGTAGTTTTTACATAGCTTTAATTACTTTTCCAAAATAATCTGTATTCTTTGTTCTGTGTGGCCACTTAAGTGTTTATTCAGTTTAGTAATGAGCTAATGAGACAGATTCTCTTAAGACTGGAACCATTAAGTTCCTATTCTTTGCCCAAGTGGCTCTATGTTTGGGGCCCACTTTCAGTGCTAAGTGAGCCTTCATTATCCTTTATTTCCTGCTTGAGCATCTAAAGGATAGGTAGAGATCAAAGCTTAGGATGTTTTGTTTTTAGCTTTATCATTTTTTTTTTATTTTGGTTGGTCATGGGGCTTGAACTCTAGGCCTGAGTGCTGTCCCTCAGCTCTTCAGCTCAAGGCGAGTGCTCTACCACTTGAGCCACAGCACCACTTCGGTTTTCTAGTGGTTTATTGGAGATAGGAGTCTCACCGTCTTTCCTGCCCGGGCTGGCTTTGAACCGTGATCCTCAGATCTCAGCCTCCTGAGTAGCTAGGATTACAGGCGTAAGCCACTGGCTCCTAGCTTAGGTTTATTATTTTTAAAATTAGCAATTACCAGTTGAACAGAAAGACTTTTATTGTGCAGTTGATCAATGTAGATTAGTGTGTTGTACTGTGATTAAATTCATCCTCTGTATAGAGGGGTAAAGGAATGAGGAAAGGAAGGGAGGAGAATGCAACCACATGCCCAATGAAAGTAGAATAATTGAGTACAGAAATGGAGGGACAAGGATGAACAGATGCAGCAGTGTTACTCAGTAGAAACCATATTGGAAATTAACAATACATCTTGTGGGGAGGAATAAGAGGAAAAACTGGGAAGAGAGTGAAGGAAGGAGTGAGTGACATTGTCTGAAAAGAAATGTACTCATTACCTGAGTTTTGAAACAGTAGTATCTCTGTAGATCACCTTTATAATAACAATAAGAATGTAATAATAATAAAAAAAGAACCTAGAAAAAATGAGAGGGTGAGAGGGATGGGGGAGAATGATGAAAGGGTTATTTATCAAGCTGCATTGTACTTATACGTTGACATGCTGACTATCACTAACCCCTTTGTACAACTACTTAAAGCAATTAAAAAATGATTCAGACTGGGAATGTGGCTTAGTGGTAGTGTTTGCCTAGCATACATTAAACCTTGGGTTTGATTCCTCAGTAGCACACAAACAGGCCCTGAGTTCAAGCCCTAGGACTGGCAAAAACCAAACCAAAACAAAAAAGACTCAAAGTCAGGCACTGATGGCTCATGCCTTTAATCCTCGCTTCGAAGGTGGCTAAGGATCATAATTAGAAACCAGCCCAGGCAGGGAAGTCCATGGATTCTTATCTCAAGTTAATCACCAAAAAGCCAGAAAGTGGAGCTGTTGCTCAAGTAGTAGAGCACTAACTAGCCTTGAGTGAAAAAACTTAGAAACATTGCCTACATCCTGTGTTCAAGTCCTAGGACTATAAAAAAGAAACCACCCAAAACCCAAACCAACAAAACCAGATTAATTCCCTGTACCCCTCCCTTTTACTTTTCCCTTGTTAATAGTTTTTAGTAGATTTCATTGTATTTTGTAATATAGATATGATGTATTTGGATCATATTTATTCCCATCCTCTCCTCCAACCTCCATATTTCTTTGTGAACAACCTGCATTTCGTGTGTGTGTGTGTGTGTGTGTGTGTGTGTGTGTGTGTGTCTAGATTCTGCATAAAGGAGAAAACATTTTTGTTTGCGTTGATAATGGGGCTTGAACTCAGGGCCTCTTGCAGTCACTTTCTACCTCATAGCTATTGCTCTACCACTGAGCCATATCTCCAGTTCTGTATTTTGCTTGTTAATTTGAGGTTGAGTCTCTCAGGCTTTTCTGTCTGGGCTAGCTTTAAACTGCAGTCCTCCAGATCTTAGCCTCTTGAGTTACTAGATTATAGGCTTGAGCCACTGGTGCACAGTTTCACATGAGATTTTTTGTTGTTGTTGTTGAACCTGACTTAGTTAGTTTTGATCTCCATGTCCATCTAGTCTTCTGCAAAATAATGTAATTTCATTCTTTATGCCTGAATAACATTCCATTATGTATATGTATACTATATATAAAACATTTTCTTCATCTGTTGATGGGCATCTAGGCTAATTGTATAAACTTGTTACTGTAAATAGTAGTGCAGCAAACATGGGTATGCACCTGTCTTTATTGTATCATGACTTAAATTCCTTTCATGCTCAAGAGTGATAAAACAAGATATTTTGGTATTTTTTTTGTTTGAATGTTTGAGGAATATCAACTATGAGTTCTATAGTAACTACACTAACTACATTTCCATGAATAGTATATTAGGGTTCTTTTTCCCTAGATTCTTGTCAGCATTTATTTTTGTTGTTTTTCTTTGTCTTTTTCTTTTTTTGGGTAACAGTCATTCTGACTGGAATGAAGATAGAATCTCAGTGTCATTTGATTTGTATTAAGTTAAGAAGGTTAGTTCAGAAGGTTAAACATTTCTTTATGTAGTGCTTTTAAGAACTGTTTAGTTCATTTCACACACATTGGTGGGATTACTTTTTTTTTTTGGGTGCTTAATATTTGGACTTCATTGTACGTTCATCCTGTTGGTCCAGTCAACACTAACAAAGATTTTCTTCCTATCTGTAGACTGTATCTTCACCTGGTAGTTATGTCATTTGATGTGCAGAAGCTTTTTAATTTGATCAACCTATTTGTCAACTTTTGGTTTTATTTTCTGATCTTTTAAAGTCTCACAAAGGTGTTGCTTATGCCTGTATTGTCAAGGGATTTTCCTTGTGTTTCCAGTAGTTTCAAATAAAACATTAAGATCTTTGATCCATTTTGAGTTGATTTTTGTACAAGGCGATACGTAGCGGTCTGGTTTCAGTCTTCTCCATGTCAATAGCCAGTTGTCCCAGCAACATTTGTTGAGGAGGCAGGCTTTTGCCCAACCTTTGTTGTTTTTCCCCTGTACCTCTTTGAGAATCAGGTGGTAATAATGCTTTTCTTTCATTTAGTCATTTGTTCTGTTCTATTGGTCTGTGTGTTGTTTTTGTGTCAGTAACATGCTGTTCTTGTTTCTATAGCTGTGAATTATAATTTGGTAACAGGGATTGGAATACTTCCAGTATTTCTCTTTTATGCTCAAGATAGTGTTGGATATTTGGAATATCTTATGCAGCCATATAAACTTTGTGCTTGTGAAAACGTACTCAAATTTGATAAGGATTATGTGGAATTTGGAGGGTTTTTTGGTAATGTAACTATTTTTGCAATATTAAGTTTGCCAGTCATGAGTATGAGAGAGGTCTTTATGTATTTTAGTGTATTTGTAACTTTTTTTTTGTACTTGAGTTTTAATTGTAGAGATTTTTTACCTCCTGTGTTAGGTCTATTCCAGTGTTTTTTTTTCCCCTAAAGAGGAATGTGAATGTGATAGTTTTCCTAGTATTGTATTCTACTCATTTGTTGTGTGTGTGTGTGTGTGTGTGTGTTGTATGCTTACTGAGTTCTTTCTTTGATTTTATGCTTATTATATGTGATTTTTCTGGTGAAGTTGATAGCATGTTTTAAGTACAGAGTCATACTCTTTGCAAATAAGGTTACAATTTCTGTTTGTATCCTATTTTTTTTTTGCCTTAATGCTTCTGTTGTTAATTCAAACACTTTTTTAAAAAAAAATTTTTGTTCTTGTTGGTCATGGGGCTTGAACTCTGTGCCTGAGTGCTGTCCTTCAGCTCTTCAGCTCAAGGCTAGCACTCTACCAAATGAGCCACAATGCAGCTTCCAGTTTTTTGGTGGTTTATTGGAGATAAGAGTTTCACAGCCTTCCATGCACTGGCTGGCTTTGAACCACAATCCTCAGATCTCAGACTCTTGAGTAGGTAGGATTACAGGCGTGAGCCACTGGCGCCCGGTTTCAAGCACTATTTTGAATGACTAGAATGTACATAGTAGTCTCATTTCTAATTTTCAGAGGAAATGCTTTCAGTTTTTCCTTTTTTTTATTTTTTATTTTATTTTTTTGGGGGGTCTGGTCGTGGGGCCTGAACTCTGGGCCTGGGTGCTGTCCCTCAGCTCTTCAGCTCAAGGCTAGCGCTCTACCACTTGAGCCATAGCGCCACTTCCGGCTTTTGCCTTTTTGCTTATGTGGTGCTGGGGAATCAAACCCAGGGCCTCTCAGGCATGCAAGGCAAGCGCCCTACCACTGAGCCACCTTCCCAGCCCGCAGTTTTTGCTTTTTTAAAAGTAGAGTGTTGGCTACTGGTTTGTCATACAGTTTTTATTATGTTGAAGTACTTTCAATTCCTAGTCTCTTCAGGGTTCTTACTGTGAAGGTATGCTGATTTTTATCAAAAATTTATTTTTGCATCTGTTGAGATAATCCCATGATTTTTGTCCTTTACACTGTTTATGTGATGTGTTACATTTATTGATTTGCATATATTGAACCACCTTTGCATCTCTGGGATGAAAGCCATCTTGGTGTTGGGCATATGATTTTTTTTTTAGTATGTTGTTGAATTTGGTTTACAAGTATTTCATTAGGAATACTTGGGTCTATGTCTTTTCTGGGTCTGTACTTTTCTTTTTATGTTGCAAGGTATAGAATGACTTTGATAGCATTCCCTTTATTTTTGTTTTACAGAATAGCTTGAGGAGAATTGATGTTCTCTAAAGGTCTGCTGGCATTCAGCAGTGAGTTTTTCTGGTTCTGAGTTTTTATTTTGAGAAATGTTACTCTTTCAAAACTCTTGCTCAGTATAAATTTAAGTTGTTCATGTCCTCTTGATTCTATTTTATCTAGAAATATCGTCCAGGAATATATCCATTGTTCTAAGTTTTCCAGTTTGTTGTAGTGTTTAGAATATTACATAATTTGTTGGGTTTTGGTGGTACCTGTGTAGTATCCTGTTTTACGCCTGTTATATCTGTCAGTATTACTGGAGTTTTGATGTCAGTGTCTTCACTTGCTAGGCAACACCTCCAATTTTATTAGTTGGGGTTTTTCATTCTTTTGCGTAGTTTGGCTAAGGATTTGCAATCCTGTTTATATTTTTGAAAATCTAAGTCTTTAATTTCTTGCAGATAATCCTTTTGTTTTGCTCTTTGGTCTCCATTTCAATAATATCTTTCCTGATCTCTATTTCTATTTGCTAATTTTAGGTTTGGCTTGCTCTTGTTTTTCTATGTCCTTGAGGTATGTCATTACATTATTTATTTGAGATTATTCTGATTTTTTAATTTAGGTCCTCATAGCTATAAACTTCCCTATTAGAACTGCCCTTCCTGTATTCCAGAGGTTCTGGTAAGTTGTGTTTTCCTTTTCATTTAAATCTAGGAATTTCTAAGATTCCCCTCTGATTTTGTTAGTGATCCACTGATGATTCAGAAGTATATTTTTCTACCTCCCTGTTTGTATAGTTTCTGTAGATTGTCTTGTTATTTCAACTTTAATCTAATTAGATATAAGAAATTATTTCAGTATTTTATATTTGATAACACTTAGTTTCTGGCTTGAAATCAGATCTACTTTGGAGAAAATTCACAGGCTCCAGAGAAGAACATATGTTCTGTCTCTCTGGAGTAAGATGAGCTATATATGTCAAGTCATTTTGATCTATAGTACAGTCTAATTCTGATGTTCCCTTGTTAAGAGTTTAGTTTGGGTGGTCTACTGATGAGAGTTGGGTATGGAAGTCACATGCTAACATGGTATTTGGTCCTATCTATCCCTTTATGTCTAGTACTGTTTGTTTTATAAAACTGGGCGCATCAACAGTTGGTGACTATAATGTTGCTGGTTATTTATAATTATTAAAGTTTTTGATGACTATTTTCATTAACATATTGTAACCTTTATCACCTCAGACTAATTTTGAGTAGAAGTCGTTGTCCATGCATACAGGTATTCTTGCTTCCTGTCATCTTTAGTTTTCTTGAAATTTTGTTTTCCATTCTCTTTCAATTTTTGTATCTTTGTCAGTGAGGCAAATTTCTAGTAGAGAGTCGTTTTTCATTGATCAGTCTGTAACTTTTACATTTTAACTGTTTACATTTAAGAGTCATTATTGAGTTGTTTACTGATTTCTTCCCCCCTGTATCTTACACATTTGATAGTTTATGAAGTTAATAATATTAGAATACTACACATTTGTTTATTCCTCTTATGAGATTTATTTTCCCCCCTGCTTGGTCTTGTGTTTGTGTATATCTTTTTTCTTCATCTGTATATAGTGTTCCTGTAAATATGTTCTTACGGGCTTAGTCACCATAACTTGTTTTGTTTACACTTTGCATGAGATGTCTTTTTTTCTTTCACTTTTTAAGGATAACTTTGCTGGGTATAGTTGTTTTGGTTGGTAGTTACTTTTAGAACTTGGAATACATTAGTTCATGCTGTCCTGGCCTTTATGGTGGTTAGTAATCCTGATAAGGATTGCTTTTGTAAGTTATTGGTAATTTTCTTTTTAATCTTTATTACTCTTTATTTTTTACTTTTGGTATTTTAACTATGTAAATCTCATGGGTTATTTTCTCTGTGCAGATATGAGGTTTTTAATGCCTCATGTACTTGGATATCCATTTTTTTCACTTGATTTTGGAAAACATTTTCTATAATTTTATTGAAGTTTTCAATGCTTTTAGTTCTTAGATACAATTTTTATATCACATATTCATGTTTGGTTTCTTAAATATAACCCAAAGTATATTGTGATTATGATTTTTTCCTTTATTGTTATCCAAATGCAATAATTCAGTCTTCAATACCTAATATTTTCTTCTGGTTGATGTAATCTGTTGATTTAATCTAGTGATGATTTCATTGAGATTTTAGAAAATTTCTATTTTCTCTTTCTTTGCTGAATTTCTCATCTAAATTGTTGCATTATCCTTTCCTGAATTGATTTTTTTAAACTATATTCAGCTGTGTGTTTTAATCCTCTTTGAGGACATTGATCATTTTTGTTTCAACCATTTCAATAATGCTAAATTCTGTTTTTAAAGTTTTCTGATTACGTTGCTTTATTTTCTTAAATATGTATTTCTTGATGTTTCTAAAGTTGCCATGTTTTCATCTGTTAGTATCAAATCCATTTTTGTTGAAGGGTCTTCTTAGCAGTATTTCTCTTCTTTTCTTTCTTTCTTTCTTTCTTTCTTTCTTTCTTTCTTTCTTTCTTTTCTTTCTTTCTTTCTCTCTCTCTCTCTTTCTTTCTTTCTCTCTTTCTTTCTTACTTTTGTGGTCGTGGGGCTTGAACTCTGGGCCTGAGTGCTGTCCCTCAGCTCTTCAGCACGAGGCATGTGCTCTACCACTTCAGCCACAGTGCCATTTCCAGTTTTCTGGTGGTTATTTGTAGATAAGAGTCTCACAGACTTTCCTGCCTGGACTGTTTTTGAACTTTGATCCTCAGATCTGAGCCTCCTGAGTAGCTAGGATTACAGGTGTGAGCCACCATCGCCCTGCAGTGACCAGTATTTCTTAAAGACTCAATCCTTGGACCATAGAGAGAGGAGAAAACAAGATAAAGAAGCCAATGAGAGTTAATTAAAGCCAAGTATTATACCACAAATTAGAAAAGAAAAATCGAAGTTAAAAAAAAAATCGGAGTTAAAAAAAAATAAGCTGGTTATCTGTGTCTCTCACCTGTAAACCTATCAGAAGGCTGAGTTCTGAGACCCCCTGTTCAAAGGCAGCCTGAGTATAAAAGTCCAGACTGGTATCTCTAACCACCAAAAGGCTGGAAGTGGAGGTAGTCTTGAGCCCGTCTTAAGCAAAACAGCTAAGCAAGAATGCTAGGCCCTGATTTCAAGCCCTAGTACTGGAACACAAAAATTACAATAAAAGTAATAAAAATAAATGATTTATATTGTAGTGCTGGGGTTCAAGTCCAGGGACTTGTATTGTTAGCATCATCATAAGTGATTGAAATAGAGAGGAAGCACAGAAAGGGAGGACATATGTAGAATTAAATAATAAGTAAAGAATATGAGGAACAGGGAAAGAAACTTGCAAGAGGAAAATAAAACCTTCAAAAATGGATAAATAAAATTACATAAAGGTAAAGTATGTTTTAACCTTGTTTAGAAAACTCCTATTTACTGAGCACCTAAAAATGCCCCACAATATTGTCAAGTACTATAAAAGATAAAATAGTTTTAAAAATATAAAAGTGAAATAAAAACAAGATAGAGTAAAAAATGGAAGCAAAAAACCCCCAACAAACCTGAAATATGGAAACATGTTTTAAAAAAATGTGAAGAGCCTAGTATAGTATTCCATGCCTGTAAATCCCAATGACTTAGGAAGTAGAGATTGGGAAAAAAGTGAGACTGGGCAAAAAGTGAGACACCCTTCCCCCTTGTGCAGTAACCAAAAGGGTGGACCTACGGTCTATGTATGTCATTCCTACATAGGTATAGAGCATAAATAGGATTGTGTAGTCAATGTCCCTAAAATAACCAGAGGCTGGAGGCATGGCTCAATTGGTAGATTTCTTGCCTAGCAAGTCTTAAGTCCTGAATTCAAATCTCAGCATCACCCACCCTTTAAAAGAAAGAAAAAGTATTGTTTCTCACAGTCTTAAATATTCAAATATGCTAGGTGGTACGGGGTAGTGAGTAGTAACTGGAGTTGATTGTAGTTGCTACAGCCAACTGACAGCTGCTGTTTGCACACCAAAGGCCAGGTCAGTCAGTTGTCAGCTTCAGGGCTACTTTGCTTTAGGATTTTCTTTTCTTTATGTACAGGGAGCTGCTGCTGACTACAGCAGCCTAAGCAGGTTCCCACTTGCTTGAGAGCACCCCTCCTCCTTTGTGTACCTAGGAACTGCAAATGTTCAAGCCTAGGGGTGTCTCCCTAGTAAGTTTCGGAAAGTAGGGAGAAGTACATAGGCTGGGATGTCCACTGGAGGCAAAAACAGAAGGAATCTTACACTTGGCCTGTTGGTCTAAGAACCTTCACATCCTGCCTAGCAATAAACCAACCACTTTATAGGAAGAAGGCTGAGAAAATAGAGCCATGTATGGGAACTGGACTCAGAGTACTTAGTTCTGCTGGGCAGCAAACCACATGCAGTTGGGAGGCAGCTTTGAAGGCTCAACAATCCACTGGTCTCAGACTCTGACCTTAGCTCTCATGTTTCTGAAAGTAATCCTCAGGTAGTAAAGATCACTTTTGACCATAGAAGGGTAGGGCTACTGATTCTGCACCTTTCAGAGCCCAACTTCTGTGGGTCTGTGTCCAACACTGCTCTTTCCTTGATTGTGTCTTCCTCCGTGACATATGAGTGGAGTCCCTCTTCTCCCTGCCTTTTGATTGTTCTTTGTTTTGAGGTCCTGAGATTATCTCATTCTCAGAGGCCTGCATTTTAAGAGGTCACTTGGCTTAAGCACTCCAAGATGCAGGAAATGACAAAATGAATGTCACACCAGCAGAGTCACTGTCAGAACAGATTCCCCACTGGGTTTTAGGGGAGTTGGGAGAACTGTGAGTTTGTCCTGTGGCTGGGACTGCTGCTGTTCTGTTGTCACAGAGCTGCCTGGTTTGCCTTCTAGTGTGGCTTTAGCTCCCTACCAGTAGGGTTTGAAGTTGTGGGCTTGTTTCCTACTTTGTTCTGTTTAGCCTTTCTCTTTTTCCTTTGTTATCTTGACTTTTCTCATTTATGGAGTCACAGAGAGAAAGTTTTCTAATCTGCCATCTTGTCCTGATACCCAGTTTTTCTTATGTGAGCTTTGATATTTTCTGAATTTCAACAAATTTGTCCATTTTTCTAGATTGTTGGATTTATGGGACTGAAGTTTTCTGAATACTTTATCTTTTAACATCTCTCGGTAGGCTTTTTTCATTTTGTATTGGTTTATATCAGGTACGGGTGGGGGGGTTCTTTGTTACATCTTCACACATTTACACTGTATTCTAATCAAGTTTTATATCCTCTATCACCCTCCCTGCTCATCTCTTCTTTTTTTACATTCTGTTTTTTTTTTTTTTTCCTCATTGTGGGGCCTGAACTCTGGGCCTGGGCTCTCTGTCCCTGAGCTCTTCAGCTCAAGGCTAGTGTTATACCACATGAGCCACAGCACCACTTCGGGCTTTTTCTGCTTATGTGGTGCTGAGGAATTGAACCCAGGGCCTCGTGCATGCAAGGCAAGCGCTCTACCACTGAGCCACCTTTCCAGCCCCATTTTTTCATTCTTTTTTTTGTTGTTGTTGGTCGTGGGGCTAGAACTCCGGGCCTGACTGTTGTACTTGTGCTCTTTTTTTGGGGGGGGGGAGTGTCTGTCTGGTCGTGGGGCCTGAACTCTGGGCCTGGGCGCTGTCCCTCAGCTCTTCAGCTCCAGGCTAGTGCTCTACCACTTGAGCCACAGCACCACTTCCAGCTTTTTTCTTTTTTCTTATGTGGTGTTGAAGAATCGAACCTAGGGCCTCATGCCTCTACCACTGAGCTACCTTCCCAGCCCTGTCTCTGTGCTCTTCAGCTCAAGGCAAGCATTTTACTGCTTGAGCCACAGAGCCACTTCCAGTTTTCTAGTAGTTTATTGGAGATAATAGTCTCTTGGACTTTCCTACCCGGGCTGGCTCTGAACCGTGATCCTCAGATCTCAGCCTCCTGAGTAGCTAGGATTACAGGCATGAGCCACCAGCGCCCGGCCCTTTTTTTCATTCTTGACACAAGTAATTTATGTTTTTTTTTTTCTTCTAGTCAGAGGTATTTGTTTTATTGCCCATTTTTCAAATGTATCACCTTTGGAATTTAGTAACAATCTATTGCTTCTTTTTTGTTGTTTAAAATTTCATTTACATATGCTAGGTAAGTTCCCTACCATTTGAGCTTTCTTCATAGTCCTATTTCATTTGTCACCTCTTATCTTTGCCTGGGCTGGCATTGAACTTAAATTCTCCCGCCCTCACTTACCAAGTTACCTTGGATTACAGGTATAACCTTGGATTACAGGTATATGCTACAACTCTTGATGTTCTCTCTGTGTGTCTCTTTTTCGCTTTCTCCTCTCTTCTCCACTCAAAGATGTTTGTTGTTCAAGCTTGGGCTTTGAGGTCAGGGTGTTAGCCTCTTGTTTGGCTTTTTTTTTTTTTCTCTTTTCTTTTTCCCATGCAGACACTTTAGCCACACTTCTGGCTTTTTGCTAGTTATTAGGGATAAGAGTATTTTGTATTTGTCTATACTGGCCAATTTTAAACCAAGATTCTCAGAATTTAGCCTAGGAGTAGCTAGGATTACAGGTTTGAGCTACCTGTATGCCCAGCTTTTTTTTTTTAAACATATTTTTAATGTGAAAGCTTTATCATTTATTTTAGATACATTTCACTCTAATAGTTACATTGGATGGTATAAATTCTCCTCCTAACCCCCTCCACATTTATATTGCTCTATCCTACACATTTTGTTTTCATTTAAATTTAAACATTTAAAATTGTCCAGTGATTTCTTTATGACCCATGTATTCTTTATACCTGAGATGTTTGATTTTAGACTATTTAAGAGTTTTTGTTGTTGGTTTCCAGTTTTATTTTGCCTGGAAAGTGCTTTCTGTGGTTTCATTTCCTGTAAATTTGTTACTTTTACTTTGTGCTCTTTCATTGAATATGGTCTGTCTTGGATAGTATTCATGTGCACCTAAAAATAACATAGTATTTTTCCTTTTTATTTTTGATGGTGCCATGAATCAAACACAGGGTCTTCAGCTGGCCATCTAGTAATTATAGCTGTAATCATAGTTACTTAGGAGTTTGAGGCTCCCAGTTTGAACCTACAGAAAACTCCTCAAATCCACTGTGCTTATATGAGAGGATAAAATTTTATCAGCTGTTTCTGTTTTGCCTCTTCAACTGTCTTTAGGTGTTCCTTATGACTCTTTAAAGTATGGGGCTTACAGTTGTATATATAAATGTCTATCAATTATTATATATATTTGTGTGTGTATGTATATAACAGTAATAACTGTTACACAGGCACATTCTTGAAGGTGTGGAGGGAGAGGAAGAGTTTTATGAATTCGATTTCAGGGTTTTAGTGAGCCTGACTTGGATATTTTCTATCAGTGTTGAAAGGTAGAAGAAGGGCTTGGGTGGAATAATTTTGTTTTTTCTCCAGATCTGACAGTTTCCCTTGAGAGTAGGACTTCTTTTTTTTTTTTTTTTGTCAGTCGTGGGGCTTGAACTCTGGGCTTGGGCGCTGTCCCTGTGCTCTTCAGCTCAAGGCAAGCACTCTACCGCTTGAGCCACAGCACCACTTCCGGTTTTCTAGTGGTTTATTGGAGATAAGAGTCTCACGGACTTTCCTGCCCAGGCTGGCTTTGAACCGAGATCCTCAGATCTCAGCCTCCTGAGTAGCTAGGATTACAGGCGTGAGCCACCAACACCCAGCTTAAGAGAGTAGGACTTCTTAAGGAGAATGTTATTTAATGTTTTGGAGCACCATTTGTTTGTGACTAAAATGATGGGGACAGAAGTAATAACTTTCAAATTCTTTACAAATCAAAACAGGAAACAGAAGTTTTCTTTGTTTTGAACTCTAATTTCAGGAATATTAAGTTCTTATTTTAAACTCAATATCTGCTTTTTAATGTTTTTTTTATCCTCTTGACATAGTGATATATTTTGAATGATAAATTCCTTAATGTTTTTTCCCTGTTACCGTCTTTTCTTTTCAGTTGTGTCCAGTCTACTGCCTAACTCATTCATGAAGATTTTTCCCTCCCTGGTACTTAAGTTATATATATATTTTTTAAATGGCCAAGTATTTAACTATCAAGCTTTATTTGACTATACTTGTGAATCCATCACCTAGAGAAAATTTCATTCCAGAGTGTTTCTTTTTCCCATTTTCAAGTTAACTGAAAACTGCCTACTAGACTTATAGTCATTTCATTTTACATTTTATCAGTAATACCTTGAGGGTTCCAGGTATCTTTCTAACATGGCTAGTTTGGTGGGTATGTAAGCCATTGAAGGTTCAACAGTTGGAAACTTCATTTCTGGAAGGTTTTTGTTCTCTCAAATTTAAATGTGAGACTAGCATGCTTGTTTTAGTTGAATATTTTCTTTATTTCTTATGGGAATATGTAGTCTGTAAGTGGTGGCTTGTTTTTGCTCTTTGACAGATCTGTTTTAATAATATCCTGACATTTCTGATCTCTGTCATAACAGAATTCTTATTTCCATGCTTGACTAATTGATCTTGGTAACACATTCTTTTTTCACTTCAAATATTTTCCTTTCTCCCATAAGTAATATGAATATTCTGAGAATTCTTATTTTTTTTATAAAGTCACTATTTTTTCTCATACAGAGATTTTAGACTCATTTAATAAAAATGTTTTCAAAGATTGAGAACCTATAGGGTTACTTTAGAGTTGACTACAATTAATATGTATGTATGTATTTATGTACATTATGTTTGTGTATGTGTATATTCCTGTGTATATTACAATTCCAGATTTTAAGATTGTAATATGAAAGTGTAACCTGGAAAGAAATAATTTATTTTTTTATGACTGCCTTAAAAGAATATTTCTTTAATCTCATTTTCTTAATTAACAGATTAAATATAGTAGAATTCAATTAAAAATTGAATGTTTTGTGTCACAGTGTCTTACGTGTTTTATTATCTTTCTTTTTAGGCAATCCTTTATCACAGGATATTGCCAATTTATACCAGGACCCAGATGGAACCCGAAAGCTGCTGAACTTCATGCTTGACAATCTTGCAGGTAATGCTTAAAGATCAAACATTAAACTTGACAGATGGTATTTCAGGTTAACATATCACAGGTTGTTTTTTCTTTTGGTGGGAGTTTTGAACTAAGGGCCTTGGACTTGCTAAGCAGGTACTCTACTGCTTTCAAGGGACATGCTCTACTTCTTGAATCAGGTTCCCTGGCCTTTTTTTTTTTTTTTCTGGTTGATTTTCAGATAAAGTATTGCTCTCTTTGCCTAGGGCCAGTTTTGAGGTGCAATCCTGCTTATAGCTTCCTATGTATTGGGAGTGTGAATATTCATGAACCACAATGCCCAATTTGTTTAGATGAGACTTTTTCAAACTGTTGCCAAAGATGTATAGTTATTAAATTACTTGAAGATGGTGGAAATTAGGGTTAAGAAATCTAACCCTAACTTGGAATCTGCATTTTTTTTACGTATATATTTTAAGTAAAATGACTACCAATGGTCTCCAGACTTGGTGATTCAACTTCAGACTTTCTGGCTTGGGTGTTAAACTATACCCATACAGCATTCTGTTTTTCATGTTACATTATTTTATAAATTATATGAGCTGTGATCTGAACATGTTTCATAAAGTGTTGTAAATTATCAGAGAAGCCACATTTTGAAGATTGGATTGTGGAGTCTTTATTACACAGCAGTCTGCAAGCAGCCCATTGTAACAAAGGCCTGCAGCCCCCAAATACACTTAACACAGCCAGGAAACAGGCCAGAGAGGAAAGAAAGAACAAACAAACAATACCAACAAACCAATTCAGCAATGGGAAGCAGAATTGGGATGCCATGATGACTGGAGACAAACAAGGAGACAGGACACAGGAAGTGAACATGGAGACACGTGGCATAGCATAATGGTGCCTATGCCATAGAGTCTGGGCAGGGGACAGGGTCACAGGAAATTCCTAGTTCTAGGCACTGGACTGACAGGTCCATCAACCTGTCACCAAGTGTTCACCCCTGTCTCTGGGGTATGCTTATCACCTGAGAGGGGGGAGTCACCATCCCCCGCTATGAAGACAAGATGTGGCCAATAAGGCACTGGCCATACCTGACCTCCCTACTTAAAAAGTAGATATGTTCCCGTATTTGCTTTGGTTGATTTTGCTAGTAAGGATCCTCATGGCTAGAATTTTTTGTTTACTCTTTATTTAGGATTTCCATGGTCTGCTTGCTGGCATGATTATTTTCTAGTACTGCATATATTAAACCAGCTAGGTGATCTGTTTGTTATAACATTCATGGCTCTCCTGGCAAGATGTGTAGGATATGTAAAGCAGTATTCATTCTACTGGTTGCTAAAGATAATAAAAAACATTTTATTAACAAAAGGAAAATATGGTTGCTAAATAAAGCATAGTACAGCTAACATTTTGGAGTGTCAAAATTGTTAGTAAAGTGAGACTTTGTAAGTTCTTGGCTGCTTTGGGGTGGATTTGGGGTGGGAGGGTTCTTATAAAGAAATACATTTCTTAGCCTCTAATGTCTATAATTGTGAAGATTGCTCAGAGGAAGGTAAAAGGAAATTTTCTTTCATGGGCTTGTTGGGTGGCATTTATTTCTATGGTATTCACACTATATTTGAGCAATTAATGTTTGACAAGTGTCATTATTTTTCTGTGTAATAAAGTTCTACTCTGACCTTCTGAGTTACATTACCCTCTTAGAACAGTGAAAGTAAGAGTGGGAAATGAAAGTGTGTGTGTGTGATTGAATGTTGGAATTTATTATATTTGAATTTCACATGGCATTGCTTTCCCAGCAGAGAGCAATGCTGGATCTTTTACTAGGTAATTAAGACCTAAGATTTTACTTATGGTTTTAAAATTGGAACGTTTATACTTTCAAATAGAAATACTATTAATGAGTTTTCTAATGTCCTTTTTCCAGTATTGATTTATGTTCTCTGCATACCTCATCTTCACTTAAATTTCAGCAATGAATTTTTCAGTGTGTTAACCATAACAGCCAACAAGAAATAGTTGATGTAAATATTTGACATAATTAACTGATACTGACTTTAGAAACACCTGAAATTGGGGCTGGGAAGGTGACTCAGTGGTAGAGTGCTTGCCTTGCATGAGGCCCTGGGTTCAATTGTCAGCACCACATAAGCAGAAAAAGCCAGAAGTGGCGCTGTGGCTCAAGTGGTAGAGTGCTAGCCTTGAGCTGAAGAGCTGAGGGACAGCGCCCAG
>NW_012267265.1:6625376-6640710 GCF_000151885.1 Dipodomys ordii | reverse complement strand
GCTAGCCTTGAGCTGAAGAGCTGAGGGACAGCGCCCAGGCCCAGAGCTTGGGTCCCATGACTGGCAAAAAAAAAAAAGAAACACCTGAAATCATGTTATGTTTACGAATTCTTTTTTAGTTCATCCAGAGCAGCTTCCTCCGAGGCCATGGATTGCATTAAAAGAACGAGACCAAATTCTGCCATCAGGTACTATTTCCTCAATCTTCTTTGACTTTTTTCAGATATACTTGAAATATTGTGTGGAATTTGTAATCTCTAACAGTGCTTCATTTTACCCTTTATGAATAGTTGTATTTCAAAATACTAATCTGTAGAATTAGATCCTCATTGATAGGCCTATGTACAAGTAATGTGTAGCTTTTACATTGATTGACATCTCTGTTAAAATTCCCAAAAAGGCCTTGGGTAGCTTAAGAAAAAATGAATAATAGAATTTCTTAAAAATTTAAATCAGTGAAATATTTTATCTTTCCTGAAAGATAGCCTAACAATGATTAATGAAATTGGCAACAGGATTGTAAATAGGTATAAGGGGAGTTATTTGAGCAATCTGGATATAGTCCAGTATATCTAAAGAGTAAGTCCCAGAATAGGTACATTTATTTATTTGTACATTTGAAACAATATAAGGCTCTTCAACTTAAAAGCTTTTGGCTTAAAAAATGTTAAGAAGATTCAGACCAAAATGTTTATTTTAGTATTAGGAAATATAGGATATGCAACTCCTTCGTGATTATGTTTCTGTTTTTTTAATTATGCAAGGAAATATTGAATACCTGAAATACAGTTTTATGTCTTCCAGTGGTATAAGTTTAAAATGACCAGATTGTTGAACCATAGAGTACAGCCTTACAAGAGTCACTGTGTCAATGTTATCTCTAATAATTCTGTTATATAAACATAGATGATCGAATTATTTTCCTAAGGTTTTCAGCAAAGGCTTGAATTCTGTGGACTTAGTTTGTTCTTAGCTTTTTCTGGTGATTACTCACATTCTGACCTAAAACTCCATTTTCTAGTTCTTCAAAGTAATCTTGTTTTGAATGTGAATGGACATAATCTAGAAGAAATACATTACTAATTGCTTAGCTACATTTCTATTAAGCAGAAACTAGTTTTCACTGGTTGGCTGAATTCTCAATATATTCTTTCGGTTTTCTTTACTGAAAAAAATAGTGTGGATTTTGTTAATATGCATGATACTTCTCTGAGTAGACTCTTGATTGTTAAACCTATTAAATTGGCTTTTTAGGTGGTTTTGGTTTTTTTTTTTTTTTTGGTCATGGGGCTTGAACTCAGGGCCTGGGCACTGTCCCTGAGCTCTTTTGCTCAAGGCTAGCACCAGTTTTCTGGGGGTTAATTGGAGATGAGTGTCATGGACTTTGCTGACTGGGCTGGCTTCAAACCACCATCCTCAAATCTCATCCTCCTGAGTAGCTAGGATTATATGCTTGAGCCACTGGCACCCAGCAGCTTTTAATTCTGACATGTAGGGGGATATATAGAACAACTAATGATTATTAAGAATGATTTCTATCCAAACAACTATAATGGTAAATTATATAAGATTCATGTGTCAATAGTGAAGAAGAAAGGCACAACAGAGAAAGTATAAAAGAGTAGTGATAATAGCCACATAACTAATTTTCACTTCTGTTTAAAAATTGTAAGCATTCCACTGACAGAATTTTGTTGGTAATATAGAAATAGTAATCTATGGCCTCTTCTATAAAATCTCACGTCACAAAGGTTTCTTTCTTTAAATTTTTTTTAACCTCTTCCTAAGGATTTCTTTCTTTCCTCTTCTTTTTCTTTTTTTTGGTCAATCTTGGGGCCTGAACTCTGGTCTCTGTCCCTCAGCTCTTCAGCTCAAGGCTAGTGCTCTACCACTTGAGCCATGGCACCACTTCCGGCCTTTTCTGCTGATGTGGTACTGAGGAATTGAACCCAGGGCCTCACGCATGCAAGGCAAGCACTCTACCATTGAGCCACCTTCCCAGCCCCTCCTAAGGATATTTTAAATCAAGAGTGTGGTAAACTCACTGCTTATCATTGTGGTAGCATGGAAATGATCTGGATCATTTCCAAAATAAATAACCACAAAACACAAATCAAACTGAAATTTAGACTCCCCCACCCCCAACTTCCAAAGTGCTTACTAATCAGACTCACCAAGAATTAGACTATTGAACTGAGTAGCCTTATATCTTTACCATCATCTCAAGTGAAACCAACTTCAATTAGATGTTATTTCATCTTGGATTCCTTACATTATGTTGAAATAGATGATTCTTAATCATGTGTGCCTATTATATGCATTTATAGCTTTGATATCAGATGCTTTTTATTTTTTAAAGTAAAAGCGCTATATGGTGATTCTAGTAGGTATGTGAGATGGAGAATTACTGATAAAAATCAGGGTTTTTCAGATTTTAACATAGACATGTATTTGAATCCCAGGAGAACTGCAGCTCCTGCTCAGTAGGTGTGAATAGGGCTGGATACTTTGCGCTTAAAAGTTTCTGTGCAATCACTCATGCTGCTGAGATTTATGAATAGCAAGGATATAAACCATCTTCTATAGATTGTTAGAGTTCTTTCAGTTTCACAATGTTTAGTCCTTTTATAATTCAGGGACTTTTAAAATGAGAATTTGATTTCAGAAAGGAACATTTGGGAAAAAACTCTTTAACTTCAGTAGTCCTGTCCATACTCTTCTGGCTCAAGAGTGGTTGATAGCAAGGGCAGTAAAAGCTTAGTTTGAAGTACTAAGTATGACTATTTTAATAATACATAATGAAATTGGAGCCCTCTAATTAGAACAAAACTAAAATTTACTCTTGTTTCTTTTACATAAGAAGATTTTTCTCAGCAAATTACATGTAAACAGTATTCTGAATTAAAACTTTTTATTAAAATATTAAAAATAATCAACCCTAAAGATCTGATTCTAGACTATTAAACATTGGTACGGTGGATTTTGGTGGTTGTGAGATAATACTATAGAAATAAAATTGTCTTTATATTAAAGGTGAACCTAAGAAAATAATTACAGGAGAGGTCATGTTCAAAGCAAAACTTTAAAAAGTTAATCATATTTCTCCCTTTGTCTTTTTATAGTGACATTTGGGGTTAATGTGCATGCCTATGCAGATATACATGATACTGATTTTGAAAAAGTTGCCTAATTTTCTCCCCTGTGTTTTTTTCTCCTGCTTCTTAGCATCATTCACGGTTATGTGTTACAATGTTTTATGTGATAAATACGCTACCCGGCAGCTATATGGCTATTGCCCATCCTGGGCATTAAACTGGGAATACAGGAAAAAGGGAATTATGGAAGAAATTGTTAACTGCGATGCAGATATCATTAGTCTTCAGGTAACACTATAGAATTAAATTGTCTTTAACTTAAAGATGAACTTAAATATAAAGATCTCTCTCTGGGTGAGATCATGTGTTCAAAGAAAAACTCAAAAGGAATGATTTTCTCTTTTCTAAAAAAAAAAGGCCAATTTTCATAAGTAGGAGATTTTCACAGTGCAGGTATTTTGCTCTTTGAGCACTTAAATCTATTTCCTATTTTCTAAAGTTAAAATTTTATGTCTTTGGCATGTTCATAATTTACCCATATGGATTCAACAGTGGTGTTGTTGAAAGAGAAAACAGACAATTGCCAGTCTCTTGGGAATAAATTTAATTTACAATGGAATCTCAGGAAAAAAGTGTACACTCACAGTTCCTTAGAGAGAAATAGTTAAAAATTTACTCTATAAACCATTTGTTTTTGCTTTTATAACTTTTTGAAGCTTACACTCTTTTTCTTTTTTCTACTTTTCTTTAGTTAAATCATGCAATTTCATTTTGGAAAAGCGTAGTCTGTTGGACTTTTTGAAATAATTAAAAAAATTCCTTTGTTTTCTTTAAATACCCCCTAACAGCGAAGGCCTTCCAGGGTGTAAACCACTGAGAAAGGACCCAGTAGAGAAGGTTACATGGCCTGGCAAGGGGGACTTGAGTCTTCTGTTAATGAGACTGTATTAAAATGAATTTGTTTCTATGAAATATATCTTGCAACTTCTTTTCAACATTTAGCTAATGATTAGCCAGAAACATTTGTGAGTAAGTTTTTCTTTGCAACTTTCAAAGCCTACTAATTACTTAAAGATGGTTTTGAAATTTTTAGTTGACAAGTTATATATATTTAAGCACTATATTGTGTTTAATACATACATATATTTGTGGAATGGTCAAAGCAAGCTCATTAACATGAAGTGTCAAATATTTGTCATATTCCCTCAAATTTAACCATTCCTTAAAATTGTACTTAAAAAAGTTTGTGTGTTATTTTACACATTTTCTTTTTAGTATATCCTACGAAGAAAATTACTCATGCACAAACATATACACACAGTACTGCAGTTTGAACTCAATACTTTGGGCTTGATAGGCAAGAATTCTTCCTTTAGAGCTATGCCTCCAACCCTCTTATTTTTTGAGGTGAGATTTTGCACTGTTTCCCTAGGCTAATTTCAGACCAAGATCCTCCAAGCTACACCTCACACATAGCTGAAGTATAGGGATGTTCCACCAGGTCTAGCTTGTTTGTTGAGATAGTGGGTCTTGCTAACCTCACACTGAGATTCTCCTAATAATCTCTACTTCTTTGATGCCCAAACTAGGATTATAGTGTGAGCTATTATGCCTGGTCTCTATGATATTTTTAAAATTATTTTTTGTTGCCTATGACAAAAAGTAATTCATAAATTAAAATTTGTAAACACTCAGATTGATTCAGGATGAGGGGAAGAAAAGGAAGTAAATAAAATTAGACTGTGGAAATGTCTACTTTTTAGCTTAGTCTTTTTAATAGCAACTTCACCCTTATAAACCTTATGTTTTAAGGTTAAATTGTCATAATTTAACATTTTTTCTCTTGTAAAGTACTGTGTATTATAACGTATTCTAGAAAAGTTAGCAGTTTAAAAAAAACTTACATAAGATAGAAGAAAATTACTCTTGGATCTCAAAGATGGTTTATTAAAACTTCTGGAATGTTTTCTTGAATATATATATTTTTCAGTTTTTTCTTAAATTTTATTTTATTGTAAAGATGCTGTACAGTCACATGAGTAAGGCAATTATTACATTACTTGTCGATCATTGTTACCCCTTCCCTTATTGTTGTCCCACTATTCCTTTCCTCTCCCTATTTTCTTTTTTAAATTTCCTGGTACTATTTGAACTCAGCCCCTTGCACTTGCCATGCAACTTTGCTTTCTTGGATGGAATTCTGCCATTTGACCCACACCTTCACCCAGTTCTTTTGCTCTTATTTTGGAATCTTGGACTTTTCTGTCCAGGCTATATTAGAATCGTGATTCCATGCATCTTGACTTCCTGAATAGCTAGGATCACAGGCATGAGTTACTTATGCCTAGCATTTTACAGTTTGTTTTTTTATTCAGTTATAAGTATATTTTCAAAATTAAATTGAGACAAGATTGCACCTAATGCATTTTTTCTTGTTCTAGATGCCTTCAAAACCAGTTAATGATAGGAATATATGATAGCTGGTTTAACGATTTAGATGTTTATAGGTTTATTTTCTGTTATAAAATGGTACTGTAATTATCTCCATACAAATCACTATTTTCATATTTCATTGTTTAAGTTGAAAGGGTTGTTAGAAATGGTGTATAGATGTAGTTTAACTTATTATTAATAGATGTTAGTTGATTTGTATTCAGATACATAAAAAATTCCGTAGTGGGTTTTTTTTTAATAGACTTGTTATTGTATTACTGCTTTTTACCATAGTGCAGATGCATAAGCAAATATTTTCCTCTTTGTAAAATTGACTATTCCTTGCCACCTAACCTATTTACTTTTACTTAACCTATTTACTGCTTTACTTCATTTAATTACTAGTCTTGAGGAAGTGAAATATATTGAAATGAACTCTAGGAGTCAAGAGGTCTGGGATTTAATCCTACTCCTGTTATTAACTACTTGTGTGAGCATGAGAAAATCATGTCATCTTTCTGATTCTTTCATGTTTAAAATGCTGCCATTTAAAATGCTCCCATTGTCAGTTGCAGCTGATAGCAATAAGGTAAGATAGATAATGTCTGTTTGATCATTGTTTGAATTTAATCATACCATACTCATAAGTACTAAATGTTTTATATCTTAATCAGTGCTACCTTCTCCATGTAGATAACGTTTTTTCATCTTAGGAAGTGGAAACAGAGCAATACTTCACACTCTTTCTGCCAGCGTTGAAGGAGCGTGGATATGACGGATTTTTTTCTCCAAAGTCACGTGCCAAAATCATGTCTGAGCAGGAGAGAAAGCATGTGGACGGTTGTGCAATATTCTTCAAAACAGAAAAGTGAGTTATAAGGAAACAAAAGCACAATTAAGTAAACATTTCTTTTAATTATTGCGCATAATAAAAAATAAAGAGCTAGAAGTCAAGTGTTGGAGATAAAACTGTTAATGGATTCTTAGGCTGTATATTGGAAATAATATTTATTGTGTTATGCTTTTATTGCCAAATTGTACTAAATTTTTTAAAGAGATACAGGTTGAATGTGGTTTTATAATTTTCTAAAATGAAGTAAAATGTTTATACAAAATGAAAGTGATAACATTTTCAAATTAACAGTTTGTGATTTGATTTTCTGTGAGTTCTTTCTGACTCCTTCATCCCTTCCTCATTTCAGTCTTTACCGTTTTCCTCCTTTTTTATTCCTGTCTCCTTTTTTTCCTTCCTCTTTTTTAGTTGTCTCTTTTGAGAATTATTATTTTATCAATGTCTTCATGGTTCATCAGCTAACATTGCTTACATTTATTTAATCATTTATCCACCAAATACCTGTTCTGTGATAATCGTGTGAGACAGGGTAGATAAGGCATTGTTCCAATCTCCCTGAAATCTCAAGTCGAACAGGAAAAGATAGACATATAGGATAAGCATAAATCCCACTTACATATATCTCTTTTATATGTAACAGAACTGAAGAGAGAAAATGAGGAGTTAAAAGTTGAGATTGAGATTGAGTTTGGGAAGTAGAAAATAAAATGTGTGATTTGATTGAGGTTGATACCCATGGTTAATGTTTTGTACTTGATGTATCTGAGTAAGATACATACCTTAGGACTGTTTTCTAGTATCTCTTAACCGCTGTGATGATAAAAACCAGTGAATTTTTTTATGATATGGTATTTATTAGAAAATTGGTACAGTAACATGGAGTGCCCTTTTTTTTGTTTTTCCCCTTTTTTTGTGGCATTGGGGTTTTGAACTCGGTTCCTTGAGTTTGCTGAGCAGGCATTTTACTGTGCCCTTAGGTTTGCTTGTTATTTCTGGTAGGGTCTCACTTCTATTTTGGGCACCTGTGTTGGCTTCTAGGATGTTAGATAAAAGGCTTGAACCACCATACCCAGCTCTTCATTGAGGGTCTTTCTTTTTTGCCCAGGCTAGTCCTGAACCACAATCCCAACTAATAATCTCAGCCTTCCACGTTTCTAGGATTGCAGATGTGAGCCACCCATGTTTGGATCGCTATTTCAAGTAAACAAATTGAGTGAATTTGAACAGTGTTTGGCCCTAATGTGTCTTTTCCGCGATTTTTTTTTTCAGTAGAGATCATCTCATTATAATTAATATTTAATGCCAGAGCCCTATAGTATTTGAGGTCAGAATATATTGTGTACTTCTTCATTTCCTTTTTTTAAAAAACAAATTTGAGACCAGGAGTTGCTGTTCTTTCTGATGTGTTTAATATACATCAGGCCATTTCTAACTAATTACATGAATTGTCTTAGTTTTAAAAGCAGCCCTCAGGTATGCAACCATTTCTTCATTCTTTTCCATAGATGATGAAGCCAAGTCATAAACAGGTTTCCCCAAAGTTACACAGAAGTCTGAGTACATACTTCATGCTCTTAACTGCCATAATAATTGAAATACTTAGGCATTTTGTGTGAACTTCCAGTTTTCCTCATATTTACTGCATCAGAAAAAGGACTTGAACTTGACATTTATTTATACAATAATTTCCTTTGAAACACCATAACTTTGAAAAATACAGTGGTATTTAATAAACTTTCTAGTTCAGCTTTTTCCTTTTCCTATTTTTTTTGAGACATAATGTTGTGGTGTAGATTAAATTGGCCTGTGCACTGAGTGCTAGGATTACAGATGTTCAAAACCATGCCCAGAATACAGCCATTATTTCTTTCCAGAGCATATGAAAGACTTACTTCCTTCTCACAAATTTGAAAGCACTTAAAATTCCTTGGTAATTTACTGAAGGGATTAACACTTTGCTTAAGACTAGAAGCTCTGATTATAAATAGTAATATTGTTAAAAGTAGTACAGGTAGAATATGTGTTATAACAAAGTGAACTAATTATAATTGTATAAATATAAAATATAGATAACATACAAGGATAAGATAGCTACAATGTACATGCTGGAAATCATTTTTGTAAAAATCAAGTAACACTGGGTGCTAGTGGTTTATGCCTATAATCCTAGCTACTCAAGAGGCTAAGATCTAAGGGTCACAGTTTGAAGCCAGCCTGGGTGAGAAAGTCCATGAGACTTTTCATCTCCAATAAATTACCAAAAAATCTGAAGTGGATTTATGGCTCAAGTGGTAGAGCACTAGTCTTGAGCAAAAGAAGCTCAGGAATAGCTGCCCAGGCCCTAAGTTTAAGCCCCAGAACAGGCAAAACAAAATCAGAGCAATGAGAAAGCCTTAAAATTCAAGAAGCATAACCATATTCTTATCTAATTCTCATGAGAAATTTTTTTTTTACCAGTTTGACTTGCTAAGACTTGAGAGAGCTGTGGCTCATACCTATAATCATAGCTACTCAGGAGGTTGATAGGAATATGGTTTGAAGCCAGCCTGGGCAGGAAAGTTGCTGAGGGTGTGTGATCAATCAGTGTCTTTGCTTATATTCCCTTCAGTTTTAATGCTGTTGATCATAACAGTCCAAATACCTAAGTCATAGTGATGTATTTTTTTTCTAGATTTACATTGGTGCAGAAGCATACAGTGGAATTTAACCAAGTGGCAATGGCTAATTCAGATGGATCTGAGGCTATGTTGAACCGAGTGATGACGAAAGATAACATTGGTGTTGCTGTGGTGTTAGAGGTCCACAAAGAACTATTTGGAGCAGGTGAGTGCAATTAAAATACTTCTACTAAACATCATTCAGTTTCCTTATCACAGAACAACTGAAGAAACCTTGCTATTACTTACTACAAAGTTATTTTTCTTGTCTTTTGGGTAATGTTAAGGGAGATGAACAGGAAAGTAGTACTAATTGTATAACTCATCATAAAGGGCTACATGTGCCCTTCTTTCTAGCTTAATAGGCAGAGGTCTGGAGGATCGTGGATCATTGGCCAGCAAGGGCATAAAGCAAGAGCGCAGCTAACCCAACTAGCTGGGAGTAGTGACTTGTATCTATGATCCCATCTAAGTGGGAAGTGTAGATAGAAAGATGATGATCCAGTCTAGTCTGGGCTGAAATGTGGAGCTTTATCTGAAAAATTACTAAAAACAACTGAATTGGTGATGTGGCTCAAGTGCAAAGCCCTATGTTGAAACCCAGTACTACCTCCTTCCCCTAAATTACATCATGTACTTATTGAGATTTCATAAGATATTCTCTGGTTTCTATCAGTCTTTCTTCAGTTACTAGATAATTTCCAGGAAGTGTTTTTAACATGTCATATTTTCAAAAGTTATTTTGAAACAGGGAATGTTTAGTTAGGCACAATTTAGAAATGGTAATGACTTGCCCTTCTTTTTTTTTTTTTTATTTGCCCGTCATGGGGCCTGAACTCTGGGCCTGGGCGCTGTCCCTCAGTTCTTTAGCTCAAGGCTAGTGCTCTACCACTGGAGCCACAGTACCACTTCCGGCCTTTTCTGCTTATGTGGTGCTGAGGAATTGAACCCAGGGCCTCATGTATGCAAGGCAAGCACTACCACTGAACCACCTTCCAGCCCCAACTTGGCCTTCTTTTAACCCATATTTTTAGATTCTTGAGTGTAAATAAACCCTGTCTTTGAGGTTAAATACTTACCACATTTTCTTTAATTTCTTTCTTATATTTCAAAAAGTCACTGTCAGGGCAATCATAAGATCTTTTATCTATGTGACACTTGTATTCAGTGTTTTAGGTTATTTATAGCTCCCTTTAGAACTAATATATTATCTAGTTTGCCTTATCCGGCCCTTTTGTTATCCTTTCTACTACCTGCTTTTGTACATTTCATAGTTTACTAGTAAGGAGGTGAGGCTGAATTGGAGCTTTTTCCCACTTGTACTTTTTGCAGAAGAAAATACTGTTACCTTGAAAATTGATTTCAGTTATTTAGGCCATGCATATTTTCAAATTCCTTCTTCCCACTATTCTTTATTCCATCACTAAAGACAGTCTTTGGTAGGAGTTTTTAAGTTTTCTGTTTTAGCCTCTTTTATTTATTTTTTAGGGTGGTCCTAGGGTTTGAACTCGGGGCCTGGGTGCTGTCCCTGAGCTTTTGTGTTCAAGGTTGGCCCTCTATCACTTGAGCCATAGTTCCACTTGGAGCTTTTTGGTGATTCATTTCAGATAAGAGTTTCACAAACTTTCTTGCCAGGGCTGACTTTGAACAGAGATCCTCAGGTCTCAGCCTCCTAGTAGGATTACAGGTGTGAGTTACCAGTGCTTGGCTTTCACTTTCATTTTTTATGTCCTAGCCAATCCTATTCTTCCTTTAGAGTTTTTTGTCTTGGTATTATAGCAAGTGCTGCCTTGATGGGGGTACATTTTAGAACTTAATATAATAAATATTTTAATGTATTAGAAATGACACACTAAAACTTCTAGGAAAAGACAACTTGGAAGTTTTGGTTGCAAATATTTATCTTACGATCTGATACCTTAAAATGACTCCTGTCACTTAACAAGATGATTTGAGTTACTTGTTTCTCACATTGAAAGTACAGTTTCATAAAATTAAAGGGAAATTTAGCTTTACCAAAATAACAGGCTTAGAAAAAAATAGATCTGTTTTCCTCTAGAGTTTGTATTTTAGTAGAAAAATTTGTCACGTCTATAGACATTTTAATAGAAAAATTAAACTTGTTCACTGATAATCTAATAGTCAAAATGTAAACTTAAAGTGAGATTCAGCTGGGTGATGATGGCTCATGCCTATAATCTTAAGCTATTTAGGAGGCTGAGATCTGAGGATCATGGTTCAAAGCCATACTGGGCAGGAAACTCTGTTGAGACTCTTACTTCCAATAAACTACTCAAAAAAGCTAGAAGTGGTACGTAGCTACAGTGGTAGAGCACTGCATTTGAGCAGAAGAACCTCTGGGACAGCACCCAGGCCCAAAGTTCAAGCCCTAAGATAGGGGAGGAAAAAAAGACTCTCAGTCATACTTTCTAGGAATAATTCCTGTTCATTTCTCTATACTACACATCCTAATAGGCAGATTATGTGTGGATAGTTTTCTTCAAATGGTGTCACTATGCATAATGAACATTATATTTTGAACAAAGCAAAAGGGTTGAGCTTTGAATATTTTAGAACTTAAGATTAATAACTCTGCTAAATGGGAACAATTTGAGATTTATAACTCCACTAAATTAAGTATTAAGATTTAGTTAAGCCAGGTTTTAGCTTAATATAGTCAAAATTTAATTAAGATTTAGACAACTGAAAATTAAAATTTAGACATTAGTTTACTCTTTAAATGACAGAGGCATATTAGTGCTTTCTTAAACTAAGAACTCAGCAGATTGAAGGTGCTATAATCAAACATTGGTGAACATGGTATGATTTCTAACTTGCACTTGAAGAGCAGTGGTCAGCAAAGTTTTTCTGTAAATAGCTATATAATAAATGTTTTAGTCTGTAGCTCACTTGGGGTCCTAATCATAACCTTTTCTTTTCTTTGTTTTTTTAAGGATCCTTTAAAATTAAAAAAAAAAACCCACAAGCTATATGGAAACCTCAGATTTAGCTGTAGGGAGTCATTTGTTAACCTGACAATAGAAAAGTAATTTTCATACTGGCATTACCAGAATCCCAACCTTTTGGCTTCTAAGACAAGTTTGAGATAAAAAGATATAAATTCATAGAGAACAGTAAATGGTTATGGACGTTTTTGAGAAAACTTTGAAGATATCACTTTTCTTGAAACATGAAGCATAAATTTCTTAAAAAATTTAAAATGTTTTTTAATGTTTAAATTTAGGTATGAAGCCTATTCATGCTGCAGACAAACAGCTGCTTATAGTGGCAAATGCCCACATGCATTGGGACCCAGAGTATTCTGATGTGAAACTCATCCAGACCATGATGTTTGTCTCAGAGGTTAAAAACATTCTGGAAAAAGCCTCAAGTAGGCCTGGCAGCCCAACTGCAGATCCTAATTCCATCCCGCTGGTGCTATGTGCAGATCTTAACTCATTGCCAGATTCAGGTATTTATAACATCATTTCCTTCTAATTTCAGTTTCGTTTTCAATCTTAATTGAAAGGCCAGCAATTTCCTGACTAAAAACAGAATTTTGCTCCTAAATCAAGGAATATACATACGTGTGTGTGTGTGTGTGTGTGTGTCTGTGTGTGTGTGTGTGTCTGTGTGTGTGTGTGTGTCTGTGTGTGTGTGTGTGTCTGTGTGTGTCAGTGTGTCTGTGTGTGTCTGTGTAGAACATTCCAGGAGTTGTGTGTGTGTGTGTGTGTGTGTGTGTGTGTAACATTCCAGGGATGGGACAATGGGTAACAGCAGAAACTTAATAAAGAAACTATTTCCAAAAGAAACCAAAACAGTGGATGTGTCAGTATGGAGCTGCTAGGGGAGTTTGGGCTTTACTACCTACTCTTAAAGGTAAGGTAGGACCTATCTTCAGTACTTAGGAAAAGTTGTTATAAGTAAGGGCCAGTAACTGATTTCAGTGATAAAATCAGTGCCTGCCAAACTAACAAAAAGGGAACCTGGAGAAAATAGACCACTTCCTCGCTCTGTTTCTGTCTCTAATCTCTGGCAGTGCTTCCCATTGACCAAACCCAACTAGAATATGGAGAGTAGTAAAGGGGGTTGCAGTTGATGGTAATAAAGGTCAGCCTCCTGAGGCCTAGAGTACAGAGAAGGAGCAAACAGAAAGTACTCAAAGTATTCATTGTAGGTAACTATCTACTTTAATAACTTTCAGTAGGTTTTCATTGAATTAATTGGTATTGGAATACCCATATTAGATACAGAATGGTCAGCGTTCTTCTAGGATTTTATATTAACTTGTTTGACTTCCACTAAACCACATTATGTTCAAACTTGTAGGATTTTGTAAAACATAGAGCTCCATTTAGATACAAAATTTCAAATGTAAAGACATTAAACTACTACTCTTTGCTGTTATCAAACCTTCTAGACTTTGCATATTGTCATTATTGTGCTGGAGATTGAACGGCCTTACTGACAAAACTATCACAACCTCATTGAATTCTTTGTGAGGTTTAAGTATATGAAGTGCTTACAATAGTACCTGGATTATAGTAAATTAGCTCAATTGTTTGAAATATCACAGTACTCAAATGGTGTTCATTACTTATTATATCTTATTCCTAATCTTTATAAGGTTTATGGTAATTTTTTCATGTTTTCTAATGCAATGAACATATGGAAAATCCAAAATCTATTTCTTTTGTAAATGATTTTTATAATATATGCTATATTTATATATTCTCGTAATTGTTAATTGACTTGTAAAATGCAAATATTGCAGTTTAGAATAATCCAAGAACACAAGTCTTTTCTATGAATGCCACCTAGGTCCTAGAGGTCTGCTGAATCTGAAAAGCTACGGATGATATTCCTAGGTAATCTCAATACTTCATTCTGCAGTAGGCAGATACCTTATAATATAATAATATAATATTGCTAATACATTTTTAAAACAAGAAAGACAGCTTCATATGACTAATAAATCCACTCTGGTGAGTCTATGGCAGTAGATCTTAACTATCTAGTCTTGTGTGAAGACCTAAATGGTAGTATTCCTTTCTGTTCTACTAGGTGTTGTGGAATATTTAAGCAATGGAGGAGTAGCTGACAACCATAAAGACTTCAAGGAACTAAGGTACAACGAGTGTCTTATGAACTTCAGCTGCAATGGAAAGAATGGAAGCTCAGAAGGGAGAATCACACATGGCTTCCAACTTAAGAGCGCCTATGAAAATAACTTGATGCCTTACACCAATTACACCTTTGATTTCAAAGTGAGTAACAGTTTCTGGGATGATACAGAAATTACTTCAAATAGAAACGTATGACAGTAACAACCTATCAATTATGCAATCTTTAAGAAGTTTTAGCTTCCCAGAATGTGTGGTCTAAGTGTACACCAGTAACTGTTGCAGTTGAACCATCATTTGTTCAAATTTCACATGTTAATAATAGCACCTACTTCTAAAATGTTTACTTACTATGCGTCAAGTACCAGATATAGTTAGTCCTAACCTATCCATAACATCCTTATAGGCCAGCAAGGACCCAAGAAAATAAGAACCAAATATAAAGTTACTTTGATTTTTACATAGTATTATTTCATAGTTTTCTTAGTGCTTTCTGTTGGTATTTCATTTAAGATATTATGTGTTTTTTTTGTGTGTGTGTTTTTTGCCAGTTCTGGGGCTTGAACTCAAGTCCTGTGCATTGTCCCTGAGCTGCTTTTGCTCAAGGTTAACACTACACTTGAGCCACAGTACCATTTCCAGCTTTCTCTGTTTATGTGGTACTGTGGAATCTGACCCAGGGTTTTGTGCATGAACAAAGCCACATTCCCAGCCCTTTGTTTCTTTTAGGGGTGGGGCTATAAGATATTTTTTTGTTGTAGTTGTCAGTGCTAAGGTTTGAACTCAAAGCTTTGCACTCACTTGGTATTCTAGGACATGAACCAAGTCTTAAACCAAGCTTTTTGTTGGGTATTTTGGAGATGGAGTCTCACAGACTTTTCTGCCTGGGCTGGCAGAAAAGGTTCTGCCCTGGCTGGCAGAACCTCTATTCTCTGGATGTCAGCTTCCTGACTAGTTAGAGCACTAGATTATGGGCATTAGCCACTGGTTCCTGGAAAGTCCATCTTGAATCCATATAATTACACTAATATATTCCGATGCAGTTGAATACTTTAGCTTTAAAAAGGATTAGAAGGCCAGGCGCTGGTGGCTCACACCTGTAATCCTAGCTACTCAGGAGGCTGAGATCTGAGGATCGCGGTTCAAAGCCAGCCCGGGCAGGAAAGACCGTGA
>NW_012267265.1:6609291-6625326 GCF_000151885.1 Dipodomys ordii | reverse complement strand
ATCTGAGGATCGCGGTTCAAAGCCAGCCCGGGCAGGAAAGACCGTGAGACTCCTATCTCCAATAAACCACCAGAAAACCGAAGTGGTGCTGTAGCTCAAGTGGTAGAGCGCTCGCCTTGAGCTGAAGAGCTGAGGGACAGCGCTCAGGCCCAGAGTTCAAGCCCCATGACTGACAAAAAAAAAAGGATTAGAAGTGGTGCTGTAGCTCAAGTGGTAGAGCGCTTGCCTTGAGCTGAAGAGCTGAAGGACAGTGCCCAAGGCCAGAGTTCAAGCCCCATGACCGACCAAAAAAAAAAAAACCCAAAAAACTAAAGGAAAAGACTTCCCCTCCCTACCCCCCCAAATTCTGAAGGAATGGGTGTTGTGTAGGACCAGCTGTTTAGAAATATTATAGTGACTTTCTGTAGTTAATTCCTACAGATTAACTACAATTGCCTATTTTTGGATTATTTTGTCTATCTGTGGCCCTTTTATTTTACTTCTGACTTTCTTTTCAAATAACAATATTCTGAAAAATACAGATGTTAGAAAGTTGGTATATGAAGCCTATAAATGACTTAATACTAAATAAATTATGAAATGGGAATTTTGCATCTCCAAAAACCCTTTTCTGTTTTTAATGTTTTTAGAAACATATTAGGAAGGGCTGGAAAGGTGGCTCAGTGGTAGAGTGCTTGCCTTGCATGCATGAGGCGCTGGGTTCGATTCCTCAGCACCACATAAGCACCACATAACCACCATGTAGTTGTGATTATAGGCTTGTACCACTACACCTGGCTTTGTTCACTGTTTTGAGAGTATTCCATATGTTTTGCTGGAGTAGGGTAATCTAAAAAAAAAAACATGAACTTTAACTTTTTTCCTAAAATATATTGGTAAAAGTAATCATTAATCAAAATGAATGATACCTTTAAAATTTTTCCATTATAAAGGTGATGTATAGAGTGGTTAAAGTTGCACTGTTCGGTAATTAGTACATTTCTTTTTGGACAATGTGCTCTCTCCCTCATACTGTCTCATTTTTTCCCTCCTGTCTCCACCCACAAGTTGTTGACCTGTTAACCTTTTCCCTAAAATATCCCTGTAAAGTAGGCATTAACCAAAAGAAATGATACATTTTAATTGTATTATTTTAACTATTTGGATTTAATATTAACAATGGAAAGCCCTTCTCTAGACAAGTAGGTTCTTTTGTTATTCTCACCTTGATCATATGAAAATTGATAAACAGAAACATGGTTTCTAATATTAAACAATGCAAAAGTACTACAGGTGGCTTACACCTATAATCTTAGCTACTCAGGAGCCTGAGATCCAGGGATTGCTGTTCAAAGCCTGTCCAGGCAGATTTCTTCTCCAAAATAGCCAGCAAAAAATAGGGCTGGAGTGGCTTAAACGATAGAGCACCAGCTGAACAAGCAAGGACTCTAGACACTGAGTTCAAGCTCCCAAAGCTGTTCAGAATTTTTTTCTTAGTAGCCCATTTCATTCTGATACCACTTAAAATATTGATTGAATTCACTATTAGTAAATACGTGTAAATAGGTATTTCCAGCCAAGCACAATAGTATTAGCTGTAACCTAACACTTAGAAGGCTGAGTGAGGCAGAAAGATTATAAATTCAAGGCTAGCTTGTACTATAGCAAGACCTTGTCTCACTTTTAAAGAAAAAAAAGATACTTTCAGATGTAGAAATATTTCCAACTTGGTTTTAAATAGGAACTATAAATAATTTTCTTTGTTGCATACACAGTCTAGGACAACCTAGGCACTTTGATTTTGAAATGTGCTGATCATACCAACTGTTTAGCTATAAGGGATAACATATATATGGCTCACTGCTAAATGATTTTTGCTTGAATGCCTTTATGAAAAGGGAAATCCAAGATTTGTGAAAACGAGTATTTTAAACTAAAGAACGGGTTACAACAGATAAGCATACGTAGTAGTTTGTATATAACAAATCTGGGAATGTGGAAATAATAGTAAAAATCCAAAGACATGTTTTATTGTTCAGATGTATTTGAATATCTTGATGTGCAAATATTATCCCAGTTCTCATTATTTTCTATATAATGTAACTGACACAATAGTTTCCATAATTTTTAGACCTAACTAAATCAGGCCAGTTCTAAAGGTGCTCAGATACAATGCAGAAATTTAAGACAGTGATTGAGTGGAATATCGAGATACCTTTATTTCATGTAGTACCCATTGAAGATTCCAGCCTTATTGAAAGATTTCAACCTGAATTCAGACTGAAGATTTTTAACTTAATAGGTATCAAAAGCACCAGTTATTTTGTTACTTGGTTAATAAATTATTCGTTCTATAACGTTTTTCTCTTTTTGTAAGCATATGTATTTCTTTTCCCCCCCCCCAATCCCATCTCTTTCCAGGGCGTGATTGACTACATTTTCTATTCCAAGACTCATATGAACGTGCTTGGTGTCCTGGGGCCTTTAGATCCTCAGTGGCTGGTTGAGAACAACATCACTGGGTGTCCACACCCTCACATCCCTTCAGACCACTTCTCACTGTTAACACAACTTGAACTCCACCCTGCCCTCCTGCCTCTTGTCAATGGTGTTCACTTGCCTAATCGGAGGTAGTGGAGTACTGCCCTGCAAAGGCGGGGATCTGTTGCTATGGACCTGTACAGTTGTAAATCAAAGTATGTAGGAGTGAAGTATGGCCATCCTTAAGCTGCTTCTTCAGGTTCCTTTCATTCTGTGTTTGCTGTAAGACTTGTACATTTTTGTGCATATTGATAATCATTTGGCACTAGGGCTGGAACCAAAGTATTACTATCTATCCAAAATTTTAATTTAACATGTTTTTAAATTGAACTTTCTTCATATTATATTAAGAGCCAATATTCATAATTGGTAAATCCATCATTTGAGGCCCAGCAGCAATGTATTTGTTTCTATAAGACAAATACATTCTTTTGAAATGGTTTCAAATAAGCCTACTGTATTTTGTAAAAAGCAATTTTTAAAAATTATACATACAAGATTTTAAATTGAATGACGATGGCATGCCTTGGGGGGGGAAACTTTCCAGAATTTGTTTTCCTTTTGTTAACTTTGGCACCGGAGTTATTTGCACATAAATAGAGCACTTAAATTTGCTTGATCTGTACATAAAATATATAGCCACTAGCCATAATAAGACAATTTGAAAATTAAAGATGATTGCATAATATGCTTTCAAAATTAATCATTTAACAGCACATGATAGTTCATTGGCTACATACAGGTTTTCTTGTCCCCTTATCTTCCTTTTAGAAGTATTCTAAGCCTGGCTCTCCATTTTATACAGAAATAACAGGCATATACTGCCATATGGCTTGAAAATGGAATTTGTATGTTTAGGATGCCCACAAAATTAGTGTCTGATATTTTTCATTATTCCTGTCCACCCTTTTTTTCTGTCTAGGAGACATGATGTATATCATTTTTACCACGATAGTCAAAGGTTTGAAAAACTATTGAATGTAAAGGTCCTGATGAAATATTTAAAAAGAAAGCCATACACATGTATTTCATTTGTTTCCCAAACCAGGTTTAAGTGGCTGTTGGGTATGGTTTTTTGAGGGTAACAATGGAAAGGTTTAGGGGGAGGACAGTTTTGGTGTAGTAGTTTAAAATCTTGGATCATTTTTCCTGACTCTAGCTGCCAAATGGCCATCATATGCTTTTAATCTTTGTTTCCATTATCTGTCAGGGTTGAATTCAGAAGCTACTGGTTTTATTCCCAACTGTTGATGCCTTTAGATGTGTTGGAAAGCTTTTCCTTTTTTTTTTTTTTTTGCCTGGGAGGAGCCATTTGAAAATCTGACTCAAGAGGCAGTGAGTGTAATACCATTTTGTGGGAGGGGGGAAATTGGTTGGCTACTTGATGCTAATTATGGTACAGTAACAGGAAAAGGTTGTGTCTGTGTTTTTAAGTTTTTCTTTATTCTGCTTTTTTGCTGCTATATGAGAGTTTTCTGAAATTTATATTTTAAACTTTTCATGCACTTTACTGTTTCTAGTTTCAAAATGTGATATTTTTAATAAACAAGAAATTTTCCATTATGTGAATGAAATTTTAAAAGAAAATAGCCTATATTTGTGTCTCACTAATATATAAAGTATGAGTCAAATTTAATTATTTAAATATCAGTAATTTGTCTCCTCTTTCAAACCTGACATCTTAGGCTGTTTTATTAGTCTTAAATGATACATTTCATTTGGTCATTTTATACTAATTTCTTCCATAGTAAATTAATCAGGCTATATAAAATATTTCCCCTAAAGGGTAATTTTAGTGGGATGAGGGTGGTGGGATGATGTCTTATCATACAGGATTGCATCAGAAGGGTTCTGTAAAGCCTAAACTCCCTCTTAAAAGTGCCTAGTGATAGAGGCATTGTTTGTCATCTATAATTTGAAATGGCACTGTTGTTCAGTGAAGTTTGATATTAAGACATTCTTTAAAAAATGTTAAAGTACCAGAACAAACAAAACCCTTAAGATGACAGATTTTCCTCAACATGCAGGTATCCCTTCTTATATACCTCAAGCATCCAACATCTAGTCATGCAAATTGATTACCTGAAGCATAGTACTGGAAAGTAGAATAGCATGAAAAACTTAATTTTGTGGACATTACCTTTTTTTGTAATCAGCTACTGTATGTTTTATTTTAGATCTTTGGTTTGGATTGGTTTTCTGCTCTGGAGGTATATGCACTAACAAAACATTTTCCTCCTTTCATATACGCATGTTAATTAGCAATGTGAGCAATATTTCCTACCATACTTCACTCCCAATATTTTTGAGATGTTTGTATAAAATGGAATTTAAAGTTCACTTATGATTGTATATGAACCACAGAGGAGCCCATTTATTAATAAAATACCTTTTTAATAGTTAAATGTAGAGGGAAAAATAAAAAAAAATTGGGAAACATTGTAAACAGCTTAAGTTTATTTTGTGTATGATTGAGGCACTCTGTTGCAGGAAGGTGTGTAATTGGGTTCTCTCTGCTTCCAAATGCACTCTTTCAAACCATTCATTAATGATCCTGTGTATTTTTCATGTGGCTTTAGTAAATGTTGGTAGTAGTTCTGTTGAAGTAATTGTGTTTTAGGTGGCACACACAGTTGGGGTATGGTAACCCAAATTCATGTGCACGGTTTCCCTTAGGCCACTGCCCAAGTTTCACACACCTTTGTACTCTTTGTAAAAGGAGTGGTATCTGTTTTGAGCTGCCAATTCAGATGATCAGAAATGCTGCTCTCCTCAGCATTGTCATGCCATTTGGAACTTTGGCAGAGAGACGCCAAAAGGAAGAGGTGAATGACGTATGATATGTATTCAGTGAAAGTAAAATATTTATGCTCAGATACATTCTCAGAATAAGTTAATAAGCTTTATCCTATTGGGCTGCTGCATATTTTATCTGGAGATAAAAGAAAATTTGGGCATTTTTAGGTTGTAATGTTTAACTTAAATATGATTTCTGATATTTATAAACTGGAGTGTTCTTTAAATTTATTAAAACAGTGTTTGAGGAAGGATAACCACACTGTTTGCCATTCTAGCAGTCATACAAGCGCATGTCATGTCACCCACTCTCAGGCACCAATATCGTCCTCATAGCTTTACACGTTTTACAGGGGACATTGCAGCATCCTCAGGACTGACATCTGGAAAAGGCTCACATCCACTTACTGCTCCTTGCTTGTTGACTTTGTTTTAAAATATTGTGCCTGGTGTCAACTTTTAAGCAACAGCACTGCCTAAAAGCAAGCAGAGAACAGAATCCCAGCACCATTCTATAGGCAACTTTTTAGAATTCAGATGTAGTAAATCTGTTCAAGATTTATGGTGTTTTATGTAAAAAACTTTTGTACAACATAGCTGAATATTTTTGTTTCATTTCTTTCATGTAAAGCGTGTGAACGTTTGTTTGAATACCATATGTTAAAGTCAGGTATGGCATAATGGGTTCTGAGACCAGCTTTTTTCCCTTCCCATTTGCCTTTTCCAAACTTTTTTTTCTTTAATTTTTCTGATAATCATAGGCAGATATTTAATTTTACTAATAAGCTTCCTGTGTGAATGTATTTTTTTAAAAAGCCACTAGCCACTATGTTTTAGTGTTGTAGTTTGCAGAATTATAAAGTTCCATTTCTTGTTTGTCCCTGAGCCCTTTAAATAAAGTTATATGTTATAGAGAATCAAGAGAAAAAGTCGAAAGATACCCAAGACTCAGATTGTTAGAATTGAGGGTGTGGCATATTTAAAACTGGAACATAGGCCAACATATTGTGTTCCATTTAAAATTTTTGTCTCAAATTTATATATTCAGTAGGTGAAATTTTAAGTCTATTGCATTTCCAAGAATTTAAAAACTACAAATACCTTCTCTAATTTTGATATCAAAGAGCAAAGAGTAGAGAAAGCACAAGGCAAAAATAAGTTAAATATATTCTTTGAAGGAATCAGAAGTGTTTGAGTTGCCATTCATAATACAAGGCTAGATTTTCTAGTGTTAAAAATTGTCGGTGTCCCAGTATTTATTTGATTCTAATCTTTTATATTCAATGAATTTATGAGATATTTTAATAGCTTTACAAACTGATGACTGATTAGTAGCTCAGTAACAGAAATCATGATCAGTTTTATAGCAAGCAAAGGCTTTAAGGCACGATTTCAAAATACCATATTTATGTTTTGACAGAAATGTGAAGTCTCACATTTGTAAGTTTTTTCCTTCCCTCCTCTCCTTGCAACAAATCACCTTTTTAATGTATTGAAGATTGTTTACTCTTTCCTTTTGAATTGTATTATCTTTATAGAACTCTGAATTAGTGTTAAGCAAATGAACTAGAGAAGTTAGGATTATTTTTTTAAGCCAGAAAATTTACAGAGAGATGGAACCTTTGTTGCTTGTGATTGCTGTGGGTTATTTTTACGTTGTAAGAAAGAGCATCATGCTTTCCAGATTCACGTATAAGTAATCTAGTACATCTTTAACTGGCTTATTTGTTAAAGCTATAACATGTTTAGGAGCAGGAAGCAAAAGCACCTGTCATAATTACCACCTAAAAGCTGAAGGGTAACAAAATTGGCATCCTCATATGTATAACAGAGATGTTCTGAACAACATCCACAGAAAGAGAAATGGGGGATAACCTCTCCTTTCTTTATGGTGATAAAAGGAGAGCAAGCATTTTTCATTTTAATCAAACCTTTATGTAAATTTCTCTGTAAAAGTCCTGCAGGAAGAAATAGGAAGATACCAAGAAAAGCAAGCCAAATTAACATAGTCAGCAATTTCCTTTGGCATAAGTTTGGTTAGACTTGTGCTATTCTTCAAGTGAAGGAAAAACAAGCATGGTGAAATATTCATTCAACAAGCATAGGAGTACTCTCCATTGAAGGGTGTACTTAAAAAGCATATGAATCAAAGATATGTCTATTAAATGTTAAAACTTTTTATGGCACATCCTACAAATTGAATAGCATTAAACTGAAATTTTAAGTGTGCATCAGAAATAAAACACATGGGTATTCAAATGCCAGAGTCATACGGCTTTGGGGGTAGTGGCACGGGACATTCAGCTTTCAGAATCTTTGAAAAAGGATGATTTGGCACTCACTACTAGTTGTTTTTATTATAACAATCTCCCCAAATTTATATAATTTGCTTGTATGTCTGTCATTTTTAACTGTAAAGCATGGGAACAGTCCTTTCTCATTTCAAATTTTTTCAGATTACTGATGTATTTTTCTTAGCTTTCAGGGTTTTTTTTTTGGCTTTCATTTTTTAAAAATGTACTATATGTGTTTAGGCAAATTAAACTTACAAAATTTGCTCAGCATTATTGTATCAAACAATGACTTTGCTTCTCACCGAACAGATTTAAGTATACTGCTACATGTTTCAATCTGATAGAGTAATTGATGCATTATCTGGGTTTATATTTGTTCAGAAACTGTACTGCCCTTTCTCTGTGCTTAACGTGCTAAAAATATATTCCCTTACCTGTGAAATTCCTGAGCGGTGCTTTGCCAACATTTGGGGGACGGGTTTGGATGGCTGTGTTACTGCACATTGGATCTGGATGTGTTCGGTGTTGTGGCAAATTTCTTAAACACCAGCAGCACTGGGAAGTGCACTATGGGCATTCACACAGTTTTCTAAACGCAAACAGTTCTAGAAGCTGAAGTAGAGAGAGTTCAGTGGCCATACTTGTAGTGTTTTAAGAAAGATGTTTCAGCTTGGTTTTCATTTCATTTCAGCATAACACTTTTTCTTCAAGAGAAAGAATGTCTATGTACCTCTTTAAAAGGGCCATCTTGGTCAAATTCATTTGCTTTCAATTGTGATTTCTGCTGATCATATAATATGTGCCAACTATTTGTCCATGGGACTGTCTGCTCTTCCACTCAATGTGTCATTTGAGTAGGAAAGGACTCACTTGTTTTCTTTCATTACTTGGCATTAAGTTGAATAATTCATTATTTTGCATACATCTGAATGATTCTGTGGTCTATAAAATGTTCCTACAACTAATTTTAATGATCAAAAGCAAAGCACATGATTTTAAAACTGAGCAGGAGATTTGGTAATTTTCTCCCTTAATACTTGGTAATTTCTATGAATACTATTCCAAAGCAAATTTTACTGTTTTCAGTTTTGTATTTACTTTGATTTTTGTCCCAAGAAAAAGCCAAGCATTAAATCAACTTGTTATTGTGTTCCAGTAAGTTTAAAGTTTTCTTTTTCTTTAATTTTTATTAGAGGATATAATGAAGTGCCATGTAACTGTAGCTTGCTAGTGTTTAATGTTTAATAGACTGATTTCTGTGATGTTCTAAACACTTAACACTCTGTCATCCCTGGAGAAAGTGGTTCTACTCTTATTTATCACATTCTCTCTGACAAAACCACCAGCTGCTTTATTTTTCTATTTATTAAACAGTTGATGTCTGAAGCTTGACCAAACTGCTCAGCTGAGATGTTTTTCACTATAGACACTGTACAAAATGTGCGTGCAAAAGGACAGTTGGGTGGTAGTATTTTTTCATTAATGTGAACATTGACTACACAAAGCAGCCCTGCCTTTTAAACCTCGTGGCAGCTCAGAAGGGAGGTGCTTAAGAACCTTAATTACTATGTCAGAAGACAAAATACTTTTTTCCATTTTGGAGATTGGGTACTGCTCACACATGATGTATAGGGCTAAATATATATGCTTGTTTCCTTGCACCTGTGTACTTCTCCCTTCTCCCCTCCCTTTCCTTCCCCTGTAGGCAATAAATGGCCATTTTGCAACTGCATATTTTTGTCTTGGTTTTTGATTATTTGTAACATGTTAGTTTCTGCATTTAGGTTGGTATTTCTCTTACTGAACTAGGAAGCCAAGATGATTACAAATACAGCAATTTTTTTTTGCTAAAAATTACATAAACAAGTATTTTCCTTAGAATAGATTTTTGAGGTTATGTGACTTGCTTTGCCAGTAGGAATCTACACAAAGGAACCTGTGCCACTTGTGGGTGGAATTTTAAAGAGATGGTATATAAATTGCCATATTTCATTTTCTTGCCTTGATGATGATGGAAATATATGCTGAGATAGAACTTCTCATTCAAGTTTCCTCTGACTTCTGGACATGTAGTAAGAAATAACTTAAATCTTAATGTTTTTAATATGAAGATTTTTTTGTAAGGACATAAATTTGGCATATCCTGAGTGATCGACAACCATCAAACAGACCAGCTGAGTTACCAGCTGGTAACATTCAGTTATGTTCTTTGAACAAGATGCTCTAGGGGATATAAAGATAAGACAAGGCTCTCTGTCTCCAAAATAAAAAAAAAATTCATGTTTGGATCATCTCAAGTCTTAGAATCTTGGAAAGATGTCTCATTTAGAACACTGTTCTGGCAGTGAGTGACACAAACTGAGTGGACCAGCCTAATAGTGTTTGGGAAGACATAGCATATTATTTTGGAATAAGAATGACAACTTGCCAACATTGTCAGAATTTCTAAGGTGAAAGTGCACTGTTTATTTGCCCTTGAATGAAGGATTCAATGTCAGCCAGAGGTCTCTATCTTCACCTAAGCTTTTATGTTGGCAAGCCTGAAAGTTCTCAAAGAACAGAATCACTCACATGTGAAGTAGATTTCAGTCTAGGTTTCAAGATGACTGTTGAAAACATGAACATGCTCCTTAGAGTTTTGAAGACATTCGCCATGTGTTCCTGCATTCCGCCATGTGACTGGGCAAAACATAAGGCTCAGTGGTAAAGTGGAGATAATAAAATTTCATGAACTAGTTTTCTTAAAAAGCAGAGCCCAAGACAAGGGCTTGCATAGAGGTAGCTCATTTTGATATTGACCAAAAAATGGAGGAGTGGGAAGAAGGAAAAGCAAAGATAATGGTACATTACTATGGGGCATAAACCTGCCAGAGACTTTCTGAGGAATGAAATGCCCTTAGCATTGTCTTCATGTAAACTATGAAAACAGGGAATTGTGGACTACCATCTTCCATTAGTAAATGGTACTACACGGGTGTCAATTCCTTTTCTCATCTTTGTGTCAAATTTACTTGGCATGTTACTGCAGGTGTCCCATAGTGAGAAAATGGGATTGGAGGTAGTGTAGTATGGCTAGTGCCAAGTACACTAAGTTACCTGTGTGAGTCTGGTTACTGAGGCAATGGTGAGAACAGGAAGGGAGCTGAGGGTGTGGCACTGAGCACAAGATAGAATAGTAATGTTTCCCTTGCTCTACTGAGATCAGTTTGGCCCTACGGTTACTGTTAAGATCATTTCATAACAGCCTCATTGGCTGAGATAGACTGTAATCTCACAAAAGCAAAAATAAAAGTAAGAACCAATCACCCTCAATAGTAGAACCAAAGTAACAATCCCTTACAAGTTCTAAGGCTATGACCAATGTGTCATCTCTCTTCTGTTCCAATTTAGTTTCATGCACAGCTTTGAAGACCATGCTTGTACTTTCTGTGGCTCTGTTTCTCATATGTGAGTCTTGAGGCTGTTCTTTAGTGTTTGCCCTTGAATAATTCCTAATGAGTGACCATTGTTATTCTACATCAAATTCATCACCAATGAAAGCATACTGGTGCATCAACAAGCAATGTGACTAGACTGACTCAGATCTAGAATACTTCCTTGGCCTATTTCTGCTACTAGATCAAGTCAATTTTCCACTAAGGCTAGAGCCTGAGAAATCTTCTGTGCAGGTAGTGAATTTAGGGTTATGATCTTAAACAAGAGGACTGGAAGAATCAAAAAATAATCCAGTGGTGAGTTATTGAGCTAACGATCTATGTAATGTAGTCTTGGTCTTATCGAGGATCTTCCAAGGAGCTATGTAAAAGGCATAGCCATTTAAGAAACAAGAGGCTAGAATTTAATGGTTCCTCTACCCCATCAGTCAAAGATCACTTACCTGAATGTTAACTCCCTCAAAGATCTAGTCTTCAGATTTGACATGCAGAGATTTTCAATTTCTGTTGAAGCAAATAAGGGAAATATACTCAGTTATAACAGCAAATGATAAAGTTCTTACTGAAATAATCATATTCCTGAGTTTTTTAAGCATATATACTTTGTATCCCCTCATTTGTAAATCATGGCAAATACAAGTAGAACTTACATTTAGAGTGCTAGAGAAGTTGGGAGAGATGGCAGAGAATGATACAAGGGGTAATATCAATCAAGACCCATTGTACTTATAAACATTTGTTGAATGGTAACTCCTTTGTGCAACTACTTAAATAAAAACAGAATTTAAAATGGGCTTATGTACCAGGTTTTGTGTGCTTATTACATATTGTTTACTTCTCACAATAATTCAGTAAAATACTGTAATTCTCTTTATTTTCCAGATGCAACTTTGGCCCACAAAGATTGACAGTTCATTAGCCAAGTGACACAAGTTCATGTGGGAAAAGACTGTGAAACAGTCTAGGCTATAGTGCAAAAGGCCTTTCCCATGGAGCCTTGAGACCTTGCATGCCTGTGGTGTCCAGCTTCACCTACTATCATGTAGTGCCTCAGTACAGTGGGTGTTGTATTTGGCACTGAAGTGTACACAAAGTCAAGTGGCTGCCTAGCCTGAGATGGTACTGTCCTCTTTAGGACACATTTTCTCATCTGCTGGGATGGAGGAAGCTGAGACTCTAATTCTCTGAGAAGGAAGATCACTTGGCATTTGAAGGGTGTGGGGGTACTTGCCAGCTCCAAATCTCCCTGTGAAAATTGCTAAGGCCTTTGTTATGACCAAAGTGCTTCCTTCACAGTCTGATCCTGAGCACACTGATATGCCAATCTCCATCTGTTTTCCAAGGCATCAAAATCTTATGTCAGGAGAAAAAGGTTTCATGTAGCAGGTAATACTAGCATTTCTGGATTACTATAGGAAATAGTAATATTTGACACAGAAGTATTAAACGTAGGCCTTATTTGAAAAGGCATTGTAGACAAGTAAGAATTTGTCATCTGTAGTATAGACCCATTTCTTTGACGAACATCGATGCAAAACTTCTCAACAAAATTCTGGGCAATTGACTTCAACAATTCATCAAAAAATTATATGGTATTTTCAAGCAGTATTCATTCCAGGGATGTAAAGCTGATTCAATATACACAGACCAATTAATGTAATTCACATTAATAGAAGCCAAGACACGAACCATGTGATCATCTCAATGCAGAAAAAGCATTTGACAAGATACAAAACCCCTTTATGATGAAAGCTCTGGAGAGACTAGGAATCCATGGAACATTCTTCAATATAATAAAGACTGTGTATGACAAACCTAAAGCTAGCGTTATACTTAGTGGTGAAAAGTTAAAGGTATTTCCTCTAAAATCAGGAATGAGACAAGGATGTTCACTTTCTCCACTCCTCTTCAATACAGTATTCGAATTCCTAGCTAGAGCAATAAGGCAAAAGGCAAACATAAAAGGGATCCAAGTAGGGAAGGAAGTAAAACTCTCTTTGCAGATAACATGATCCTATATTTAAAGAGCCCCATAGACTCCATTCCCAAGTTACTTGAGCTGATCTGAAATTTTGGCAAAGTAGCAGGCTTTAAAATTAATCCACAAAATCAATGGCTTTTCTGTATGTAAACAATGAGAAGAACAAGGCTTAAATCAGGAAAGCAACTCCTTTTGTAATAGCCTCAAAAGTTACAAAATGCTTAGAAATTAACCAAAGAAATGAAGGACCTCTAAAATGAAAACTTAAGAAACCCCCAAAAGGAAATTAAAGCAGATCTAAGGAAGTGGGGAAAACCTCCCATGCTCCTGGATTGGGAGGATTAACATTGTGAAAATGGCAATACTGCCAAAGGCTATCTAAAAATTCAATACCCATCCATATCCCAACATCATTTTTTAATGAAATAGAAGAAGCAATCCAAATCCGTATAGAATAGTAAAAGATCCTGAATAGCAAAAACAATTCTTAGCAGGAAGAATACTGCTGGTGGAATATCAATACCAAACTTCAAATTCTCTTAACAAAGACAGTAATCAAAACAGCTTGGTACTTGCCTGAGGACCAGTGGAATAGAACTGAAGACCCAGAAATGAACCATCAGACCTATGGTCACCTAATCTTTGATAAGGGAGCCAAAAACACAAGATGGAAGAAAGCCTCTTCAACCAATGGTGCTAGCAAAATTGACTGTACATGGATAGAAAACTGAAGATACTTAATATCATCCTGCACCAGAATCAATTTCAAGTGGATCAAAGACCTCGAGGTAAAAGCAGATACCCTAAAAATATTTCAGGAAGGGATAAGGGACACACTAGAGTTCCTTGGCATACATCAAAACTTCCTAAATACCCAGAAACACAACAAATCAAAGAAGGGTTGGCTAAATGGGATTGCATTAAACTGCAGAGATTCTCCATGGCAAAGCACAAAGCAAGATAAACAGAAAGCTCACAGATTGGGAGAAGATCTTCACTAGCCATACAACAGAAAAGGGCCTCATATCTAAAAGTTAGAGCTCAAAAAATTAAATCCCCCCAGAACAAATCCTCACTAATAAGTGGGCTAAAGACTTAAAAATGCTCAACATCTCTGGCCATAAAAGAAATGCAAATCAAAACAACATTGAGATTCCACCTCACCCCAGTTAGACTGGTCATTATCAAGAAACCTAAAAACAACAGATGCTGGTGGGGATGAGGTCAAGAGGGAATGCTACTACATGGTTGGTGGGAGTGTAAACTTACCTAACCTCTCTGGAAAGCACTATGGAAGTTTCTTAAAAGACTAAACATAGAGCTACCCTATGACCCAGCAATCCCACTCCTGGGAATTTACATGACCACAAACAAAACCACTCTAAAGGTACCAATGAAACCATGTTTGTTGCAGCATTATATATCATAGCTAAGCCAACCCAGATGCCCCTCAGTAGATGAATGGATCAAGAAGATGTATATATACACAATGGAATTCTATTAGAAACTCCATTAGAAAGAGTGACATTGTCTCATTCATAAGGAAATGGAAAGACCTGGAAAAAATTGTATTAAGTGAAGCAAGCCAGACCCAAAGAAATACAGACTACACAGTTTCCCTAATTTATAATAACTAGAATATGTATATGATATTCTTAGCAGGGGATCACAATAGCTCAGTTGCTGAGTGCATAGGACCATATATAATGAAGCGTAAAAAATGAACCTCAAGAATTGGAAATGTGGTTCTTATTATGTCCTATATGCAGTTATTTCTATTTTTTTCTTTCTGTTTTTGTTTTCTGTACCTTTTGCCTTGTATGTAAGCTTATCTAATCCATGGAAGAGAAAGGGAACCACAGAAACAGGACAAAGGATGAACTAATGCAACAATACTCACTAAACACTATGTTGGAAATGAACTTTACAACTTTGGGGTTAGGGGTCTGAGGAATGGTAAGCAGGAGAAAATGAGGGTGGGGGTAACAATGTTTAAAAAGAAAAATACTCATTACCTTTTTAAACTGTAACCCTCTTGTTGGTCACCTTTACAATAAACAAATTAAAAAAAGGATCTGTCATCTCTTCCTGTGAATAATTTAGAAGTACCCATTAGGCATGGTTCACAGGAACAAAGCAGCTACTCTATATCAGTCAAGTGTAACAAGAGAAAGATGAAGTCAAATAGTAAATGGCAAGGCAAACCAGCGATTCATGACAAACAAAAGCCATCACCGCCATTTTAAGATAGTTGGACATTAGAGTTGGAGTTTCCAGCAGGACTGCAGCCATGGCAAGAATTTCCTATAACTGGTACTATCAACAAAGGAGGGGCATCTTTGGGGGTTGTAATCAGAGAGAAGGTTCAGAGTCCCTCCTTTCTGTTTCCTTGCATGTTTCCCAGTGGCTAAACCTCACCTGATAAAGAAGCCTGGGAATGTTTGGTGCCAGTGGCTCATTCCTATAACCCTAGCTATCTGGGATGCACTCAAGAACATTGTGGTTCAAGGCCAGCCCAGGCAGAAAGACTGCCATCTCAATCAATAGCTGGGCACAGTGCATGCCTACCATTCCATCTCATGGGAGGCTGAGCTAGGAGGATCATGGTCTCAGGTCAGCAAACAAAATTGTTTGCAAGACTTCATGTTAGCAGAAAAAACTAGGTTTGGTGATGTGTGCCTGTCAACCCAGCCATGGCAGGAAGTGTAAAATGGGAGGCTCATGTCCATGGCTGGCCTGGGGAAAAAGTGAAACTCTACCTTAGAACTAATCAGAGCATACTAGTGGCATGGCTCAAGTACTAGAATGTCTATGTGGCAAGTGTGAAGTCTCACATTCAGACCCTAGTTCTACCCTCCCCCACCAAAAAGAAAAAAAAAAGGGTCTGAAATTAATCCCCCAAAATCAATGGCTTTACTGTATGCCAATAATGAGAAAAGTGTGGCTGAAATTAGGAAAGCAACTCCATTTGTAATAGCCCCACAAAAAATAAAATACCTAGGAATTAACT
>NW_012267265.1:6597104-6606109 GCF_000151885.1 Dipodomys ordii | reverse complement strand
TACCAGCACGACTATGTTTATTGCAGCATTATTTACCATAGCTAAGATATGGAACCAACCCAGATGCCCCTCAGTAGATGAATGGATCAAGAAAACGTGGTATATATACAATGGAATTCTATGCCTCCATCAGAAAGAATGACATTGCCCCATTTGTTAGGAAATGGAAAGACTTGAAAAATATTATATTAAGTGAAGTAAGCCAGGCCCAAAAGAAACATAGGTCCTATGGTTTCCCTTATTTGCAATAACTGGTATATGTCTGAGACAAGCAGAAATGATCAGATAAGTTGATGTTAGGGGAAATGAACCCTAAGATAAGGACTCAAATGTTTTTTTTCTTTCTTGCTATTGTTTCTAACATATTTATAAGATACTTCTTTGTTGCTTTGTATGTCCCTCCCCCACGATATAACCCCTGTTTTCACTGTATTTGATGTAGGTATAATTTGTGGAGGGGAAGGGGAAAAACAAATCATTTAAATAGGGATACAGGTGGACCCATGGCAACAATGAGATGTACAAGACGTTATATATATCGAAAAATGAACTTTACAACTTTGGCGTGGGGTGGGGGTTGGGGTGGATGGGAAGGGATGGTAAGGGGAAACAAAGGAGGAGGCAACAATGCTTGATAAGAAATGTACTCATTACCTTGCCCATGTAATTGTAACCCTTCTGTATGGTATTTTCACAATAAAGAAAAAAAAAAAAAGAAACAGCCCTGCTGTAGATGTCTACCAAAGAAATACCATGACCTTTTCTCTGGCCCCTAAGTAATCCAGCAAGGATTCCTGCTTACCAAAACCACTCAGAAGCAACTTGTCAAGCCGGTTTGAAGGAATGTAGAGCCTAAGATAAAGGCTGAAGCAGGGGAGGATGGGAATGATCCAGCACAGGAAGTTCACTCAAGTCTTGTGAAGTATGTGTATACTAGATGCTGTAGATGGATTCATAGAGATACGGTAGATCTTGTGTCAAGGAAGCTTGCAAATATGACTTATAAACACTTATATAATGTATGTCATTATCCATAATAGCCTGAATGCTAGTTCTTGTGTAATCTACCATCATTTCTGATATGCCACTGATTCTTTCTCTGAGAAAAAAGAGTATAGAAAGGTATATACACACATAGAAATTGTTATAGATAAAAAAAGGCATGAAATTTCTGTAATAGCAAGCTTTTAAAGAAATTCTACCTAAGTATTCCTCTTAGAAACCCAAATAATATCCTCCATGGCCCCTACTATAAACTTAGTTTTCTTTAGCAATATACAATTATAGAGCAAATTTAATATGTTTGTGTTTCATAGACCACAGACAATGTGTATGTGTGTGTGGGGGGGGTGGTGGTTTTACATGGGGAAGAAATAGCATGGTGAATCCTGCTTTGAGATATTTCTTTTAAAAATCCAATCTTTATTTAAAGGATTTTTTTTTTTTGGTGGGGGGAGGTTTCTGGTCGTGGGCCTGAACTCTGGGCCTGGGCATTGTCCCTCAGCTCTTCACTTCAAGGCTAGCGCTCTACTACTTGAGCCACAGTGCCACTTCCGGCTTTATTTTCTTTTTGCTTATGTGGTGCTGAGGAATTGAACCCAGGGCCTCATGCACGCAAGGCAAGCATCTACCACTGAGCCACCTTCCCAGCCCTTAAAGTATTTTTACATAATTTTTCTCCCCCACCTCCATGAAGGGGACTTCATTGTCTGGCTAAATATTTGCTATTGTCCTTAAATATTTTTTTTTAAATAGGTCATGGAGCCTGAATTCTGGGTCTGGGTGCTGCCCCTCAGCTCTTCAGCTCAAGATTAGCACTCTACCACTTGAGCCACAGTGCTACTTCTGGCTTTTTCTGCTTATGTGTTGCTGAGGAATTGAACCCAGGGCCTCATGCATGCAAGGCAAGCATCTACCACTGAGCCACCTTCCTAGCCCTGTCCTTAATGGTTTGTGAAATACCTATGATAGCTCAGATAAATCAGAAAGTTTTGAGTGTAGACACTATTACTATACAAGCTTTAAAAGGAAAAAAAAAGAAAGGACTGTATGTTCTAAATATGGGACTTCTCTATCCTGTGGTCAGGGAATTAGATTGAGGCATTGACCTAAATATGCCACTTCTCTTAGACCTGCAGACTACACAACAGGCTAGCCAGCTGTTCTTGAGGAGTCTTGTATTTTTTTAAACTAATTGTAAGAGTGATGTCAGCAGCGGGGTTACAGTTACATACGTAAGGTGATGAGTACATTTCCTGCTGAACATTGTTACCCTCTCCCCTTGTTTTTTCCCCACTTTCCCTCTGCTCTGATTCCCCTTCCTCTCAAGTTGTAAAGTTCATTTCCAAGATGGTATCTTGAGAATATTGCTGTTGCATTGGTTCACCCTCTATCCTTTGTCTCACCATTAGGAGTCTTGAATTTTATCCACAGGACCAAGTTTCTTCATAAACATCTGGCTCACTGCTTACCAACTTGTGAACTTTAAGGCTACATTCAATTCCCATTGCAGGCTGATCCTTGGCAGTTTTTTTTTTTAAAGGGAGAGAACAGGGAATCATAACTCCATTGGGAAATGCATAATGAAGCTTAGGGAGGTAAATAAACATCAGAGTCTAGACACTTTGTAAACTCATTTTTTGGAGAGTAAGGCCACTTTTTCTCTGATCTTTGCATAATGTCCTCAATAAATTTTTATCAAATGAATTTATTAAAGAAGATTTAGAAAGCTGGTGGCTCACGATTGTAATCCTAGCTACTCAGGAGGCTGAGATCTGAGGATTGCGGTTTGAAGCCAGCCCGAGCAGGAAGTCTTATCTCTAATAAACCACTCAGAAAACTGGAAGTGGTGTGTGGCTCAAGTGGTAGAGTGCTTGCCTTGAGCTGAAGAGCTGAGGGACAGTGCCCAGGCCCAGAGTTCAAGCCCCCTGGCCGGATGCCCCCCCCAAAAAAAAAAAAAAGATTTAGAAATATGACATCCCTTAAATAGTTCAAAGTTGCTACATGGAAGAGGCATCAATTCTCTGTAACAATCAACTCACACCCATCTTCCCCTTAAGGTGATACAGAATAAACAGAGATCTTAACAGTGTAATTTTTAAGAAGTGGAACCACATAAAGGCTTCTTGCTAACACTTCTAGATGCACTACTTGAGGAAAAGTGATTTTGTAAAATGATAGGTTCAATTACCACTAATTGGCCTCCCAACTTTGCTATTTGGAATTATACAATTTTTAGTTATCATTTTTATTGAAATATTGATGTTCATATACACTAATAAAAATGTTTTCACAGTATTCCAAGAATGGGAATATAACTAAGGGGATTTGGAACAGACTTATCTCTAGGGCTTTTTTAGTAGGCTGGAAAACTTAGGCAGACATAATGAGTTTATGGATACAGAAAAACAATGTCATATTGTGATTAACAAAAAGCGAATCTATATATGTATACATACATATATATTATAATCTATACATATATGTTCATAAGTTGGGACTGGAGGAAATGTAGTGACTAATTTAAGTTGACATGTAAACAACTTTGAATTTTATGATAAAGGTGATGTACAGAGGGGTTACAGTTACATGTCAGGTAATGTTAGCGCATTTTCTTTCTTTTCTTTTCTTGTTCATTTTTGGTAGTTATGGGGCCTGAACTCAGGGCCTGAGCACTGTCCCTGAGCCTCTTTGGGCTTAAGGCTAGAGCTCTACCACTTGAACTACAGCACCACTTCCAGTGTATTTCTTTTTTGGACAATGTCACCCCTTCTTTACACTCTCCCAGTTTTTCTTCCCATCCCCACCCACTTCTGTATTTGGTTACCCGAAATTTCTGTGCCCCTCTTAGCGCTCCCTAAGACAGATAAAGAAGCATAAGCAACAAAAACAACAAAGAAAAAAAAACCTTGTGTCCATTTACTTGAGTTCATTTTGATCAATATTTTATATGATTAGAAGCCTATAGACATTGTGCCTTTGTATTCTTCCCTTAAGAGTACACTCCTTTGGTTCAAACTCAACTTTTAATGTAATTAAACCTCTTCCATTTGTAGAAGTTGCATTTGATTCCATTCCCCTCTTGTCTTGAAAGAGGATGGGAAATTAAAAGTGTGAGAGTAAATGGAAGGAGGATGCCTCTCCTGTCGTTTTAGGTGTTTCCTTTACGGAATCCATGGTATCTGGGGGAAGCACTTAGTGGAGTAATGAGCCCAGAAACCAAAGTGGTACTAAACAACAAATTAATGATCATGCTTTTCACGTTCCTCTTCCTTTCTGTACTACTCAACCATGATAACATCCTTTTTTTTTTTTTTTGTAAGCTTTTCATTCTCTTGGCTTCTGTTACCCCTCAGAAGAGTTAAATACGATCTGAGCCGGACACTGGTGGCTCACACCTGTAATCCTAGCTATTCAGGAGACTGAGATATGAGGATTGCAATTCAAAGCCAGCCCGGCAGGAAAGTCCATGAGACTCTTATCTCCAATAAACCATCAGAAAACTGGAATGGTGCTGTGGCTCATGTGGTAGAGCGCTCGCCTTGAGCTGAAGAGATAGCACCCAGGCCCAGAGTTCAAGCCTCACAACTGACCAAAAAAAAAAAAAATCTGACCTCCAGGACCAGAGTTCAAGCCCCATGACTGACAAAAAAAAAAATCTAACCAAAAAAATCATTTCATCTTTGCTAATCTTGTTCTTGTTCCATTTCTTTCTCTACTATCCTTGAATTTTTTCCAACTATCAGCCCTTCTTGCTTCCTTTCCTTTTAATTATTCTACCAGTCGTTGCTATTTAGATAACTTTAATGTCTGTCTCCACTCCTGATCTCTTTCTTTGGCTTTAGCCTTCTATTTCCAACTGCCTTGTTGGAAATTATTTCTGAGTTAACTTAATTAAATGACTACTTAACCATTTAAAGTTAAGTGAAACTTTCCATCATTGGGTCTGTTCTTCCTCTAGCTAGGATGAAGAAAAGATTCCTGTTAGCACTGTTCTAAAGTTTGGGAAGCCATGGAAAGAAAGAGGGAAATCACATCTATTAAGATGAGTAATGAGCAAGACCTGATAACTTCTTTCTCCTCTATATCTTATTAAATACAGACCTAGGATTACTAGTTCAAAAGTTATGAATAGTTTATTTACTACGCTGTTGTTTTATTTGTAAGGAATATCTATAAGTTCTGTACTAAATCATTCTGTCAACACTGTTTATACTTTATTTTAGGCTTTTAAGTCTATCTTATGGATATTTGGGAACTTAATATACAATTGGGAGGTGTATTTGCTGCAATAGGATAAGGGAGCTAATAATATAACCATAGAATATCTATTGATGTATGATACATAATACAGTAATATAATATATACGGATAATATAATCAAGTATGGGAGCTCATAAAATCAGAAATCTTAATCAACTACCTAGAATCTATACATCTCTGTGTAGGTTCCCCTCAAATTCCAAGGCACAGTGGATCAGCTTAGAATGGAACATGATGACGATTCCACTTTCTCTAACATTACCTAGGGTTATTTCTGATCTGATTACATTCAGAATCCTAATGAAATGACTAGAAATGGCTTTGTCTAGTAGGACTGGTTTATGTTATGAACACCTGTTGTCTAAATGCACATGAAAGCTCTTCCAAGTAGATGCCATTGACTGACTGTGGAAATGCTCAGCTGTTTGGAGGGACAAGTGTTATGTCATGTGGGCTCACAGTGACTTGCCACATCCTGAAAACAAATGCTAGGGAGAGGAATAAGAAATCCTTCCAGCATGTGTGCCAAAGGACAGAATGCCTTGCATGATGGCTTTTAAAAGCAAATATGTTGCTTTTTTATTATGTTATTAAGGCTTTTATAAGCAAATATGTTGCTTTTGTATTACACAGCGATGGGAGCATCATCTTCCAATGGAATTGTCTATTCATAGGCCGTAACTTTTTCTGTAGTGACAGACTGGTCTCAGGGATATGAAGAAGAGCCTTGATGAAGAGAGGCAATGGAGAAATGTTTGCTCTGTTCTGCTTTTCTACTTTGCTTATCTACAACTCAGAGAGGTGCCAAAGAGAGGCTCTGGGGTGACTTAGGAAAGAGGTAGAAGGTGGAAAAGAGAAATTGATTTTTCCTTGTTTTGGTGTGTGTGTGCCTAAACTGGGGCCTAAAATGCAGGGCCTGAATATGATCCCTTAGTTTTTTCACTCAAGGCTGGCATGCTACCACTTGAACTACAGCTCTACTTCCAGCTTTCATTGGAGAAGTCTCATGGATTTTCCAGCCTGCTCTGGCTTTGAACCATAATCTTCAAATATCAGCCTCCTGAGTAGCTAGGATTATAGGTGTGAGCCACCAGCACCCAGTTTTAAAGGTTGGTTTCTAAAAAATAAAGAGAGTGGTGCTCTTACAGAATTGGTAAAAGAAGACAAAGTTCCAGAACTAGTAGAAATAGTGAAATGTTTTAGTTTTTCTTGTCACCGGTGTTTGGTAACATGCTATATCTACAGCAGGGCTATTATTGTGGCATTGCTTTGTTACTATTCAGAATGTACACATGCTTGCAAAACCAATGCTATTTCTTTATGTTTTAAAAAATATGTGTAGAAAAAAGTGTCATGAAAATTAATCAAAATGATTACTACTTTTTTTTTTGGTTTTTGGCCTGTCCTAGGCCTGGGTACTGTCCCTGAGCCTTTTTGTACTCAATGCTAGTGCTCTACCACTTGAGTCACAGCACTGCTGCTGGCTTTTTTGAGTAGTTAGTTGGAGATAAGTGTCTCACGGGGATTTTTCTGCCTGGGCTTGCTTCAAACGATGATCCTCAGATCTTAGTCTCCTGAGTAGCTAGGATTACAGGTGTGAGCCACTGGTGCCTGGCTTGATTATTTCTTCTTAAAATTCATTTTTATAGTCTGTTCTTTTCCTGTTTGACTTTGGTATTTCTTAAGGTTCATAAACATACTTCAAAATCACACAATATTATGATGCCTTTCAAAGTGCTTTAGTTGTGGTTATCACTTGGTTGAATTTCATATTTAATGGATTTTTACATCGTTTCTAATATTTTTTCTATTGTAGGCTGAAAGTAACATAAGTAGGTTGGAATTTTTGTTTTCCAACACAAAATCTTACTTTGCTAACATGTTATGTAAAGAATTTAGGTAATACGTAGCATATGTAAAACTATATGTAAAAATTTACATTTCGAATCTGTCTGCACCACTAAAGTCCAGGGAGCTAGGAGTTAAACTCCTAGCAGAATGGTGGGGCTGCTAATGATATTGCTGACTGAGCATGCCAGGAATTTAAAGACTTGCTTAAACAGGGTTAATATATGGCCTGTGGGAAGACAGCTGGGTTGGAACAGACTTAGAGGTGAGGAGGTTAGCCACATTTCCCTGAAAACAGAGGACATGCCAGAGTCAGGATCAGTGAAAGCCATTTAGGGAAAGGAAAAAGCATAAAGGTTCTATTTAAGGGAACAGCTGAATGAGAGGATAGATGGTGCTAAAGTAGCTCTGAATAACTACCAAATATGGAGAATTGGGGGGGGGGGAATGAGACAGAAATAAGCATGGCAGAAGACTACCTCTACTCTACTCTTAGGTAGGTGGAGAGACTATCTCTAGGCCCCTTTCCAGATGCTGGGTTTGGTGTCTCATGCTTTGAATGTCTTAGGGAGCTTTGATCTTGTCAGGCTATTAGCCTTCACATGGCTGTCAGTAAAAGGACAGATAGATATTGTGAGATTTTTTTTTTTTACCATATTGGAAAGTGTTAACTTCTTGGAATTGAAATCTTACCTGAGACAGTGGCTGATATCCACTGTAGTCCAAATCCTGTAGACACTTTAATTGTCTATTCTTAGTAGAACACTGTGAGAGGTGTTTATAGAGGCTTAATTTTTTTAAAGTACAATAAGGGCTGCAGATGAAGGAGGAGGGAGAGGGAGGAAGAGGAGGACAGAGAGAGAGAAGGAGAGAGAGAGAGAGAGAGAGAGAGTTGGGGAGAGGTGTAAAGCAGTTGCCTTATATGCACCAGACCTAAGGCCCTAGAATAAAACAACAACAATAAAAACCAAGACAATCTCAGCTTCTAGGTAACTTACCACACAGGTATGGTAGACCCAGGAATCACAGATAAATCCATGATAATGCAATGTGACTAAGAAAGCCGGTGCTGAGAAAGTGGTAGGATGCTCAAAAGTAAGAGAGCCAAGAATCAGTAAAGACTGATAAGGAAAGTTTATAAGGGATGTAGGAAAATATTATCATAGGTGTAGGAGTCATTATTAGTGAATGAAATACAAAAGTACAAGCATCAAAACACTGTCTCTCCTCCTCCTCTCCCCTACACAAGAACTCTAAGGTGTTCTCATGTCCTCATATATCTCATGTTCACTGTATGGCATCAATCAATATGTGTTCTATAGATTTTTCAATATGAAGTCTACCACTTGAGCCACAGCTCCACTTTCAGCTTTTTTGGTGCTTATTTGGAGATGAGAGTTTCATTAACTTTCCTTCCTGGGCTTCAAGACCCCATTTTGTAAGGCCTACAGAATGATGCAAAGAATGAAGGATAGTTTGGAGTTAAAATTTCTATTCATTTCCTTGCTGTGCTGCTTTTGATAAAGTTTTCAATCTCTATTTTTCTTATCCAAGAAAATGAGGAATATAAGAATAGAGCTTGCAAAAATTCCATAAGGATTAAAAAGGCAGATGTGTTAAATATACTTGCCTAGTATATTTAGTATATATATGGATCTGCTTTTCCTTGTCTTCCTACAACTCCTTCCCCCTCCGCAACAACTGTTTATGTAGCTGCTCATTGCCTCCTTTGTAACACCAGGTGGCAACATTGTCCCATTCTTATATTGAAGGCTATTCACTGAATCCTGTTCATTGCAGATTCTTTCTTTTTCTTCTCTCTCTTTCTCCCTCTTTTCTTTCTCTTTTCTCCCTTTCTCTCTCCTCCCTCCCTCCCTCCCTCCCTCCCTCCCTCC
>NW_012267265.1:6596094-6597054 GCF_000151885.1 Dipodomys ordii | reverse complement strand
GGGATGGGGGGGAGGGGGGAGGCTGGGAAGGGATGGGAAGGGTAAACCAAAGGAGGAGGCTGCAATGCTTGGTAAGAAATGTACGCATTATCCTGTCCATGCAATTGTAACCCCTCTGTACAGTATCTTCACAAATAAAATAAAATTAAAATAATAATAATAATAATAAAAAAGGGTCTGGAAAATGTTGCTTCCTTGATCCATTCAAAATAGAGAAGCAGTGGGGATTGCATGTGAAAACAAGGAAGCAATAGTGCGCAGTGTTGTTCTTACGACTCAATATCCATCCTTACACCTCCAGACATTTTAAGTTCAAATGGAATGCTGCTTCATAACAGGATCCAACTCTAAGGGAATATGCTCCACTCACCAGCACATTCCTTTTTTTCTTTTTGGTCAGTTATGGGGCTTGAACTCTGGGCCGGGGTTTTGTCCCTGAACTCTTCAACTCAAGGCAAGTGCTCTACCACTTGAGCCACAGCACCACTTCTGGTTTTCTGGTGGTTTATCAGAGTCTCATGGACTCTCCTGCCTGGGCTGGCTTTGAACGGCACTCCTCTGATCTCAGCCTCCTGAGTAGTTAGGATTACAGGCATGAGCCACCGGCGCCTGGCTCACCTCTACATTTCTTAGTGTAGTCCGGCTTTACCTTACAATGGAGGTATGTTTTGATGTATCATGAGATGAATTTGTCAATGTGTGACTAGCACAGAATGTACAAACTAACATAGCTGGCTGTCAGGTACTGGCATAAGACAAGAAATAGCCCTGCTGAGACACTCTGAAAATATTACAGGATGGAATAGGAGAAACCCTAGGTCTCCTTGGCACAGGCTGAAATTTTCTTAATAGAGACTCAGAAACACAACAAATCAAAGAAAGATTTGACAAATGGGATTGCATGAAATTGCAGAGCTTCTGCATGGCAAAGGACATAGCTAGCAAGATCAATAGAAAGCC
>NW_012267265.1:6564384-6583089 GCF_000151885.1 Dipodomys ordii | reverse complement strand
TTCCTTCCTTCCTTCCTTCCTTCCTTCCTTCCTTCCTTCCTTTCCTCTCTCCCTCTTTTTCTTTCCTTTTTTCTTTTCTTTTTCCTATCTTCTTTCTCTATTTTTCTTTCTCACCTCCTTCCTCTCTTTCCCTCCCTTCCATCTTTTAAGTAGAAACTGTGTTCCAGAAAGTGTGAATAGGGCAATAGGAATAAAGCCTGGAAATAGTTTGATGTACCTGCTATGTTTCTATATTGGTAGCAGCTGTGTACAAAAATGCCATCAAAAATCTATTTGTGCCAACTGAGAAGACTTCTGCTGTGAACATATCCTTAGATTGGTCAGCTAAATGAATGCAGTTGTTTAGTACTAAATACTGCCCTCATATGAAACTCTGAAAAGGCTGCTGGAATTTGTTTACTACAGAATCAGAACTGTTGTGCCACATGATGGCCTGAGCCAGCCCTGGTTTGGGCCTGATGTCTCTTTTAATTGTCATGTTGTGTTGGTTGCAAGATTAAGTTAAGTGGCTGCCCTTTTCAGAATATTAGCATGGATATTCATTCTGAGAGAGGGACCAGTCTTAGGGCTCCTTTGTGAGCCTACTAGGGCTTATATCACCCAGCTGCCTTGGCATTCCTCCCCCTCTTCTTAGATTGGATTCCTGATGGACTCAGAAGGTTGTGTCTTTAAGAGGACTGGCAGATTGGCAGCCTGGGAAAGAGGGGGCTAGAATTTACCACGCCCTTCTTTCTGTGGATAGGGTAGAGCTGCTGGCCATACAAAGTTGCCAGCCTGCCAGCAGCCAGAGCCAAGCAATAGGAGGCTCCCTAGGGGCACATAGGGACAGAGCTGCATGAAGTTACTTGGGACTCTTCCTAGTGGTGAGCATGTCCTCTACGGCTGGACTACTACGATGTTGTTGATAAAATAAAGCAACATGCACAAGATTAAAAAAAGAGATTGAGTACAAGTTTTTAAAATATGTTTTTTATTGTAAAAATACTGTACAGAAAGGATGAGAATGAGGACATTTCTTATCGAGCATTGTTACCCCTCCTTTGTTTTTCCCCTACCATCTCTTTCCTCTCCCCTCTCCATATCCCTCCTCCCCCGCCAAGTTGTAAAGTTCATTTTCAACATAGTGTCTTATACATTTCATTGTTACAATGGGCCAACCTATATCCTTATTTCAGAATTTTGTTTTTTTTCCCTTCCCCTCCCCAAATTAGAAAAATGTACAAGATGCAGGGCACTGGAATCAAATACAGTGCCAACAGGGGTTATACCATGGGGGAGGAACAGACAAGAGAAACAAAAAAAAATCACATAGTTCATTTAAAATACATTAAAAACAATAGCAAGAAAGAAAAAAAACCACTTGTGTCCCTATCTTGGGGTTCATTTCACTTAACATCATCTTATCTGGTCATATGTACCTAGCTTTTGACCTTTTCTGCTTGTCCTAGAGTTATACTACTTATTGCAAATAAGGGAAACCATGGGACCTATGTTTCATTGGGCCTGGCTTACTTCACTTAATGTAATTTTTTCTAAGTCTTTCCATTTCCTAACAAATGGGGAGATGTCACCTCACTCCAGTTAGAATGGCTATAATCAAGAACTCTAATAACAGATGCTGGAGGGGATGTGGCCAGAAGGGAACCCCACTGCATTGTTGGTGGAAGTGTAAACTTGAGTAGAAGTTTTGAGTCCAGTTAAGGTCATGCCTGGAGTCTGAAACTAACATGTATATCTGGGTTCAAATCTTGACTCTATCTTTATGACTTTGGCAAGTTATTTAACCTCCTTTAGTTTGCTGATGTGCAGAATAGGGAAGATGAAATGTAATTTCCCATGTAATCTTCCCAACTAAAGTGCTTACCAGTGTCTCTGGCACATAGTGATATGTAGATGCTACCCATAGTTATTTTTTTGTTTTATTATAAGATACAGGCTGTTCGCTGTAGTGACAGGTGAAGGAACTGAGTTCCAGAATGAAATAAATTTCCCAACATTGCAAAAGCAATAATTGTATTGCCCAAATGAAAGCCCAAACAAGCAGAACTCATGTCTAATATATCACGGTGGTTTATTGCTTCTGTGAAGATCATTTAAAAGTGTGACCCCCATCTTTGTCCTGCAGGTTTTAGCAAGTCTTGGCCAGAATATTATTCTGGAGCTTAGAGAACAATAGATATTTGACTCATATTTCCGATTTTTATTGCAAATGTTTTAAATTTGTAAGAACAATCTTGTGATGGATACCAATATATTTACCTCTATCCAAGTACTAAGTGTAAGGCCTGAAACTGCTAGGGAAGAACCTTGAAGATATAGGTATAAAAAAAGATAGAGGTATAGGCAGCATGTTTCTGAATAGAGCTCCAATTACACAGGGAATAAGAGCAAATAGTGACTGATAGGATTGAATCAAATTAAAAAGCTTCTGTACAGCAAAGGAAAAAATTACCAAGAATCAAGAGACAACCTATAGAGAGGCAGAAAGTTTTTGTCAGATATTCATCAGATAAAGGATTAATAACCAGACTATAAAAAGAGCTCTAAAAATTAAACATCAAAAGAATGAATAGGGGGATGGGAAGGTGGCTCAGTGGTAGAGTGCTTGCCTTGCATGCATGAGGCCCTGGGTTCAATTCTTCAGCACCACATAAGCAGAAAAAGCTGGAAGTGGCACCATGGCTCAAGTGGTAGTGCACTAGCCTTGAGCTGAAGAGCTGAGGGACAGCGCCCAGGCCCAGAGTTCAGGACCCACAACTGACAAAAAAAAAAAAGAATGAACAGGTCAACTATTAAATAGTCAAATGAATTGATCATTTAGTTCTCTAAAGTAATGTAAATGGATAATACTTGATGAAATGTTTAACATACTTAGTCATTAAGAGAATACAAATCAAAACTGCACTGAGAATTTATCTCACTCCAGTCAAATGCTGATCATCAAAAAACAAAGACCAAATGTAGTCAAGAATGCAGTGAAAAGGGAACCCCCCCATACACTGTTGGTGGGAATGTAAACTCGTGCAACCATTATGGAAATCATTATGGAGTTTCCTCAAGAAACTAAAAGTAGACCTATCATAAGATCCTGCACACCACTCCTGAGCTTTTACCTGAAGAAATGTAAGTCAGCATACATCAGAGATACCTGTACACCCATGCTTTTATCAGCAGTATTTGCAATAGCCAAACTATGGAATCAGTCCAGGTGACCACCAACTGACAAATGGATAAGTAAAATATATCATCTATACACAGAATAATGAAATACACAGAGGAATAATTTTATTTGCAGGAAAATAGAACTGGAAATAATTATGCTATATTATGCAGTATGCCAGACTAAGAATGGCAAATGCTACATTCTCTATCTTATACACATATTCTAGACATGAAAAGAAAAAAGTGCATTTGAGTCTTAAATGGAGGGACCATTTGGGTATAGGATTCTGCAGGAGTGGGAAGAGGAGGAGAGAGTGTGAAAGGGTGAATATAATCAAAGTACTTCCTAATGTAACAATAAGATTAACCAATAAAAAATTTAAGAAAGAGAAAGGGAGTAGCAGTAAGAATAGAGAGGGAAAATTTGATCACAGTGCCTGATACACATACAAAGAAATATCACGAACCCTTTTGGCTATGGTAAATAATGATGCAATGAATGGTTGTGCTAGTAGCTTTAATGTGGCCTTGTTTGTGGTCTATTGGATAAATGACCAAGAGTGGGAATGCTGGGTCATAGGAAGCTCTATGTGCAGTCTTTTGAGGAACCTCCATACTGCTTTCCAGAGTGCTTGAACTTGTCTGATGAATAGCTAGTAAAAATCGTCTCCAAGATATATAAAATCAACCCAGATGCTCCTCAGCAGAGGAATAGATCAAGAAAATGTGGTATATGTACCCCATGGCATTCTAATCTTTCATCAGAAAGAATGGTATTGTACCATTTGTAGGGAAATGGAAAGACTTGAAAACAACTATATTCAGAGAAGTAAGCCATACCTAAATAATCTTTTTTAAACTTTCATAGGTTATTTGTACAATAGGGATTTCATTGTGATATTTCTATATTGGCACACATTGTACCCCAACAGCCTCACCTCCTCTCCTTTAACACTCTCCACTTTTCCCTTTTCTTAAAGCAGTTTCATAATATTCAATATATATATATGTATATGTATATATATGTATGTATGTATGTAAAAATGGAACCAGGGTAAATTGAGGGGACGAGTGGGCTTGGGGAGTGATGGGAAGAATGATGAAGGAATGATGCATTGTACTCACAAACTGACATGTTGAATTGAAACCTCTTTGTACAACTACTTAATGACAAAAAATAAAAGAAAAAAGAAACTCTTTTGTATGGTTCACATATATTAATAAAAGGGAAACATTATAAAAACATCTCTTTAAGTTTTTGCACAAGTACAGGTGATGCTTGTTGCGTGAAGCCAACTGATCTCTTTGCTTCTAATCTGGTCCCTGGTTTCGTCTTGTCAAAATTAGTTCCTGAAAGTACATGTGAGATCTTGGCCTTTCTGTCTATGAAACTTTTTAGGGATTTCCCATTGATGGTTGGATAAACTTCTAAATTTTCGGTCTGTGTAGATGATTGCAGTAGAGCTTTCTAGCATTATCCCCTCACTCTTCATTGGCATGCCATCCAAGATGGTCTCATTCCTGAAACAGGACAGGTAATTTTCAATTTAGGAAAAGTCTGAGCAAAACCATGGTAGTTTGAATCTTCTCCCCACTGTCCTTACCTCAGGCAGATCTCCCATCAATAAAGCTTTGAGTGGGCTTTTCTGTCTGGAGTAGAAAGGCAAAAAAAAAAAAATTGCTGGAGATGGAAGAAAGTTATGGGTAGATGGACAATTCAACTCTTTGTTATAGATGAGGAGGCCAGATAAATTTAACATACTTCACAAGTATATTAACCAGAAAACTTTTGAAAGGATAAGATTAAACTAATTAAGATGATATAATTTTGTTACGATTGGAAATAAAAAGCAGAGTAGCTCTTTACTTTTTTTGTATATTTTGGGTTTTGTAGACTATGAACTATTAGTTTTGTTTATTTTGGTCTTCAGAGATTTATTTATTTATTATTATTTTTTGGTCCAGTCGTGGGGCCTGAACTCTGGGCCTGGGCACTGTCCCTCAGCTCTTCAGCTCAAGGCTAGCGCTCTACCACTTGAGCCACAGCGCCACTTTTGGCTTTTTTCTTTTTGCTTATGTGGTGCTGAGGAATCGAACCCAGGACCTCAGGTATGCAAGGCAAGTGCTCTACCATTGAGCCACCTTCCCAGCCCAAGATTTATTTTTTTAAATAAGTGGTTAACTTGAAATGATTGCTCTGGGCTCGGCACAACTTTGGACCTCACACCGTCCCAAGGTGCTGCTCATAATTCCCTGGGGACCACTTACAACAAAATCACCTGAGTTAGTAATACACACACATATCTGGTCCTAATAATCACAGATTCTTCTTTGAAAAGATGAGATGAGATATTCTAGCTTAAAAAAATAGTCCCAGGAGCGTAGCAACTGGTCTCCCATGTGTACATTCAGATGTATTTACATGATCACACAGAAATTAGACTCTTCACTGAGAACTGATCCAAACTGGAGAGCTGTGAATTCTGAGCCTTTAAAGGGTGAAGAGCCTGGCATTATTCATTCTTATGTGCCTGGTTAGGTGTTCTGGGAGCACAATTCTGAGTTCAGCAGTTATGAGAAATTTTTATTTATTTATTATATTGTAAAGGTGATGTATAGAGGGTTACAGTTACATAAGTATGGTAATAAGGATATTTCTTTTGAAATAGTGTTACCCCCTTCCTCATTTTCTCCTGCTTCCCCCCCCCACTACTTTCCTCACCCCCAGGCTGTAAAGTTTATTTCCAACATAGTGTCTAGTGGCTTTCACTGCTGAACTGGTTCACCTTTTGTCCCACTGTTTCTGTGATTCCACTTCCATCCTCAAATCAGATAAACTTATATACAAGACATAGGGGTGAGGCTGGCTTCCCTTCTGGCAGGAGGCTCAGAACACAGAGCTGGCACCTGTGGCCTTGGGAAATTGAGTTATCAGAATTGACTCCAGAAGAGAAAACCTGGCAGATCAGTAACAATGGAAGAGATTGGGAAAGTCACCAAATAGCTGTCATCCTCCACAATACCAGGCTCAGCTGGCATCTCAGGTTAAAAGAAAATCCTTCGTGAAGAAGCAAGATCTTGAGTCACATGATGGATTCAGCTCACCCAAAGAGGCCACAAATCTTAACATCTTCAAAACAATAACTATTACCTCACATTACAAATGTTGGTGAAATGAAGCATTACTTCTGTGGTTGTACAGCTTTCAACAATGTAGTGGTCACGTTTTCCATTCAGAAGCTCCTCTTTAGGCAGCAGCTGTATGGAATCAAAACCTGGTATGCAGTACTTCAGCTGAGGAAGGATGGATTTTGAAACTTGTATTGTGGAATCCTTCCCCCGTTAATGCAGAAAACAAGTACATTGGCCCTTATGTGTGGTCTGTATGAGGATTTATCTTGCCTTCTCTGTAAGCATGTTAGTACTCCCCAGTTTGCAACTCACAGTGTGGCTTGCAGTGCTTCAGGGCAACAGAAGCCAATTTTACTCCATTGGAAAGAGTTCAGACATTGCTTCAAGACCACAAATATCATCACAAATTCACAAACATGTATCAGGCTTTCTGGGCACTGCAATGCCTTGGGGTTGGAGAGTACTATCAAAATTTGGTGACTATTCTTTCCCATAATGGATGCAGCATGTCCCTTTTATTTTTGGCCTTCAGGGTCCCTTTAAGGAGCATCTCCCTAGTGCAACAACTCATAGTGCTCATCTGTGCTGGTCTTTTGGGTGCTGTGTTGGGATTCGGTTTTTTTTTTGGGGGTCCGGTCGTGGGGCCTGAACTCTGGGTGCTATCCCTCAGCTCTTCAGCTCAAGGCTAGTGCTCTACCACTTGAGCCACAGCGCCACTTTTGGCTTTTTTCTTTTTGCTTATGTGGTGCTGAGGAATCGAACCCAGGGCCTCAGGCATGCAAGGCAAGCGCTCTACCACTGAGCCACCTTCCCAGCTCTGTGTTGGGATTCTTGTTTTTCCCAGTTAATGTAAAAACTCGCACACAGTCTCAGATTGGTGGGAAATTTCAGTTTTTCTTTAAGATTTTCAAAACAATTTGGCTTGAATGGGACAGAAAACTGGAAAATAGTTTCAGAGATGCACATCTGAATTATCATTGGTCCTTCATCTCTTGGGGAATAATCAATGCAACTTACGAGTTCTTGCCAAAGATTATATGAAAAAAGTCATCAATGAAATGCCACTTATCAACTACATAGACCTAAGAAGAAAGTGGTTTGAACACTAATTGGCTTAAACACAAGTTGATGTTAAGTCCATACTACAGTAAGCTATGGGCAATGCTGTTTTTGTTAAGCATCAACAAAAAAAGACTAAGAGGATTCAGTAGGAAATATAAGGGTTTTTTTGTCATTACACAAGAGATTTAGGCTAATTGATTGGCAAAAAGGTATCTATCTGATTGCTTTTGAAAGGATAAGCTGATGGACAATATAAGGTTCATTTTTCTCCTGAAATAGCTTTTAAGTCTTCTCCATTGAAATATAATGACCTTGAGCAACCAGAGGAAATGCTAAATGCTCTTAAAACCTATGACTTCTCATGTTTCCTTAATGTGTTAGTCCATTTCTTCTTTGCTCTGAGGAACAACTGCAAAAGGTTCATTAAACTTAGATATAGCAGAACAGAGAAGGAAAACAGCTTAGTTGTAAGCCATTTCATGATACATTTGTTGGTATTAGTTAAGCACTTGTTGAGATAGTCATTATCTAGATGGTTTCTGTTTTAACTTGGTAGAATCAACCAGTTAATTAAAGTTCCCATTTTGCTATAAACAGTGACAACAGGGAAGAAAACAAAAGAAAAAATGGAAGAAAAAGAAACAGTACACTAAACAAACAAAAAGCCCCTTTTTCCATACCTTAGAGTTCATTTCGATAAGATCATTACATATGGTCATATTTACATACTCATTGAGGTATTGCAATCCTCTGCTAGGACTATCCTATGCATATACTAATTATTCCAAATGAGGGAAACCATGGATGGAGCCTGTGTTTTTTTTGTGTCTGGTTTAATTCACTTGATGATTTTTTTCCAAGTCTTTCCATTTCCTAACAAATAGAGCAATGTCATTCTTTCTGATGGAAGCATAGAATTCCCGTGTGTGTGTGTGTGTGTGTGTGTGTGTATACACACACACATGTATATGTGTGTGTATATATATATATATATATATATATATATCACATTTTCTTGATCCATTCATCTACTGAGGGACATCTGGGTTGGTTCCATATCTTAGCTATGGTAAATAATGCTGCAGGGAACATAGTTGTGCTGGTAGCTTTAGTGTGGCCTTGTTTGTGGTCATTTGGCTAAATGCCCAGGAGTGGATTGCTGTGTCATAGGGGAGCTGTATGTTTAGTCTTTTGAGGAACCTCCATACTGCTTTTCATTGAACAAGTTTACATTCCTACCAACAGTGTAGTGTTATCTGTTGGCCACATCCCCACTAGCATCTGTTATGGTTAGTTTTCTTGATGTGGCGATTCTAACTGGGGTAAGGTAGAATCTCAATGTAGTTTTGATTCGCATTTCTTTTATGGCCAGAGATGTTGAGTATTTCTTCATGTATCTATTGGCCATTCTTATTTCTTCACCAGAGAAGTCTGTCTTTAAGTCTTTAGCCCACTTATGAGGATGTTTTGGGGAGTTTAATTTTTTGAGCTCTAAGTATATTTTAGATATGAGACCCTTGACTGTTGTATAGCTAGAGAAGATCTCCTTCCAATCTATGAGCTTTTTATTTATCCTACTAGTTATGTTCTTTGCCACGCAGAAGCTCTTCAGTTTACTGTAATCCCCATTATACAGCCTCTCTTTGATTTGTTGTGTTTCTGAATCTTTATTTAGGAAGTTTTGACCCGTGCCATGGAGCCCAAGTGTATCCCTTATCCCTTCCTGTAATATTTTCAGGATATCTGCTCTTACCTCAAGGTCTTTGATCCATTTGGAGTTGATTCTGGTGCAGGGTGATATATAAGGAGAAAACTTCAGTTTTCTACACATGTATAGCCAATTCTGCCAGCACCATTTGCGAAAGAAGCTGTCTTTCTTCCAGCTGATGTTTTTGGCTTCCTTATCAAAGATTAGGTAGCCATAGGTTTGTAGAATCATTTCTGGGTCTTCGGTTCTATTCCATTAGTCCTCAGGTCTGTACATGTGCCAGTACCAAGCTGTTTTTATAACTACAGCTTCCTAATAGAATTTGAAGTTTGGTATTGATATTCCTCCAGTACTGTTTTTCCTGCTAACGATTGTTTCTGCTATTCAGATATTCTACTATTCCATATGAATATTTGGATTGTTTCTTCTATTTCATTAAAGAATGTTGTTGGGATATTGATTGGTATTGCATTGAATGTGTAGATAGCTTTGGGCAGTACTGCCATTTTCACGATGTTAATTATCCCAATCTAGGAACATGGGAGGTTTTTCCATTTCCTTAAATCTGCTTTAATTTTCTTTTTCAGGTTTTAAAAGTTTTCATTGTAAAGGTCCTTCACCTCCTTGGTTAAGTTAATTCCTAGATATTTTACTTTTTGACACTATTATAAAAGAATTTGCTTTCCTGAATTCAATCTTGCTCATTGTTAGTATGCGGAAAACGATTGGTTTTTGTGGGTTAATTTTTTTTTTGCCAGTCCTGGGGGTTCAACTCAGGCCCTGGACTCTGTCTCTGAGCCTCTATGTACTCAAGGTTAGTGCTCTACCACTTGAGCCACAACTCCACTTCTGGCTTTTTTCTGTGTCTGTGGTACTGAGGAATCAAACCCAGGGCGTCATGCATGCTAGGTGAACATTCTACCACCGAACCACTTTCCCAGCCCTGTGGGTTAATTTTATACCCTGTTACTTTGCCAAAGTTTCAGATCATCTCAAGTAACTTGGTAGAGGAATATATGGGATTCTTTGAATACAGGCTCATGTCATCTGTGAAGAGGAAAAGTTTTGTTTATTCTTTCCCTATTTGGATCCCCTTTATGTTTATCTCTTCCTTTATTTCTCTGGCTAGGAATTCCAATACTATATTGAAGAGGAGTGGAGAGAATGTACATCCTTGTCTTGTCCTGATTTTAGAGGAAATGATTTTAACTTTTCACCACTAAGTATAATGCCAGCTGTAGGTTTGTCATATACAGCCTTTTTAATATTAGTTTTTATGGCACACTTATGAAATGGGTCTACTTAAAAATTATAACAAAAGGGCTGGAAAGGTGGCTCAGTGGTAGAGCACTTGCCTTGCATGCATGAGACGCCCTGTGTTCGATTCCTCAGCACCACATAAGCAAAAAGAAATAAAGCCGGAAGTGGCGCTGTGGTTCAAGTGGTAGAGCACTAGCCTTGAGCTGAAGAGCTGAGGGACAGCGCCCAGGCCCAGAGTTCAGGCCCACGACCGGACCCCCTCCCAAAAAAAAATTGTAACAAAAGATCATAGGTGTGTGTGCATTGAATGAAAATATTGCAGCTACAAAATCCAAGCAAATTTCTCCTCAGTTTTGAATTTTTTAATTGAATTTACAACAGAACTCACAATAATGAAAGTTGTTTCATGTTTGTTGAAATGTCTAGCCTTGATGCCCCTTCAAAAGTGGCAAATTATTGGAACTAATGCGATCTGACTTTTCCTTTGAAAAAATGCGAAGACTTGGATATAAAATTGGCATCATTTAACACATTGAGAAGTTCTGCTGCTAATGGACCTAACACATTAAAGTTCTTGTTTCACTTTTGCACATGCAAAGAACAAAAGGAATTGAAAAGGAGCAATATAGGGATTAGAGGCAGGGCTCAGGTGGTAAAGCATCAGTCAATGAGCAAAAGTGTCAGATACTGAGTTTAAGTCCCAGTCTTAGACCAAAGAAATGAGTAAAATAAGTTAAACATTTACTATAAGTAAAGCTTCACTGGGGAATAAGCACCAGTTTTGGAAGCTGTGCATGCTAAATTGCATTCTTTAGGTCCAATCTTCAATACTATATTTTAAAGGAAGGAAGCACATTTTGTTTAGTAAACACTATACTGCAGTATAATTCTCTTACTTTATAGCAAACTAAGTAAATTATAAATGTAGAACTCAATGGACATACTTGGAACAAAAAGTAGATTATTTGTATCTCATTTGCCTAATATTATACTCAATCTCCTCTCCAAGAGTAATCATTACCTTGACATTAGTGCTATCATTTAGCATTGCCTAATTTTTAACTTCATGAAAACCATATATTGGGCTGGAAAGGTGGCTCAGTGGTAGAGTGCTTGCCTCGAATACATGAGGCCCTGGGTTCGATTCCTCAGCACCACATAAGTAGAAAAAACCAGAAGTGGCGTTGTGGCTCAAGTGGTACAATGCTCGCCTTGAGCTGAAGAGCTGAGGGACAACGCCCAGGCCCAGAGTTCAGGCCCATGACTGACAAAAAAAAAAAGGAAGTAGAAGAAAAGAAAACCATATATTATGTATTTTTTCTTGTTTCACCCTAAATAATTTTATTACACTTACGTTTTTGCATTGGTACTAAGGTGTGAACTCAGGGTCTCATGCCCACTCAACTCTTTTGCTTATGGCTGGTGACTTTCTATTTGAGCTATAGCTCCAATTCCAAAACACAATGTTTATGAAATTAATCCATGTTGCATAAAGCAAGCACCTCTATTCTTTGCTGCAAAGAAATATTTTGTGTGAATGCCATAATTTAGCCATTCATGACATTTTCATATTTTTCAGCTTAGACTACCAGTAAGATATATTTGAGGGGTAATATAGTCACTTTTTTAGAGTATATGCCTAGGAGTAGAATTTCTTGTCATGGGATATTCATATGTTGAATGTTAACAGCGCTTGCCCATATTTCATACATATTTTGCCTGTTACTTCTCACATTTCCTGTCTGGAGGCCAGTCAGCTCCAGGCTTCTTCAGGTTGGTAGATAGGCCACTGTCTTTGAGACAATGGCATGAAATACTTCTCTCCTCTCATTACTTTGCAGGGGTGCAGTATGCTTAATTAATTCTTCCTGAAGCCCCCCCAAAGTAGGAAGGGTGAATAAGACCATTGTAAATATGTGTGTGTGTGGAAACTGACACCTTTCCTAGTGGGATATATATATATATATATATATATGCATATATATATATTTTTTTTCTCTCACTTGCTGATTTATTTCTTGAGAAAGGGAATGATGTCTCAGAGAGCATGGAGGTAATGTCAGGCCAGGTAGAGAAGTACATATTTTCAAGTATGTGCAGAAGATGGATCTGGTTCAGGCCCAGTCAGTACACTGGGACCCTGGATCACAGTTGACTGGGGCTTGCAGACTTACTCTCCTGAGAGGAGCAAGTTCATCAGAGGAATATGGCAAATGATTGCCAGTTAGCATTATGTGGCTGTCTTTTTGTTGTTGTTGTTGGTGGTGGTCATGGGGCTTGAACTCTGGGCTTGGGTGCTGTCCCTGTGCTCTTACCACTTGAGCCACAGTGCCACTTCCCATTTTCTAGTAGTTTATTGGAGATAAGAGTCTCACGGAGTTTCCTGCTCGGGCTGGCTTTGAACCATGATCCTCAGTTCTCAGCCTCCTGAGTAACTAGGATTACTGGCGCCCGTTTTTTTTTTTTTTTTTTTTAAGTTTGAGACCGGGACTCAAACTTGGTACCTGATGCTTTCACTCATTGGCTGGCTGTCTACCAACTGAGCCACACTTTCAAACCGTTGGCTGAGTCTCTCAAGTTTGGGAAGCTACTTAGTCTAAGCCTATCATCAATGAGTCTGGACATGTCTATTACCATCTCTACCAAGGTTCATCAGGAGTGATAACAAAAGAAAAGAAATTATCAGTATGCCTGGGCTGTCCCATAACCAGACTTCTGAGTTTTCTTGTTCTGGATTGAACCTAGAAGGAATAAATTTATAGGAAAGGAGCCAGAGACACTCCATTCCTGCTCCCCCAGCTGTAAGTCCACTTCCATGAAAAGAAAGAGAAGCCTTTATCCTGTGAGTGGTTGAAAGTTTTAAAATAAGCAAGACTGAATAGTAAGTAAAAACACTGTTTTTAAAATTTTTATGTATTTTTATTGTAAAGATACTGTACAAAGGGGGTTACAGCTACACGAGTAAGGTAATGAGTACACTTTCTATGAGTACCCCCTCCTTTATTTTTCCCCTACGGTCCCTTCCCTCCTCACCTCCCCAACTTCTTCCCCCCTCCCACAGAGCTGTAAAGTTCATTTTCAACATAGTGTCTTGTACATCTCATTATTACAATGGGTCAACCTGTATCATTATTTCTGCATTTTGTTATTTCCCTTCCCCTCCCCAAATTTGAAAAATGTATATACAAGATGCAGGGCACCAACATCAAATACAGTGAAAACAGGGGTTATACAGTGAGGGAAGAGCATACAAAAGAAAAAAAATCACATAGTACATTTTAAGTACATTGAAAATAGCAGCAAGAAAGATAAAACCTCTTGTGTCCCTATCTTGGGGTTCATTTCACTTAGCATCATCTTATATGATCATATGTACATAGGTTATCATATGTACATAGCTTTTGACCTCTTCTGCTTGTCCTAGACATATACTAGTTATTTTAAATAAGGGAAATCATGGGACCTATGGAAAACACTGTTTTAATAACTGAGGACAGCGAATTGTGGCCTAAGACTTAGTTCATATCAATGTCAAAAAATAATAGTGGAGACAGCGGGGTAACACACACCTGTAATTTCAGCACTTAGGAGGCTGATGCAGGTGGATTACCAAGCTCAAGGCCAGCCTGAGCGATGTATCATACAAGGGCATGAACACAGCAGAATTAAAAAACATTTACTGGAAAAATGAAATGCTGCTATGTTCTAACTATGTTTATACTCAGGTTGTTGAGACTGCTCAACTTAGTTACAAAATCAGGCAAAATACACTTGATTAATGTCACCAAGACTGAGCCCACAACTGTTGTGTTTTCCCTCCCCCTATTCCGCTCCCCCACCCTGTTTCTTCCCTCCCTCTCCCCCCTCCCCCCGCCATGTTCCCAGGACTCATAGGCCCTATCCTGTGACCCTGCAAATACTGGCTTAATGTTTATTATGTGAGTAGTGTGAATACTCTGCTTTTCTTGTTATTACTTTTTTTTTTGTTGTTTCTAGCTAATTTTTTTTTTTTTGCCAGTCATGGGTCTGAACTCCGCCTGGGTACTGTCCCTGAGCTCTTCAGCTCAAGGCTACCGCTCTACCACTTGAGCCACAGCGCCACTTCCAGCTTTTTCTGCTTAGGTGGTGCTGAGGAATCGAACCCAGGGCCTCATGCATGTAAGGCAAGCACTTTACCACTGAGCTACCTTCCCAGCCCTCTAGCTAAAATATTTGCACACATCCCTCATGCTAATTAGATCCTTTGAAGGCAGCCATCTGTAAAAGTATATAATGTCCCATTATTCAATTTGCAACATTTAAAAACCACTAACTTTCCATTTCAGAATCAAAGAAGGAACTTTTGAAGTAGAAGTTACAGAGATTGTACTTTCTCATTGGAAACTGGTATTAGTCAATTTATAGCTAAGTTATTATCTAAATTGAGGGGAAATGCACAGAAGAAAATGTCAGAAGCAAACACTTCTTTTGTGCCCACAAGCTTCTTTCCAAATTGGCTCACTTTGTAACTGGGAACAGATTAGGTAATTCAGGGTTGGCTACCACTACCCAGGGTTTGAAAACTTGTTGTATTTCTATTATGCGGGGAAAGTTTCCTCAATCTCCCCCAGGTAAAAAAGCAAGAATTAATGCCAATAAGTAATAGTAGGATGGAAAGTGGTGAGACAAACCTGTAGTTTCATCATTTGGGAGGCTGAGGCAGATGTATTCCCAAGTTCAAGGCCAGTGCAGTACATATCAAGACCCTGTCTAAACAAACAAATGCACACAGACTGAGTTCAGGCCAGGTTGGAAATAGGCAAAAGGGGTGGAATGAAGCATATTATCAGTTCCAATTCAATGTGACTCACAGAGTCAGTGCTTTTGGGGTATGGGAAAGATACTTGGTGGGACATCTAATAAACATAAAAAGAAATTTAACCTAACATGATCTTACTTAGAAGGCAGTATCAGGGCATAAATTCAAGGATATTATAATAAGATTTATAATAAGTCGTTTATGTTCACTTTCTTTAACAATATATTAAGGACCTGGCCTAGAGCAAACAATCTATAAATAAAGTTATAATTTTGGAACAAATTTAGGCCAGTGTTGGAAGAGATACACTATATACCCTATGCCAATTTTCTGTATTATTTCTTACATTAGTATATATATATATATATATATATATATATATATATACATACATATATATATGCAAATATTTTAATTAAATTTATTTAGCACATATATTTAAATTTTAAAGACTAAAATGCTAAATGTATTATTAGCTTAAGTCCATAATTTATTTAGATTTCCTTAATGTTATTTTTCCATCCCAAGATTCAAGGCACCATGTTCCATTTAGTTATCATATCTTGCAAGAGTGTTCAAATTTTTCTTGTGTCTTGTTTCCTTGATGGCTTTGAGGATTACTGGTTTTGGAGAAAATTTCTTATTAAAATTTTTATTCTCAAATTTTTTGTAGTAATAAGGTTTGAACCCAGGGCCTTGTTGCTTGTAAGTACCTTACTTGAACCATGCCCCCAGTCCTTTTTGCTTCTGTTATTTTTTTCACATAAGGTTTTGCTTTTTACCTATTCTAGCATATATCATAATCCTGTTTACACTTTTTAATGTATCTTATGATGACAAGCTCATGACACCATGCCCAGCTTTTTTATTGGCTAAGAGAGGGTCTAATAAACCTTTTTTTTTTTTTTTTAAACTTAGGCTGGTCTTGATTTTCAGTCCTTCTGCTTTCAGCCTCCTCATTAGTTAGGAATACCAACATGAACTGAACCCAGCATTATCTGGGTTTTTCTCATGCTTAGACTAAAGTTACAGATTTAGGGAAGGGACCACCGGGGGAAAGGGCCAAATACCATAAACATGAAAGACACTGTTTAGATTGACCATGACTACCTGCCTAAGAGCTTGTTTGGTTTCTCCATTATAAAGTAACTCTTTTCTCTCTTCCCATTATACTTATTCTAAGTCAGATTCATCTACATTTGAGAGTTAAATTGCTCTTAAATTTCAATTTCATTTTAAATTTGTTTCAGCATTACTTTCTCTACTAATGTTATACAGAGGCATTCCTTTATGCATACAATGTTCACACACACACAATTATCTCTATACAGAGACCCAAAAAAGTCTAGCTAGAGGGGTTTCATATGTAAAATCTAAGCTACTAACAAGAGAATTTTTTTCCTTGCCAGAACCATATTATGGACTATAGATTGAAATGGGATTTTTCCCACATTCATGTACATTCAAAGACAAAGCAAGAAACTAGTTCTTGTTTTGACAGAATGGAGATAAGCAATGGAGCATGGATCCCTCGCTCTTTCTCTTGAAGAATAAAGGGACCTAATTACCAAGATTCCAGTATGGGCCCCTGCTGTAGGATTTTTCTCTTAGAAATACCAGAGGTTTGACCTGATGGCCTTGTGGAAGGTGGATTTAGTATTCAATGTATCAGAAGAAGGAGCAGTTTCCTTTCACTCTCAACTATTCAGAGTGGACACATTCATCATGTTCTTTATATTGTCAGCATTTATGCAGAATTTTTAAAAGCAATAATAATATAATACATTGCAGTACCACTCCCCCTTGAAACATTAAAAATTACTGGTCTTTACTGAAATGGAAGTTGGTATAGTCTCATTCCCCAGAGCCTAATTTAGCACATTATCTTAAGTCTGTTTTCAGGACTCTGAGCTGCATTAACTTTTAGATCAAGATTCTTTTTTAATTTTTCATTTCTTTCTTCTCTCTCTCTCTCTCTCTCTCTCTGTATGTGTGTGTGTATGTGATGGGGCCTGAACTCTGCACCTGGGCACTGTCCCTCAGCAATTCAGCTCAGGGCTAGCACCCTACCACTTTAGCCACAGCTCCACTTCTGGCTTCCTTTGCTTATGTGGTGCTGAGGAATCGAACCCAGGGCCTTATGGATGCAAGGCAAGTACTCTACCACTGTGCCACCTTCCCAGCCCCTTTTCATTTTCTTTAGGTAGTTGTACAAAGGAGTTGCCATTCAACAGAGCAGTTTATGAATATACTTTATTACTTACTATTTTTCCAACAGTGCTGATACATCATAAAGAAGAATTGAGGGACACAAGGAAGCATTGCCCAAGAGAAAAATATATGACACATATACAATTTAAAATTTTCTTGGAGCTACATTCAAAAGAAAAACAGAATATAGCTATTTGGTAATGCTATGCCTAGGTTAATATTTCTGAAATATTTCAACAGCTCATCAATGTAAAATGTACTAATGTTTTACATACTTTAGTATGTATTTTATTCTCATAACACATCTCAATTTCTTTATTTTCTTTTTAGACGTTTTGTTTGGAGGTACTAGAGTTTGACCTCAGGGTGTCATGCTTGCTAGGCTGGTGGTCTAGCACTTGAGCCATACTCCCAGCCTAGATGCTATCATTTCAATGGTTAACTAATGCAATCAAACTAACACAAAAAATGTTTAGCAGAAAGTATTTAAACTGCTTCAGGTTTTGTACTTAAGTAAAATAAATTCAGCCTCAGAATTGAAATCCTTGTCAATACTAACCATTTCAGGTTCTCAAGAGTCATGGGTAGCTTGTGTCTACCATATTGGATGGGCTTACCTGTGTAAAATCTAAAAATAGATTAAGATATAGAGCAGTTTTAAATTAGAGAGTTCGAAAAGGAGGTCCATGTCATCTCTACAAAATGGGTCAACAGTGTTGATGAGAGTTAGAAAAAATAAAGTTGAACTTGTGAATAGGTAAAAAGTTTTCAACTGAGGAAGATGGACTGGGAAGTCAACATTGACGGTTGTTGGGCCCTAAGGAAGCCAGCTAGTTCTCTGTGTGTGAAACAACTTATTCCATTCTTATGATTGAGAGACTGCTTGGCACCTTTTGGAAATCTAGGAGCCTGAAAAATTGCCTATCACTCAGTTTTCTGAGTGTTAGTTAACCTGGACAAGTCTAAGAAATCTAAAATGAGGTTTGGCAAGGCTGAGATTTTGGTCCAGAGTGTGCAGACATAACTAAAATAATAGTTTTCTAACCAATCAGGAAAACAGGCAGGGGTGAAGAGATGGGAGGTATAATGAAGCCATAGAACCTGCTTAGGGTTGGTGAAAGCTTTGACAGCGCTGGAGGGAAGAGGGAACTGAAAAGAACTTTTATAATTTAACACTGTATCAGGCCATTAAAATGTACTCTTCCAGTTAAAGCAAAAAAAAAAAAATACTGACTACCTCTTTTTTATCATCTAAAGGTGCTCAGTGGTAGAGCGCTTGCCTTGCATGCCTGAGGCCCTGGGTTTGATTCCTTAGCACCACATAAGCAAAAAGAAAAAAGCCGGAAGTGGCACTGTGGCTCAAGTGGTAGAG
>NW_012267265.1:6558325-6563159 GCF_000151885.1 Dipodomys ordii | reverse complement strand
CGGCTTTTTTCTTTTTGCTTATGTGGTGCTGAGGAATCGAACCCAGGGCCTCGAGCATGCAAGGCAAGTGCTCTACCACTGAGCCACCTTCCCAGCCCACCAACTTTCTTTTTGAGAGAGGGTTTCTCTGACATTGCCCAGGCTGGCCATGAACTTGTGTTTTTTCTGCCTCTGTGACCCAGGTTTCTGGGGTTACAGGTGTATATCACCACATTCAACTAGCCTAATGTTTTTATAGTTCATCATGCTATAGTATGAATAACTCAATTACATTGGTTGTACCACATAATACATTTTGTTTACCCAAATGTTTTACCTACATTTTGTTCCTACCTTTTTTGGCTATTTTAAATGCTGCTGCTGTAAATATTTATCAAGTTTTAGTTTGAACATCTGTTTTCAATTATCTACCCAAAAGCTGAATTACTGGGACTCAAAGTAACAGTCACATGTAATTTATGTACAACTTTTTCTTTTTATTTGGTTGGTCGTGGGGCCTGAACTCTGGGCTTGGGCGCTGTCCTTGCACTCTTCAGCTCAAGGCAAGCACTCTACCGATTGATCCACAGAGCCACTGGTTTTCTAGTGGTTTGTTGGAGATAAGAGTCTCACAGACTTTCCTGCCCAGGCTGGCTTTGAACGGTGATCTTCAGATCTCAGCCTCCTGAGTAACTAGGGTTACAAGCATGAGCCACTGGTGCCCAGTTTTATGTACAACCTTTGTAATCAATGTCCAGAACATTTCTAAAGTTGGTGTACCATTATATATCCCCACCAACACAAGAATGTATTGAGGGTTCCAGGTCCTCTGAATCTCTGTCAACACTTGTTACTGGCTGCATTTTTAAAATCATATAACAAAGTATATAAAATAGTGCCTGGTTGTAGTTTCGATCTTCATTCCCCTTATGATGCTGATGCTGAACATCTTTTAACATATGTATTGGCCACTTGTATTTGGATATTTGTTGTATTCATTTGTCATGGAGTTGTTTTATGTTTCTGTGTTATATGAACTGTTCTGGAGTCTTTGCCACATAGACCTTCTGAGAAAGGTGACAGGCCAGCAGAGGCCTGGGAGGGACATCTATGTCATGTGTAGTCATCACAAGGCAGTATTATGTTACAGGAATGCAGGCAAGTCTCCTGAAAGCCTACATGACTGCTAAAGAGATTAAGAGCCAGAATTTAGGTAGAAAAGACAGAGATTGGATTATGTCACATAAATTTCCTTTTCTTTGAATTTTCCCCTTTTACTACACATACCTTCCTGAGGAGCCAGGATGAATGGCTAATTCAACAGGAACAGAGCTGGGTGACAGATGCTTATGCCTGATATCCTAGCTCAGGAGGCTGAGATCCGAGGATGGAGGTCAGAAGCCAGCCCTGGCAGGAAAACTTTTTATGAGACTCTAATTAACCACTAAGCCAAAGTGGAGTTGTGGCTCAAGTGGTAGAGTGACAGCCTTGAGGGAAAAAGTGAAGGGATAGTACCCAGGTTCCAAGTTCAAGTCCCAGTACTGACACCAGAAACAAACAAACAAAAAAACAGTAAGAAGAAAAGGATGTAGAGGGAAGTAGCCCCAAGTGTAAAGGAAAGGAAGAGTCAAATGGACAAAATGAAGTTTTTATTTAGATTTAACTGAACTTTTTGACCAATCAAAGATGAAACTATTCATAAACATCTGTTGGTAACAGCCATGAGACTGGCCTAATGTTTTATCCTGGGATGGGAGAGGTTAAAGTTGCTCAATGGAGCTAGGGCCAGTTGTGTGAAAATAAGCATTAAGATGGTTGGTAAGATTATTCCACTGACTAGCATATTTGATCATCTATTATAAGATTCTACAGTAGTCAATACACAATATAAACTTTAAGGACATGAAGGGGCTGGAGGCAGGAAGGTGCTCAGGGGAAGATGATTTTGACATCACAAAAGAGGAAAGTTCTGAGAAGCTAGGAAGCCATAACGTTGGCTACATAGCCCAGTTTGATACTGTGGTTCAAATGAAGAAGAGGGTAAGGAATGTGATAGGAAAATAATGCATTTGGTATCTGGGAAGATGTGAGATGTTCCTGGAGGCTGGGGAACAAACAGAAACGTTGGGACAATCTGTGTAAGGAGAGGACATGGGGTTATTGACATACTTTGCAATTATGGCCCAGAGGCTTCATTGAGAAGCATGCCAAACACATCTCTTGCCTTGGTTTTGAATTTGGGTGGGAGAAGGGAAGCCCAGAAATCAAGAGACTTGAGAAGAAAGAGAAAGTATATGGGCAGTTAATGGACTTTGAAGAACCAACAGCATAGAAGTCAGCAAGGAGTATTGATTAGAAACAGCAAGAAGAAGCTTCAAATTCAGGGACATGGATAAGGCTGAAGTGATAGCAAGAGTAGAGGTTAGAGAGGTCTGTGCAGAGAGATCTATTGTTTTAGAGATGAATGTGTTGGAGAAGGAGCAGACAGATGAGGAAATGGGGAATAAAAGAACTGTTGACAAATCTGCTTTTTCTTACAAGTGTCCTTTGTAAATTTGACATGTTGGGATCATTAACCTGGTTCTATGAATAATAACCCCATTATTAAGTTGCAAACTCCAAATATCATGCTAGGAAGAACTTTAGATTTCTATGATCACTAAGTTTTTTTTTTCAAGAAATTCAACAGTTAGTAAAAGGGACTTTCCAGTGGAAATAATGGACTGTAAATTGTTTACTTGGCAAAATCCCATCAGCCTAAGTTAAGTATCTTCATATTCAAGGACGTGAAAATGAAGTTTACCTTTCAAGTTCTCTCAGAATGAGAGGGAAAGTATTTCTGACTTGTAAGAGCAAAGAAGCCTGAAAGATGCAGTGTTTTATATTTAAGGAACAAACAGGCATGAAAAGGCAGGAGCAAAATTCTTGATCAATTAATGAATAAACCAAGTAGGAATCAAACAAAAGACTAAGTTGTTAAGACTAGTTTTAAGTTGATACATTGGCACAAATATAAAAAAGAGCTATTTTTACACTGTAGTAAGAGGAAAAGATGTGTATGCTTAGGGACGGTAAAGATAAGTAAACTAGAAACATACTTAAGTTTCAGATATATTCAAAGAAAAGGAAGTTTGTAAAAATCTGCTTCTGCTACATTTTCCAGTGAGGTAGACTTATTGAGTATTGAGTACTGATATGCCATGTGTGTGCTATGAATGATTCAGTTAAAGACATAGGTGTGACTTCTGCCTTCACAATCAGGTGAAGTTTATGTAAAGAGAATCCAAGAAGCTTTAGAATAAACTAACTTCATCGAACATATTTGTACAGATACAACAGGTAACACCTATATGGTAAATCAATTATTTCTAGATTTACAATGAGGAAGACTGTATCTTTCAAGGTACTTCAGTAAAACTGCCTTTGATCATATATGTTAAATCTCCATTCTAATTCAAAAAACCAAAGTGAAATTTATCCGACTATCCTGAGATAGCACTGAGAGAAAGAATTCTTTGATCAAATTGAGTAATACCATATCTTCTCCTTTGAGACTCAGTACACATTTTCATGTTTCAGGGTCTGACGGACCTGGACACTGACATAAAAGATTCATGTCAAAACTACATAATCCTGCACATGTCAAAATGATTTAACTCATAATTCCTGATACTACTTTAACAAATGCTGCATTTTAAGGCACTCATTAGCTGAGTGCTGGTGGCTCACACCTGTAATCCTAGCTTCTCAGGGAGGCTCAGATCTGAGGATTGTGGTTCAAAGCCAGCCTGGGCAGGAAAGTCCATGAAACTCCAATTAACCACCAGAAAACTGGAAGTGATGCTGTGGCTCTCGGTGGTAGAGTGCTAACCTTGAGCAAAATTGTTCAGGGACAGCATCCAGGCCCTGAGTTCAAGCCCAATGACTGATCAAAAAAAAAAGGCACTCATGATAAATGCAGGGTTTGAGGAGTTAGAAAATAAAATAGATGTAACCTGGACCAAGTATTTAGTTGCCAATATTCCAAATAGAAGCCAAGGCCATGGTGGCCAAGCATCTGCAGTCACAGGAAATCCAGGTGCCTTGAAAAATAATGCAGATTTTTATTGCAATATTTTGCACAGCACAGCATAAGGAGGATTTCCCCCTTGATTTTCCTTCCATTCCCATCTAAGCCTACCCCCTCTAACTAGGTTGAGAAGTACTTCAGACCCCTCATCACTGCTAGGGATGCTAAAGACAGACCCTTTTTGCTAATAGCAGAGTTAGCACCAACAGCTTTAGAGTAAGACTCTATTGCCTGATATGGACCACCACTCCAAGGGATTGTCTACTCCAGTACTGTCTGTACTACACCTGTCTGAAATGCTAGAGTGTTTGCAGTCTTGCATGCCTCTAGAGACAGCGAGTCTCTGACTCCACCATGATATGCATTATACTCCAATTATTAGTCAGTGCCAAAGCGGGCAGTCTACACTATGATCCCAACTAGAAATAAAACTAGACTAAGAAGACCACCATATACCTATATAGAATATCTGATCTACCAGATGCATGAATAACAATAAAGGAGTATAAGAAACATGAAATATTAAAATATGATTCCTCCAAAAGAACCTAATAACTCTCTAGAAATAGATCTCAAAGAAATTAATATGAAGTTCATGATCAAGAATTTTATACTAAAGTTACCAGCACAACTATGTTTATCACAGCATTATTTACCATAGCTAAGATATGGAACCAACCCAGATGCCCCTCAGTAGATTAATAGATCAAGAAAATGTGGTATATATACACAATGGAATTCTATGCCTCCATCAGAAAGAATGACATTGCCCCATTTGTTAGGAAA
>NW_012267265.1:6545350-6558275 GCF_000151885.1 Dipodomys ordii | reverse complement strand
GATCAAGAAAATGTGGTATATATACACAATGGAATTCTATGCCTCCATCAGAAAGAATGACATTGCCCCATTTGTTAGGAAATGGAAAGGCTTGGAAAAAATTATATTAAGTGAAGTAAGCCAAGCCCAAAGAAACATAGGCCCCATGGTTTCCCTTATCTGCAATAACTAGTGTATGTCTAGCACAAGCAGAAAAGGTCACAAGCTATGTACATATGACCATATAACCTGATGCTAAGTGAAATGAACCCCAAGATAGGGACACAAGAGGTTTTATCTTTTTCGCTGTTCTTAATGTACTATAATGTACTATGTGATTTTTTTGTTTCTTTTGTATGTTCTTCCCCGACGGTATAACTCATTTTCACTGTATTTGATTCTGGTGTCCTGCATCTTGTATATATACTTTTCTAATCTAGGGAGGGGAAGGGAAAAAACAAAATGCTTAAATAGGGATACAGGTTGACCCATTGTAACAACAAGATGTACAAGACACTATGTTGAAAACGAACTTTACAACTTCGATGTGGGGGAAGGGAGTAGTTGGGGAGATGGGGAAGGAAGGGATGATAGGGGGAAAAAGAAGGAGGAGGCAACAATGCACACAGCTCTGGCATTCTTAAAGACAAGGAGAAAAAAAAAGTAATGGCATAGAAATTCTATTATCCAATTAAGTAATAGCAAAAAACATCCTTAATCTTGGGGGAAGATATGAACATCTCTGTACAGGAGGCTTATAGGACCCTAAGTAGACATGACAGTCATGGTAATATTTTTAACACAAGCTGTCCAAAGTATAAGACAGAAAACTTATAAAATATGTAGGTAAAAAGCTCCAAGTCATAGTTGAGGGTGTCAACAATAGATTTCTCATCAAAACCCTTTAAGCCTGGATAGAATGGAATGATGTATCTCAGGTACCCAAATAACTAATCGCCAACCAAAAAAATACCCAGCAAGATCAAAAATAGGAGAAATAAAGTCCTTTCATGACAAATAAAAACTAAGAGAATTTGGGACCACCAAACCAGCCTAACAAAAGATGCTGAAGGCAGTCCCACAGGCAGAAGTGAGAGAAAATGATTTATCGTGACTATGTGTAAATGTAAATCCCACTAGCTATGCAAAAAGAAAACCATAAAAAGTATCACTTAAATAAACCATCAAACCACAAAGATACACAAAAGAGGAAAAACAAAATGTTCAAAAGAAGAAAAATCAAAATCACAGGAGTAACTCCTTCCTTATCAATAACAACCTTAAAGTAAATAGAACACTCCAAATAAAAGAATCCAAACTGGATTAAAAAACACAGCACTACAAGAAAGTCCCCCTCACCACTAAAGACATTCACAGACTGAAAATGAAAGGCTAGAACCTCTATTCCAGTCAAATAGAAATCTGGAATGAGCAGACATAGCTGTACTTATTTCTGACAAAGTAGACTGTAAGGATAGCCGGTAAGAGAAAAAGTGCACTATACAATCAATTCCACAAGAAGATACAGTAATTATAAATCTATATTCATCTACCATCAGAGCACTTGTTTGTAAAACAAACACCATTTGATTTAAAGGGTACAATACAATAATATTGAGGGATTCCAACACATCAATTTTATCAATTAACATATAGGACCTGCTAAAATTGAACCATAAGGATATTAAAAACCTGGAAAGACCAGTAAAAAAGAATGAGACTGAATCAGTATTAAAACATTTCCCAACAAAAAAATTCTTAGGAATTCACTGTTGGATTTTACCAAGCTTTTTTTTTTTTTTTTTTTTCCCAAGGAGAAGAAGTTTATTTAGGGAATTGCAGCCCCTACCGTGCATGGTGGAGAGGCATGGCTGAAAAGGAAACGGGGCGGCTCACCCTTGGGCCAGGGTTTTTCTAGGCCAGGGACAGGAAGAGGTGTGGCCAGGTGGGGGAAAGGTGTGGCCACACTGGATCCGGATGTGACCTCAGGGTCTAGGACCCTCCTAAGGTCAGATGGGAGGCTTGTGACCAGAGGTGGCCCAGGATGTGACCTAGCAGGAGGGGAAAGTGACTGCTTCCAGGTCTGCCAGGTAACAGATACTGGGCGGAAACTTAACCAAGAGGTAGGGAGGTGTCCCTGTGCAGACCTTACATTCCAGCCTTTTGATAATTATGAAAAAGGGTGAAGATTCTCTCTGTCTTCTTCCTGCTTTCAAGGGGAGTCAACAGTAGGGGTAAAAGGCTGAGATGTGGTCTCCTCTGGGAGAGGGCAGCAGGCAGCAGCTGTCACTTGGTGGGCGTGAGTCCTTAGATGAAGTCTGGAGGAGGCAAGTCTCGTGGATGAAGTCTGAAGGAAGTCTCATGAGGGAGACTTGGGATGAGATATATACATACTAGAGAGCAAACAAATAGCAAGAGGAAGGGTTTGGGGCAGAAAGTTATCTCCTGCATTCCAGGCTGACCTCAAGTTGGTGGAATTGTCCCTAGCTACATTTGACATCTGGCAACTAGGTAGGGAGAAGGTCAGGTAACAAAGGCAAGAATGTAAATTCCTGTCCAGTTAAAAGGCAGACAGGTATGGACATTAGATAGGTAGGCTTCTTACTTCTATTGACCTCCCAGCTCTGGTTAATTTTGAAAGTGTCTGATGTGACATCATCTCTCTTACTCCTCTCCATGGTCCCTTGTTTCCCAGATTGGCTGAGTGTAGGTGCTCGTTGCTGGGATGGCTTGTCCCAGTTAGTATTCATAGTGGTTTGAACGTAAGGCCTGGACACTGTCCCTGAGTACTTCTGTTCAAGGCTAGTGCTCTATCACTTTGAGTTATAGTACTGCTTCCAGTGTTTGGCTGGTTAGAGATAAGAGTCTTGAGCCATGCTTCCAGCCTGGCTCTTTGCAGGTTAGTTGGGAGATGGAGACTTAGGGATTTTGGCTAGGGCTGGCTTTGAACTGCAATCTTTGCCACAAAACCCCTTTGTTATTTCCAATTAAAGTAATAGGAGATCAAATAGAATAAGTAGAGCTTATCTGGTCCTTATCAAGAATTGACTAACAAATATTCTGCAATGGCAAAACTAATTAGATGTGATAAGAATTTTAGCACAGATATAATATTGTTAACCAAAGTTACAGAAAGAGCCTTAACTTTCGCAAATCCAAAGCAATCTTTCACCAGGAAATCAGCTGTGTGTGATGGAGCCAAGCGAGACTCCAGTCTACTTTTACCATGGTGGAGGTAGTCAGGATGGTCTAGGCAGAAGTGAGGCCTGTCTTCCAGGTTGGAAGAGACGGACTGGATCTGGACTGCATCTGGACTGCATGGCTGGCACTGAACTATGAATCCAAACTGAACAAACTTCAGGAATCTCAGACAATGTAAGCCAAATAACTTGATTACAATGCCAGATAACAAGTTTACACAGACACAGACATGTGTGCACACACATACACACACACATATACACACACACACTGTACACATTAAGTTTTGCAGTACCCTCAAATAAATAATGGCCATAGACTCTTGGAATTCCAGCAGTAAGATGACATTATTTTGCCCAGTATTTTAGAACCATGCAGTCAGTACTAGAATACACAAAACCAAAAAAAGGGCAAAACTCAAAATCTAAAATTTTTGACAACAATGTTTAGACATCTTTGCTAACAAAGCACATCAGATGGTTGGGCCTCAGTTATCAGGACCTGTGACGAGGCAGCAACTTGATAGCAAGGCACCTTAGAATAAATGGGTGGAGTAGTAAGCTGGGTGGAAGGTTAAGGGTCAGATGAGACCACAGTCTTAATCCACCAGGTGGCCAAGATGGCGAATTTCTGAAAAAGTGCAAAGAAAATCTGAACAAATGGAAACTCTGACAATTTTCAAATTTAGAGTGGCTAGCCTTTGAGAGGGAACCTAGAGGTGGGGGTCCCCGGGACCCAGGTTGTGTTGCACTCTTCAGGGCACAAGCCAAAATATTGTAGAAAAGAGAAAGGGAAAGATAGGGAAAGTTAGACATGATGGGCAGAGAGAGCAAAGAGAGCCTGGAAGTAAACAGTCTTCTGACCATTTACCATTGTGTGTCAAAAACAGTCTGAGAATGGCATAAAAATTAGGCGCTCTGGCTTTCCAGGGAGCGCAGGAGGCATTTCAAAGGAGTTTCACGGCTTGGGCGTGATTTGCAGCACCCCATTAAATGTGTAGGAGAGTCAGTCTGGTGAGTGAAGGAGAGCTGACCAGGCAGAAGCGGCATCTCAACTTCCCCCAGAGTCCTCTAGAGAGAAACGGCCAAGCCTCCAAAGCCAAGCATCCTCAGCTCTGGAGGTGACCAGCCTTTTGGCTAAAGGCTGTAGGAGCTCTCTGGCATGGCGCCATATCTGGACAGAGACTGAGCAACAGAGAGCTGTAGAGAGTAGTTTCACTCACCAGAGTAGAGAAGTGGTGTGGACGTGGATGTGAAGGCCAGCAATGGTATTGGTGAAAAGTCTCGCATGGTGTCTCAAGGCAGTTCGGTTCGCAGAAAAGGGGTGGTTAGGAAATTCTAACATTTCCAACTCAAAAACCCCATCCGAGTCATGGCACCATCAAACTGCAGCCCTCGCTATGCATGGTGGAGAGGCATTGCTGAAAAGGAAAAAGGGCCAAGCTTTAAAAAAAAAAAAACAAAAACTAACACTAATTCTTCTCAAACTAGTTTAAAGAATTAAAAAGGAAGAGACTCTTTCAGAGTCATTGTATAAGACTAGAATTAACCTGTCACCAAAATGAAAGAACACACACACAAATAAGAATACTATATCTCTGATGAACACTAATCAAAAAACGATCTAGAAAATACTAGCAATCACATTCAACAGCACATCAAAATATCATTGAAGTTTGTTACATTTCAGGGACACAAAAATGATTCCACATAACCAGAACAATAAATGTATATATCACATTAGCAGAATGAAAATCACATGGCCATCTCATTGGATGCAGAAAAACCATTTGGTAAAATTTGACATTCCTGCTGCGCTCTGGTGGCTCACATATGTAATCTTAGGTACTCAGGAGGCTGAGAGCTGAGGACTGTGCATGGTTCAAAGCCCGGGCAGGAAAGTCTGTGAGACTTATCTCCAGTTTACTAGAAAACTGGAAGTGGAGCTGTGAATCAAAAAAACAAAAGAAATCAAAACAAAATCTGCTCTAGCTTGCATGTACACTACAAGTGAATGGTGGTTCACTGCTAAAGCTATCTCTTTGGTGGGATACCATCAAAGGCTTAAGAACCATATACCATACTATAAGGTAGTCACGGCGATAGCCTCATTTTTCTATTATCAATTTTCTGTGACAGTCACTTTTATGGTTTCTCTGACAAGAGATCTGAGGAAACAAAAGGGGAAGGATTTATTTAGACTCATGTTTCTGAGATTTTAGTCCATAGTACTTAGCTCCATTGATTCTAGGCCTATGATATAGTCGATTCATTGGTGGCTAGTGCAGATGGAGAAGGGTCCTGTTCACCTCATGGCAGACAGAAAGAAGAAAGAATGAGGAAGGAATTGGGAGGCAGATGATATAACATCCAAAGGTACCAAGCAAGTGACCTTCTTCCTCTAATGAGGGCCCAACTTGTAAAGTCCTACAGTCTTTCAAAATAGTGTCACCAGCTGGGGACTAAATTGCCCTACACATGAGGGCAAACCATGTTCATATTCAAACCACAACAGGCTTGCATCTGTGTTTCTATTATCCATGACTCCATTTGAAAAATTATTGGCGCCAGTTTCCTAAATCATCCCCAAATGTGTAGAACAATAATTTTTCTGAACATGAGCATGGAAGAGTGTGCTCTTTTTCTTTTCCAATATCCTATTTGATCTTTTCCCACCACAATCATTTATTCTCAACAGCTTTAGAAATGTGTACTCTAGGAAAATGATGAGTCAAAAGTACCTATTACTAATATTGCATAAGATATGTGCGTTTATTCTGAAAAATGTTATAGTCATTATTCTGAAAAATGTCATAGTATCTTCCCCCATGCTGTTTAATTGTTTCTAATTTTGAATGTCATTTACTTGTATCTTTAACTCTTTCATTTATTTAGCACTAGAAATATCATTATGAAACACTTATTTTTTAGCTGGCACAAAGAATGCTTAATCAAAGATTGTTATCTTTCCCTCCAAATTAAGTTCATATTCCACACAATCTAAAAACTACATCTAGTAATGATTTTACTTTTGGACTTTACCAAAGAGCAAATACTACCCTGTAATAATTCTTTATATATTTTACACATGCAACAGTTACTGTGGAATCACTGTTTTTATGTTCTTATTCTTTTAAAATTAAGCTCCTTATATTCTGGTTATGACTGTTAACTCTGAACTGTTTTTATTCTAAGAACATATTGCATTCATTTAATGAGGCAGCGGCCTGACCTTTTGTGGTTTTCATTAAACCATACTCACATGACACAGATTATTGGGTAAGCATCTGTCTATTTGGGGAAATAAAATCACTAGCAGTGGATCTAAAGAAAGAAAGAAAAAAAAGTGGCAGAGCAAAGCTGGGCACCGGTGGCTCACGCCTGTAATTCTAGGTACTCAGGAGGCTGATATCTGAGGATCGTGGTTCAAAGCCAGCCCAGGCAGGAAAGTCCAAGAGACTCATCTCCAATAAACCACTAGAAAACCGGAAGTGGTGCTGTGGCTCAAGCGGTGGAGTGCTCGCCTTGAGTTGAAGAGCGCAGGGACAGAGCCCAAGCCCAGAGTTCAAGCCCCACAACCGTATCCCCCCCCCAAAAAACCAACAAAAACAAAGACAAAAACAAAAGTGGCAGAGCAATAGCCTTGAGCAAAATTGCTCAGGGAAGCCCTCAGGCCCTGAGTTCAAGCCCCAAGACCAAAAACAAAAAAAAAAAAAAAGGCTTTCCTCTATGATAAAAGCCTCCAACAAACATACATCAACATAAGAAAGCCCATATATGAGAAAACCACAGCCTACATCCATCTTAGAAAATGGAGAAAAGCAGAGCACAATTTCTGTTAACATCAAGAAGATGATAGAAATATGCTAGAGCAATTAGGCAAATAAAAGACATACACTAGAAAGGGAATATGGCAAATGATTCCAGTTTAACAATGATATAATTTTATGCAAAGAAAAATCGATCAAATCTATCAAAATACTATTAGAATTGATAGACAAATGCAGTGAAATGACAAGATATAAAAATCAGTGTACAAATGTCAGTAGTGTCTATATACTGATGATAAAGCTTCTGAGAAGGAAATTACTTCCCCCCTCCTCCTAATTCTTTGTCTTTTCAAACCTGTAGCTCATGTCTGTGTCCAAAAAATGGCTGAAGATGGGCTGAGATGCTTACAATGGTTTGCAAATGCCCCCTTTCATTTCCCCCTTTCACCATTATTGTTTCTTCATTTGGTGTATAGGGTTGAGGAGGCAGACCTGACATGTGAAACTCCTGGAGTCAGTAGGCCTGGGATTTCCTGACAAGGAAATTATGAAAGTGATCCCATTCTAATCACAACAAAAATGTCCAGGAATAAACTATTTAAGAAGCGAAAAATTTCTAAAATGAAAAGTATAAAATACAGTTGAAAGAAACTGAACAAAAAAATAGATAGGTATTGGGTTGAAAGAACTGATAGCACAATCTAGAGATTCTACAGATTCCATATAATCCCCGTCAAAGTATCAATGAACTAGAAAAAGAACTAGAAAAAGCAATTCAAAATTCACATGGAAGCACAAAATGCATTAAAATAACCAAAGCAATTTGGGACAAAAAGAACCAAGTTGGAAGCAGGAAAGAACATAGATTGCAGAAATGAACCATGCATCTACAACAGCTTTTATTGATAACTGTGCCTAAACTATAATAAATTTTGCTGGGAAAACTGGATATTTATATGGAGAAAGCTGAAACTTGACTCTTATTACTCAATCTGTATCAGAATCAACTCACAATGGATCAAAGACTTAAGTGTTAAATCCCAAACCACAACTACTAGAATAAAACATAGAAGAAACGTTTCAAGACATCAATACAGCAATTGATATCCTGGATATGATCCTCAAAGTAGAAGAAGCCAAATTAAAAGTAGACACATAAAATTACAACAGAGTAAAGAACCCACTTACAGAAAGGGAGAAAATATTTGCCAGTTCTGTATCTTACAAAGGGTTAATATCCAGAATATAAAAGGAACTTACAATCTTAACACCCTGCAAATAATCCATTTAAAAATAGGTAAATAATCTGAGTATATACTTCTCAAAAGAAGAAATGTAAATGGCCAGTAAATGATGAAAATACACAGTACTGTTAGCCATCAGGGAAATGTAAATCAAATTTACAATGGAAGGGCTGAAGATTTAGTTCAAGTTGTAGAATGCTCGCTTGACAAACATAAGGGCGAGAGTTCAAATTTCTGTATTAACAACAACAATAAACATGATAACGAAATACCATCTCATTCCAGTTGGAAAAGCAATTATACAATTAAAAAAAAGATTCTAGTGATGATATGGAGAAAACAGGACTATTACATACTCTGTTGGTGGGAATGTAAATTAGCTGAAAATATAGAGCTTTCTCCAAAAACTTAAAAGACTAACATATCTAACAATCATGTCATTTCTGGACTATACCCAAAGGAAATGAAATCAAAATACCAAAGAGAAAAGGGCATACTCACCTTCACTGTGGTATTATTTATAATAGCTCAAGTATTGAATTAAACAAGGTGCCTATTAATGAATGAAGAAAATTGGCTATATATACATAGTGAAGTAACATTCAGCCACAAAGAACAAAATCTTGTAATTTTTAAGAAAATAAATTGGGTGGGGGGAGTGTAGTCATGGAGATGGGAGGGCAGGGATGGTAGGGGAAAAACAAAGGAGGAGGCAACAATGCTTGATAAGAAATGTACTCATTACCTTGCTCATGTAATTGTAACCCCTCTGTATGGTATTTTCACAGTAAAAAAACATTAAACAAAAAAAAAGAAAGAAAATATATTAGTCGGACACTGGTAGCTCACACCTGTAATCCTAGTACTAAGGCGGCTGAGATTTGAGGATCACGGTTTAAAGCCAGCCCAAGTAGGAAAGTCCGTGAGACTCTTATCCCCAATAAACTACTAGAAAACCGGAAGTAGTGTTATGGCTCAAGTGGTAGAGCGCTTGCCTTGAGCTGAAGAGCTCAGGGACAGCGCCCAAGCCCAGAGTTCAAGCCCCATGACCGACCATAGAAAAAAATAATAAAGAAATTAACTGGAGGACATTATGTTAAATGAAATAACACAGAGACATGTTTTCTTTCCTATAGCTAAAAAAAAATCCATCTGAAAATTAAATAGCATTTACCTGACATTGGGAAGTAGGCATGAGGGGGATAAAGGAAGGTTGGATTTGATTAGCATATAACATAACATGCATGAATGGAAATAGCATGTATGGAAAGAATCACAGTAAAAGTCAAGCACTTTATGTTCTTTAAAGTGGTATTCACAGAATCAAAGAGTAGAGATTACAAAGAGATTACAGAGATTACAAAGGCTGGAGGGTGGAGAGCATGAGCAGGTGATGCTCAGAGTTACAAAATCACAAGTTGAAAGAGTATTTTGAGATTGCACAGGATGGTATGCATATAATAATAATGTCTCATACATTTAAGAAATGCTCATAGTAAATTCTGCAACAAATGATAACTTTTTAGATAAATATGTCAAGTAGCTTGAATAATTCCATATTAACAAACTATATTTGTGTGTGTGTGTGTATATATATATATATGCATGTATAGAACAACTTTTAAAAGGGAGCCACATCTGAATAAACTGGAATATGGGTTCAGACTCATCTGAAGAAACTCCCTCCCTATCTTTACCCTTTTGAATAAATACAAAAATTCGGATCCCTGGGTACTTGAGGGCATTTTAAAGAAATTTCTGTATACAATTCCACCTATTACGTCAGTTTTTCCGGGAAGCTCTATCATATGTGACCAGTCACTTTCCTAATCATGTTTTTTTGTGCTTTTTATTCAGCTCTATGATAACTATTCTGATGTGGTTACATTTCAATAGCTGTATAATTCTTCTGATGCACAATTTTCCCATTCACAAGCATTTATATTACCCTGTGCTTCGTCTGATTAAATAAATAGCCTCTTTCCTCACAAGGAGATTTAACTGGTGAATTTTCCTCAAAAATTTCATTTCCTAGGTCAAGGAAGGATAAAAATTATACAAAAACACCTGTTGCAACAATGAGAAGTACAAGTTGTCATGTCAAAAACGAACTTTACAACTTGCGGCGGGGCGGGGGGGGGAGGATTGGGTGGGGAGGAAGGAGGATGGGAAGGGATGGGAAGGGTAAACAAAGGAGGAGGCTACAATGCTTGATAAGAAATGTACTCACTATCTTGCCTATGTAATTGTAACCCCTCTGTACAGTATTTTCACAATAAAAAAATTATACAAAAACACAAAAAGCTTTGAAAATTGTAGAAAAACAACTATAATTATTTTTCTAAGAAGGGAAGCCTGTGGGCTGTTTGGCTTAAAGTTGAGTTGTTATGTAACTTTTCCCCCTTGAATTAAAGCTTAAGAAGATTAGACATTAATTGCATTTTTGCTAACAATCAATCATATGAGACAACATTTACAATATGAAGAAAGCAACATAGAGTCTATCACTTAGGGCATATCACTCAAAATTTAAGAGTTATAACTTTTCCCAGGAGAATGTTTACAAAAATATTAAGTTAGTAGACATGTATTTATCATTCTGACTTTTTTACAGCATTGCATGAAGTTTAGCAAGCGACAATTGCTCTAAAACTTTTTTCCTTAACAAGAACCTCATGGTAGCCAGATCCAACTACAAATCTTTTTCTCCCTATTGTTCCGTCTGTTTTATAAGAAAGTATATACTGAGGTGGTCAAGAGTTCAGGCTCTCTGGCCAGAGTTTCCTGGGTTTAAATACTGGTTTAATGTTCATTTGTGGCAAGCCTTCTACAAATTAAACTTTTAAATTTAAATTATTGCAGCTTAAATTCGGAGACAATTCATATGTAAAATAGCAGTAATAATAGAAATTTCCACTAGGGCTGTTAAGAAAAATCAAATGAATTAATGTATGCAAAGCTTTTAGAACAGTGAGTGGCATATTAATAAGCTTTGAAAAATATTAAGTTGAAAATAATAAGTGCACACTCATGCATTTTTATGAGGTTCAAGTCGCTACCTGCATGGTAGGCAGATTTTTAAATGCCTCTTTGTATTTATACCCTTGTGTCATTCCAGGCTCTTTAGTGTGAATTGGACCAAGAATCTTACTTATAATTAGTAGCTTATAAAAAAGATAATAGGATGTCACACTTCAATTTAGATTATAAAAAATGTGACTTCTGTCTTGTTTGCTATTTCACTCTTTGTACCTTTCACTCTGATAAAGCAAGCTTCCATATTGCTGAGTTGTGCTATTAAAAGAATATAGAGCAATTTTAGGTGTCCTCTGACCTACAACCAATATGAACCAAGACCCTGAAAAGCCAAGGGCCTGCCAAGGACACAGGTCTTCCAACAATCGGGCAACTGAGCTAGGCCAGAGGACTTCTTTTCTTTTCTTTTTTCTTTTTTAATATTTTTTATTGTAAAAGTACTGTACAGAGGGGTTACAATTACATGAGTAAGGTAACTTACTCATTCCTATTCATGCTGGAGATACAGTGCTGCTTTTTGTTGTTGTTGTTGCTCTTGTTGTTGTTGTTGTTGTTCTTCTTCTTCTTCTTTTCTTCTTCTTCATCATCATCATGGGGCCTGAACTCTGGGTCTGGGCATTGTCCCTCAAGGCAAGCACTCTACTACTTGAGCCACAGCGCCACTTCTGTTTTTCAGAGTGGTTTATTGGAGAAGAGAGTCTCACGGTCTTTCCTGCCCAGGCTGGCTTTGAACCATGATCCTCAGATCTTAGCCTCCTGAGTAGCTAGGATTATAAGCATGAGCCATCAGCATCTGGCTTACTGTGCTTTTGATAGCTCCACTGGAGCCTGAGTCAGAGGCCAGAGCTTTTTTGCCCCTGGATGCTGGATCCACATTAACTACGGCAACATGTTTCTTACTTTAACCTACTAAGTTTTGAATAATTGTTACATAGTAATTTATAACTTATACATATTTAGTACTGGATGTGGGATGTGGTTACAAGAAATATCAAAAACTTTAGGATCTTCTTTGGGACAAAGCTGGAAAAAATAGGAACTGATAAAACATAAATTGCTTTAAACATATTATTCATAGAAATCTAGACCTTGAAGATAGTGCCTATCAGAATCAAAAGTGAGACTGAATATATACCCAGAAGAATTCAATACAGAAGAAATGGAAGCAGGGGCATATAGTGATATTTGTACATCCATGATCATAATGGCACTATCCACTATAGCTAAACATGGAAGCAATCCACACACCCCTCAATAGATGAATGGATAAGTAAAATGTGGGATATTCATAAATGGAATTAGCCTTAAAGGGAAAGGAGATACTGACATACACTAAAGCATGAACAAAATCAAAGACCTTATGCCAAGTAAAAAAAAAGAATCCAGTCATTAAAGGACAAATCCCATATTCCTATACTTCACTGGGGCACTAAAATTAGCCAGAATCATAGATACTGCCAGTAGAATGATGGATGCATGGGCTGCATGAAGGGTTGAGTGGAGAGCTACTGTTTAATGGGTACCAAGTTTCAGTTTTAGAAGACAAAAAAATTACTCAAAAAATTAAATCCCCCAACAACAAATTGTCAAAGAAACAACTACCGAATAAATAAGTGGGCTAAAGACTTAAAGAGAAACTTCTCTGAAGAGGAAAGAAGGATGGCCAATAGACACATGAAGAAATGCTCAACCTCCC